>NC_139965.1:15559669-16159669 GCF_963993115.1 Abramis brama
ATAGATGTACAAGAATGTGTGTGTGTGTGTATAGCCTATATATACATAAAATGGTCTGATTTAATCTATGCATGTTAGTAATCCTTTCTGACAGTCAGCATATTGATTGCGAGAGCATAATGCTTCTAAAATTCCCCAGCATATGGAATTAATGCTGAGCTGGACAGTCATTTTGAGTGCTTGAGATCTGCGACTTGGCACAAAATTATATTGATCTCTTTTTTCTCAAGACTGTGTCCTAAAATAAATGTTGTTCCCATCTGTCCTGTCACCTCCTACTGTCTCTCTGAAAAGCCACGATCTAATCAATAAGTATTGTTTAACAGAAGTTTGTCCAGCTTTAAGTTCCAAACACACTAATCTGTTTTCATATACACATTTTTCTCTTTTTTTTTTTTAAGAGCAAGATCAAGGAAACAGCTGTTGTTTGCTTGATTGAGAAGTAGTATCAAATGTTATTTTGTTTTATGAGGCAACTAAATAACATGAATCAGTGTGTGCAAGAGCAGATTATTAGTCTTGATCTCAGGCTCCTTGAGTCTGAATCTGTGTTCTCCTTAGAAAAGTGCTGAGTCATATAGAGGAGATGTCACTTCACTCCAGCTTAGGTTAGCAGTTTACAGAGAGGAACGAGGAAGAATATTCATCTTTCATCCATCATAGGAGGACTGGCTTCAACAATCACAGAAAAAACTGTGTTAGTAGTAAATGTGGTTTCATTGAAATGATTCAGAAAACAATAGCTCTATGCAACACAATCACCAATGAAGAATGTTTACAACAGTGCATACAAAAGGTGTTTAGTAAAGTCATTGGATTAGTCAAGCAAAATTAGATTTTTTATTTAGCAAGGACACATTGAATTGATCAAAAGTGACATTTATAATGGTACAAAATATTTGTATTTTTTTATTAATATTGTTCTTTTGAACTATCTTTTTGTTTATTATGTACGGTAAGTTATTTTGATTTAAAACCCCAAAGTGATCATGATATTCCTGTAGCAGGAACACAGGCAGAAATTTCCATAATTAAAACGCATGTAATATTCCTTCAATTTTGAAGTACAGCTCACTAAATTAGACACATTGAATTACAGATATGTTCATACCATTGCTCTACTGTATTTCAACCTGGGCTCAATCGCCTCAAGGGTTTCTATTAATCACTGTTGAAAAGATAAGTGGAGCCAGTCACGTTCCTTCAGCCATCTCAGAAGAAAGTTGTTACCGTGAATACAAAGTATCCTTAGATCTTGATTTCATTGGACATTTCGAGCCAAATCTCATCTCTAACAGATTATGTTATACATTGTAAATGTAATGAATTGCAGTAGCAATAACAATAACCATGCGTTATTGGAAAGTGCTTCAGAAAACAGACATTTCAGAGTCTGGTAAACAAATGAATGTCAGTGAATGGATATTGGGAAAGGAAATAAGTTCTCAGTCTAATTAATTCTAGAAGATGAGTCTGAGAGCTTGAAGCTTTTTTAAACCGGTCTGTATGCTCATTTATTTAAAATTACTGTTGGACTATTAGATTATCTAATAGCACCTTAAGACTTGTTTTTATGAAAGGTGTCTAATCTAATCTATACATACAGGCTTTTACAGTAAATAAAAAAACGTAGCTTGCACAATGCCGCATTAAATTTCTCTTCTGACAAGAATGACTTATGTCTTCTCTAAATGAGTTGCGGCTATTTCTATTTGCTGAGATAATGTAAAGCAAACGGTTACATTTTTTTATTCTCTCAGTGTGCTAACGTGTGTGTCAAGGGATTTGTGGAGGCAACTGCAAGCCCCCAAATAAGATCTGCAAACACTTTTGACCTTAAACGAATGAATTCCTTTATAATGACAGTCTCCCACAAAACAAATGTTCTAGACAAAGAAGATTGAAAGAGGAAAGTCAGACTCTGGGCCCTGTAGCCTCTATCCTCCACACCTGACCTATACAATCTCATTCCTAATGAAAGCAGCCCAAACCTGCACTGAGACAATGTTCCTGTCACGCAGAAAAAGAGCCAATGTTCCCCAACGACTGCTGAACATTCTGGCTGGCCTCCTGAGTGAGTTACATCAGGTCTTGTTGCTGACTACGACAAATTCAGTAGAAGTACCTCTGAAAAAAGAGACCATAGACTGTTGTAATAAAGTGGCCTGTTAGTTAGAAATTATGCAAATATATACACTCACCGGCCACAGTTCAACTGCAAAAAGGAATACTAACATGCATAGATCAGCATTAATCAGACATAAGACATAATCAGACATTAATCAGACACCCTTCATAAAAACACCGCCCTCTATATGGATATGGGTTAGGTACAGCAGGGGGAGAAAACTAAACATAAAATTGCTGCTTCTTATTTCTTTTCTTTTTTAAATTAAACTCTATTTTTTAACAAATGTGTCTCTGTGTCTAAATAAATTCTATTATAATAAAAAAATTCTTAAGGATAAAAAAAAAAATCTATCTTAGCTAATGCTGTAAACTATATAGCCTACTGTAGGGAGCCCTTACTTGCAAATTACTATAATATTAAAGGTTACAATAAAAAACAGAGCCCACATTATTAAATTAAGTTGCTATTTATTTTTATATAATAATAATCAACACTTAAATAAAATAAAAAACATGTAAATTGCACATAAGGCAGGTTTTGCATTAACTTCAAAATCTAATTATAAAGTTAATTTTCGACTCCTATTCAATTTTGAAATATTATTATTTGCACAGTGGCTGTCATAACTTGTTTTCATGACAAATTTATTTAAACATACAATAAATAATCAAGACATTACTAACAGGTTAATTAAATATAATGAATAGGCTGATATAGTTCATATGAAATGCTTCTCTCTAGAGTTCGTTTCATACGAACTAGCATGTCAACAATAAATGCCTGAGGTAAATATAATGCTACCTGAGATATTATTCTCAAACTGTTTTATTGATATCTTTCCGAAGTTGAAACGCTGGTTGAGAGCGGTTGAGAGATGTAAACAAATCGATCATCAATTCTTCTTCTTCTTTTTTTATATATATATATATATATTTTTATGTATTTATGTAGAGAATGTGAATGTAAATTGAATCTCAGTCAATGTTTGCAAACCTCCCTGTTATGTATGCCTTTCTGTGTAAAAAAAAAAAAAAATCTTCTTCTTCTGGGCTTTTTAATGTTATCAAACAGCGTTGCATTGCCGCGCGCGCCCCCTACTTGGATCGGAGTGTGGATCGCCTGTGACTGAATGTATTCGTCGATCGATGCTCCGAACCGTGACGGTATATTATATATTATATATATAATTAAGGCGGTGCAACTGGAGCGACCACACCGGTCCCGCTTGAAATTGGACCGAGTTCTGTGGGTGAAAATGCCTTGTTGATGTCAGAGGTCAGAGGAGAATGACCGGACTGGTTCCAGCTGATAGAAAGGTAACACAGTTACTCAAATAACCACTCGTTACAACCGAGGTTTCAGAAGAGCATATGCACACCTGCTTTAGTATCTTTTAAAATGTAATTTATTCCTCATGTGATGAATTTTCAGCATCATTACTCCAGTCTTCAGTGTCACATGATGCTTCAGCAATCAATCTAATATGTTGATCTGGTGCTCAAAAAATATTTCTTCTTATTATAAATATTTTAAAATTATTGAAAATAATTATTGAAAACATTTGTGCTGCCTAATATGTTAGTAATTTTACGTTCATAATTTTATTTAGCAAGGATCATTTGAATTCATAATGTTAAAACTGAAAACAGAACTGTATAATATTTCCAACTATTACTGTTTTACAGTATTTTTGATCAAGCTCAATTTCTTTGAGCCTTGGTGAGCATAAGCAAATTATTTTGAAAACATTAAGAAATTGTATTCTAAACTTTTGTCTATATATAAGTGCTTGCTATTATCAAATGTTTCATCGGAAGTGACTTACAGGGCGCTAATGGCAGGATCCATCCAATGAGAGCAACTTGGGTTAAATCCTCAAGGCCACAAAACATTAAATAAAATAAAAAGTTAAGTAAAGTCCAGCGTTCTATTGCTCATGATTCACAATTTAAAGATATTCATAATTTAGCTGTGACAGTGTTTGTAATATTCAGAATATTTGCAGTAATAAATTTACTGTAATACACAATTTTGTGGGAAAAAATTGATGACCAAGGTATACCAATCATTCAGTACCATCACTTTACAGTTGTAAACTACAGGGAAACAATCAAGGTATTTGAAGGAATATAAAATCTTTACACTGACTGGCCTCTAGTGGTAACACGGGAACACTACCTGTAACATCGGCCACTGATGGACATGTTTGATATATAATCTTATCAGTTGATCAAGCTGCTATAGATACTGTGCATGCAGCTTTAATCTATAGTGTTACTTTAATTAAAAAATATGATTTAAGTAACTAAATAGGCAGCTCATTCACAAAATATGGTATTCGTTTATATTATTTATATGACTAAAGCCCAGCCATGGCACATACTGATTTAGATTAATCTCTTACATTCTCTAAAGGCCAGAAAATATATTGCAATGATAAAATATATTGCAATGATACCATATGCAGTCAGTATTTAATTATAAATAGAATTCAGTTGAATGAATATTTGACTTAGTCAAGTGTTTTCAACTAAAAACTGAAAACTTTTCATGCGTTTTGGCCGTTCATTTACATGACAACAGCGTTTTGGGGGCCTGAAAACGCAAACTTTTGAAAATGGGTTTCCTTTCCAAGTGCACATTTTTCTCTTTTCTCTTTTAATAGCAAGATCAAGGAAACAGCTGTGATTTGCTTTAGAGCCCTGCACGGGCCTCAAATCTAGGCCCGAGCCCGGCCCTGGCCCGAGACGCTCAGGCCCGAGCCCGACCCGTGTCCGACAGCTCATCAGAATTATCAGCCCGAGTCCGACCCGAGCCCGTTTTTTTTTTCTTTTTTTTTTTTCACAGCGGCAGACTGCCATTAAAATATGTCCGTTTTGTTAGTTATGTTTCTTTTCTTTTCATTTCTTTATTAAGTTAATTTAGACAAATGTTTGGAGCATAAAAAAAAAAAAAAAAAAGACGACCAAGCAAGCCACCGAGCCGACAGCGAGTAAAACATGTTTGATCAATTTAGCCTCTCAAATCAACGCTAATACTTTACTTAGCCTACCTACAATAAAATCCATAGATATAAAACACTTCAAGCATATCACACAGACAGTTAGTTTAATGTTTATTTATTAATCCACAGTGAGTAATTTTTTTTAAAATAGTGAGGCAGGCTCAGGCTGCTCGCAACAGCGCTCGCAAACGAAATTAGCAATAGCTAATCTAAACAAATTAAATTAAATAAATCAAAAACAAACTTGCAGGTTATCTTACCTCAAAAATGCACCACAGAACATGGCCATTCTTTTTTCCAGTAGTTTCCAACAGTTAAACGAAAATAAAGTCCAATCAAACGAAAAGTTAGAACAGTCTCTTACAGAGCATCGTGGAGAAAAAGAATAGCATCCACAGTGGAAGAGTTTAACCCAGTCCTCTCTTCTGTCACTCGCGATTTTTCTCTTAATATTCTCCATTATTTGCACGAGGTGAATCGTTGGTTCCGCTTACGGGAAACCTTCTGTGTGTGTGTGTGCGTGCGTGCGACTGTCATGTCAATCATATGTCAGTGTAATTATAAGATTATGAAAGTTATGAGGTTATTAAATGTCTTTCTATGTTTGTCTTTCTATCGTTGACGTCAACTTCTCGTATTTTTTTAATTAATGTCTAAAAATATAAAAAGAAGGATAACCCAAAAAAGGCCCGAGGCCCGGCCCGCATGTGAACTATGACGTGAAAATTGGCCCGAAGCCCGGCCCTAGGGGCGTAAAAAAGTCGGGGCCCGTCGGGCTCGGGCTGAAATGCAGGGCTTTAATTTGCTTGATTGAGATGTAGTATCAATTTATAATTGTTATTTTGTTTTATGAGGCAACTAAATAACATGAATCAGTGTGTGCAAGAGCAGATTATTAGTCTTGATCTCAGGCTCCTTGAGTCTGAATCTGTGTTCTCCTTAGAAAAGTGCTGAGTCATATAGAGGAGATGTCACTTCACTCCAGCTTAGGTTAGCAGTTTACAGAGAGGAACGAGGAAGAATATTAATCAAACGATACTGTTATCGTAAACTACAAAAACGCAAATTTGTGAAACGGTGACGTCGTGCACATGCGTATCACGTGTTCAGTAAACAGACTCGTAGTGTTTCTTTACAGAGTGACATCGCCAACTACTGGCCTGGCATGAATAATACAGTTTTTTTTTTCTTCGTTTTTGCAGATCCGTGTGAATGGGGTTCGTTTTGACAATGTTGTTGATTATACACGAAAAATGCAAAGGAAAAATGATACAAAAATTTAGTACATTGCTGACATTGAATCTGATTAGACCGTGAATGGATTCAAAAACGATAAAACTCAACTGTTTAACTCTAGGGAAGTTGGAAAATGAGCCTATTTCCAAAAAAAAGTGGAGTGTTCCTTTAAGCCCTTGATCACTTGTGAGTAAATTAAGAGCGAGCACTGTGAGTTGCTCTTGTGACGTCACAATCTTGTTGCATTGTGGTCTATGGAGCTGCCTGAAGTGTACGGCCCCGTACCGAGTCCACACTTTCGTGACATAATGCTACTTTGACTGTCAGGTAGAATCTCGCAGGCTTCTGTCGAATTGGAAGGAGTTGAAAATGGAGACGTGAAATTGGACACTTTCTGCTTCCCATAGTGACTTTATCACAGATGAAGTGGATTAGATCCAATATTTGCAGCACACATGAGTAAAGTCCTGTTCACACCAAGAACTATAACCATAAAGATAACTATTAACTATGTTAGCGTCCACACCAGCGCACAATATCTTTCTGTTTATTCTAATTGCGCGCTACAGTTTTGTCGTCTGTCACTTTAAATCACTGCTCGATCTCTGAAAGCAGGATGGATTCTGATTGGCTGTCAATGTTTTTATCATTCATCCAATGGAAAAATCGTTCTGAAAGTGATTCCAACTATATTGTTTCTCTGTGTCATTTTTGTTATAGTTCTGGTGTGCTATTCTTTTATATTTAGAACGATTTTTAGAACTATATCTTTATCGTTGTAGTTATCGTACTTGCTGTGAATGGGCCTTTGTTTCTGTGTGCAAGTGTGGTCGTTTTGCCAACATTTTGGGGACCACAAAGGCCCTGTTTACACCTGGCATTAAGATGTGTTTTGGTCGATCGGGTCAAAAGTGGATGACACTAAATACAGGTGTAAACGGGGTCTAAAACTTTTTGAGCTTGTTTTAATGTTCTCTCACTATTCCTGATTTCTAACACGCACTATCAGAGCAGAAATGAAAGCTGATGCTCTCTGTATGTTTTTCTGTAATATCCTTTCACTGGAATGAGCCTTTTTGTCTATTAGATCGAAAGATCTGAAAAAGCCCATACATTTACCCACCCATAGACTCTCTACTCATAGAAATCAGGACAGAAGTGGTTGAAAAGAGACGGATTAAAACACCAGGTGTAAACGTGAATGTGTCTCCCTCGTCTACTTGAGATCCGATCGTCCAAAACGCATCTTAAAACCAGCTGTAAACAGGGACTAAGATAAAACCTTTTGGGACAAGTCCACAAGGAAAAAAGCTTAATAAATATACTAAATAATGTCTTAATGAAAATGTGGAAAGGTTTGTGTGAGAGTCGGTGTGAATAACGTCTGATAATCAGAGATGAGGCATTCCTGCCATCATGTTGTGTTTTGATGACAGCTCACTGTATCTTTCCGTCTCTCTGTAAGAACATCCACAGGTCTAGCGTGCCTAGGCAGAACAGACTCCACAACGTCATACCTATTTTCGTTTTCAAGAAGATTATCACCAATGTGCTTTTTAATGGTACGGATTTAACAGGCAACAACAATGTGACAGACGCTTTAAATATATTTGAAAAGTGCTTGCTGTTTGTGTAGCAGCTCCAGGCATTTATATGACACCTGATTTATGCATTAGATCTAAAGGCTGAAAGGTTAGACCGATTGATCGTTGTCCAGTTAACGCTTTAATGCTGTAAATTAGTTTTTAAAGACCTCCAGATATTCGGACAGCGGGCGCCCCGTCTCTCAGCTGCTAAAAAGTTGTGAAATGTGACACTGAAAACTAGACCGGTCCGTTGACTTTACTATCGCAGACACATTCAGTGGCAGAAAGCATTTTCTCCACATGGATCCTCATAGAATAGAGTTTCTGTGCAAACAAAGTCTCAGTTGCAAGCCGGACTTAATATAGTTCTCCAGACAACCGCTGCATTCTGGCAGGAAGGCTAATGTGCCATGAGTCGACTGCGTTAAACTTGCATAGTTAAGAAAGGGAGTAAGGGACCACTGACAGACGGGGCAATGGATGGGCCAAATTTAAACCGAGTCGTTAGGGTGACTGCTGACCACTCCTAATAAATCCAATCATTTGGTAGCCAACGACAAACATTAGACTTTGGTTCCTATGGAGAAACAACATGCTATTTGTTTGTTTACTGATTGATTGATTGATTGATTGATTTCAAGTTATATTTTGCTAAATAATAGGTAGCACTTTATGGTCCACTTTAAACATTCTACTAAGTAACTTTGCAACTACTTGTCAACTAGCGGTCATTAGAGTATTAGTGGACCGTCTGCTTAATATCTGCTAACACTTTATTTTGACGCTCCCAATACAGACATTCTACAAATTTGCAACTACATGCCAACTAAGTCTATTAACCCGAACCCGAACCCTAACACCCAAACCTACAGTCTACTAGTACTCTAATGGCTGCTAGTTGACTCGTAGTTGCAAAGTTACTTATAGTCAGTAGAATGTCTAAAGTGGACCATCAAAATAAAATATAACCAAATAATTTAATGTTTAAAATAAATGTTACTTTATAGTCACGTCATATTCATCCAAACAGCTCTTCAGGGGGCTAATTTAGTAATCTTTATTATATAAAATATGAATGAATGAGTGAATAACTGACTTAATCTGGTTTATTCATGTTACCACTTGAACTACATTTTTAAGTTACTACTCATTTATTTATGTTGGGTTAAAAAATAACCCAATGAGTAACCCAACTATGGGGTGGTATAGCACCTTCCCAACTGTGGGTCATTTTAACCCAATGCATTGGGTTAAAAGCATTTGGCCAATATGCGTAACCCAACGGTTGAGTTAAAAAAAAACAACCCAGCGTTTTTTACTGTGTGCAGACAAAACATTTTTAAAGTATCATTTTTTTAAAGATTCTTACAAGGGCTACATGAAAGGCTAGTGATAATTCGTACCAGAGAGGCCTTGACTTACCTTGAACACTAATTCTCATATCATTGACATCAATTTACAGGACGAGCTGGAAAGCCCCTGCTCTGAACAAGACTATACGGGTGAATGATGAATGACTTTGTACAGATGGTCAAACACTCAAGAGTTATCAGTGAAATACTTATCTAGGATCTCACCCCACCTGATAAACCCTTAACACTGCTGCTGTGAACTGAGTCACTTGCTGGTATAAACAAGATGTCTTGTACCAACATTAAGAGCTGACAGCTTTAAAAGAAGTCCTTATATTGTATGTTTTCAGAAACACATTAAAGGAGTGTCCGGACGGATCATGAAGAAGCACTTGATTAAGACACTGCAGCACTGCAATCCAATCATAACTTACAGTGCACTTATATTAATCAAGAAAAATTGGCTGCGACTATAAGCTGTATTCGGGTGTATCTAACTAATCAGCTCTAAACTGTGTGAACTGCCATTTGATGATTTATAGATGACATGATTTAACACCTGGTGGATTAATACGGCCACTGAATGTAACTGTATCTGAACACACTTGAGCAGACAGGAGCCATTTAAATAGCACACTAAAATTACCCTGTTTGTGGCAGCCTGGTGTACACATGTGTGCGTGTGTGTGTGTGTGTGCGTGCATTTATTCTCATGTAACAAACACAACATGGAAAACGGTATGGAATGTGTGAAATATATATAACAATAACTCAAATATTCCTTCATAACATCCTGCTTAATACAATATCACATCTTGGCGGCTGGTTCTGAATTGGTAATGAAGGATCTTCAGTACTTGGGTCAACTGGGTCAGATCTCAGACTCAGTCTGTCTTTATGGTGGTCTTCTCATTCAGCCTACAGTTGCTGAAGGAATGCAACATGATATACCAGTCTAAAACATTTGCTAGTCTTTACAGGTCTCCTGCAGGCGTATGTGCTGCACAAACAAAGCAAAAAAATCCTTAAAATGGAGTAACATAAATTTGTAGAATATAATTATTTGTTTTGATGTGCAGTGCTTAAGGTAATTTTAACAGTTATGCTCAGTTTTGTTTTCATTTTCACTGTGTTCTGTTCCTGTTTTGCCTGCCTTAGTTCGATAAAATAAAATTAGTTTAAATAATAATAATAATAATAATAAAAATATATATATATATATTTTTTTTTTTCAACTCATTTTATTGTTTGCAGCACACGACTTTGTTTTACACAGACATACAAATATTATAAATAGCCTATAAATACTCAAGAAATGCTTTTATTGTAAAACCTTTGCTCAGATACTCGCAGATTAAAGATGTAAACGTGTGAAAGATGCATGCAAATAAGTTCTTACACTCTAATAGGTTCTAATATAAATTCTCAGTGTGAATTCAAACACCATCATTTTACACAAGCAGCATATGTCATGCTAAAACAGAAACACTTTTGGCTAACTATTTACAATACATATAAGTCCTTATTCATTGCCCAAGCCTACTTAATTAAATATTCATGCAAGGCCACGCCCCCTCGTGCGCAATGTACAGATAGGCAACTCATTTTTATTCTGATTCACTTTATTTAATTGACAAGTTCGTTCAAGCAGAGAGGATAAATATGTTAAACATCACATTATTGTTTATTTAAATGTAAAAAAAATCTAAATAAAATCTGAAAAGTAAATTTTACGTTAGGAGTGCATCCTGCTTCCCAGGAATGAACAAATGACGTATTGTCTACTGCAAAGGCGCTGTCCACCGATGTGGTGCTGACCTTGCTCCAAAACGCACGTTTTAAGCATTAAAACGAGACTTTCCAGGGAATAGGCTAATTATGGAAAAACGAGATTGTTTTACCTATAAGAAGTTAGAGACGACTATAACTAAATTTAGCCTAACCACGCAACACTTCACCAACTCTTCCACTATTTACTTTGGCAGCGCACTCTCTTCAACTGCATTCACCATTGCCTCATCACTGACTGAATCCTTCTCATATTCGTCATGCTGTAACTCCATTTAGAGCGTCAACCTTTCCATCACATGACTGAGAGTGATTATATGGCTGTGACATATTTCTTTTGTTGGGTTAACGCGGTGACACGTCGAAAGCGCGCATTGTTGAGCGAGAAGCTTAAGGAGGATTCATTTTTAGCACAAATGTTGTGTCGGGGGGAGTCAGCCTTGTCTGCAGTATGTAACAAAACACGCTGAACATAACATCCTCGTTCTAAAATAGCCGATTTCGCATTTCGTCATCTGCTCTAAATTTGCAGTCATACGCATTTTAAGTGACAGCGCGCAACACAACAGGCTGTGTCATGGAAGTCAGTCTCCGTTTGTCGTCGGGTAAACGCCTCCCATAGCATTATTACGGGAACATGCATGGCATATTCTAGGAGAAAGTACAGCAGGGCGAGAGTAGTGTCGTTTCTCTCACTGAAAGGAGGTCGCGTGAACGTCTGGCGCGCGTCTGGAATGACGTTCTCGAGTGCCGCGCTCTCAACTGTGGGTGAGGAAGGCAGAGCAGAGCCTCAGCTCCACTAAGATTGGACAACGGGTAGTGCAGTGGGGATTCCTGGGGACTGGTGTCTCTCCTAAAAGAAAACTACGACTTCATCACCAATAAAGCCTATGGCAGCTTCGGAGAAAACGCTCATTTACCGGGAAGACACCGATTCGTTTAAGAACTTGCTATCCAAACGGGACATGCGCCTGGTAAGCGCACAAGAAGAGTCAAATTATGTGGATCTGAACGACTTGCTGGAACTGAAACTGGATGATACCAAAACAGTGAAAGTAACATTTACTGGAGACTCGAGTCAACTGGAAATAATTAAAAGTATTAGTGGCATGAGCGATTCACAGGGAGAGCATGAACCTCCCACTGAAAAAATACACGAATCTACTCAAAATAAATGCGCACTGGAGGAATGCGCGGAGAAGTCGAGCTCTTTTGAAACAGCAACTTCGGAAACACCTCAAGCTGATAAAACGGACAGTATCGAGAAGACGGAGCAAAATCCTAAATCCCCAAATTTGGAGACGCAGAGCATAGGAAACGATAACAATGAACAATACAGTGAAGTTTATCTGAGCAGCAAAAGTGAATCGGACGATGAGGTCACTGTGGTGCTTTCGGATCACGACACGCGCGAAGACGAGTCCCACTTTATCACAACCCACGAAATAGAGCTTTTGGAGTTGGACCATGATGTGGATTACGACTTTGAGACGGGATCAAGCTGGGATCTCGAGGACGATCTCCAGGTCTACTCGTTTGTCGATTATGCCTCTTTTGACAGTGATGAAACGATAGGGGCGAAAGAAGCGAGTGTGGAAAGCAACCAGGCTAATACGAGCGGAGCAGTGGTCAGCAGTAAGCCTGAAAGCAATCTCTGTGACGCGGACAAATGTGCCAGCTCAGAGGAGGGCCTGTCAAAAAAGCAAAATTCAACCGGGCAGATTCACCTGTCAATCAAAGCCACTTCCCGCGCTGTAAATGAGCTACGCAACATCCAAGATCACGAAAAAGACAAAAGTCGCTATGTTTTGAGAGGAGTGGATGCAAAGGGCGACAAAGCGTGTGATAACGCAAAGTGTTTCATTGCTTTGCCGGGGCGCTTGCACTTTGGCAGCAAATTGAAAAGCAAAGATGTGAACGAGTATTCCAGCGGTGCGTCCAGCGCGGTGAGCGAGCTGGATGACGCCGATAAGGAAGTGCGCAATCTCACTGCCAGAGCGTTCAAAAGTTTGGCGTATCCATATTTCGATGCCATCAACTTTAGCACCTCAAGTGAGTCTTCTGCTTCAGAGCATGGGTTGGGAATCAACAGCTGGTCGACGTTTGTTGACCTAAAGTATGGCAAGGGGCGAGATCAAAACTTAGTCGCGCATAAGGGCTCCACACCCAAATTCCATTTCGCCAAAAAGAGGGACGGAAAGGGGATAACAGGCTTGACGCTGACCAGCATGCGAGCGCCCCCCGTCGAGATATTTGCTCTGAACGGCAATTTAGTCGGTCACAAAAACGCATCGTCCACCACTAAAAAGATTGAGCTCATGGGGAAGTTCTCACAGGGGCAAAGTGGCCTCATAAGACTGACCGAAACGCTCAATTTTCGATGCAATGTCAAATCCGGCCAGTCTGTAAACGAAAGCGCTGGAGGATCACGTTCCACAGATGAAGTTACACACACCTTGCCAAGCGCTCAAGGGAGCGAGGCAAGCAAGCGATCCTGCAATGCAGGTGAAACCATGGAAGACACACACAAGAAAGCCGTATTCGCTTCGAGTCTCCTCAAAAATGTCATTTCTAAGAAAATGCAGTTCGAGCAAGAGCGCAAAATGGAGAGGGGCGAGATATGCGAGGCGCACCACGCGCCCTCTCCGTGCTTCGCGATGCACGAGCACGAGAAAGCGGCCAAGAAAAATTCCAAAGGGCTGCAAAGGCAAAGCTCGAAATTCTCAGAAGCCGATTCCGACTTCACGATCGTAAGCGTGGACGATCTGGGCGACATAGTAGACGGCAATTCAAGCGATGCCAAAGACGACGGGCGCAATGAGGAGACTTTGACGAGTGCATCAGAAACCAATTTAGAGTCGGCGAATGATACTAAAAAAGGAGCATTCGAAGCATCCAAAAGCACGCTGCTTCGAAGCCAAAATAGCGCGTTCAGATCGTGGAGGGACAGCGAGCTAGAGTTTCAAAAGGAACATAAAAACGTCAAAACTCTTGAGGGGAAACCGCTTCGCGAGTGTCCGGGGGAAACCAACTTCTGCGTCGATTCGGCGAGCGGCAAGCACACTAAAATGTCACATTTATTTGTGCCAAGCATACAGCTTCCGTCCTCGGAGAAGGACCTTAGGAAACCACCGCCGAATGTGAGTTATTCCACGCGCAATCGGGGAGAAAGCGGAGCTTTAAAGTGGCGCTCGAACACACTTTATGTGACAGACGCGACGCGCAGCGCGGTGACATCGAAGCCGCCCGAAATCAAAATAAGTCTGCGGAGTGTACGGGACAACAAAAGCGACCCGTTCAATATCGCCAAGCTGCTGACTCCCAATTTGGGCTGTAAGACAGCTGAGGACACCAGATGCCAAGCGCTCGCCACGGCTTTCAAGGGTGAGTCCTGTGACAAAGTGCCTCACTTTATAGTCAGAGACATTAGAGAGAACAAGGGCAAACTACAGACCCCCATTCACCAGGTTAGAGACGTGCGTAAATTGGTTAAGAGCTCGTATCACTTTGTGTCTTTAGATAACAACGACAATAAATCGACTTCTGATGGAGAGCAGAAGACATTAAAGCAGAGTCCTCATCTGAACTCAGCCTCTCTTTCACCCATAGTGATTAAATGCCAGTCTGTGAATACAAATAGCAACGTAAAGCAATCTGGAGATTTAATAGACCCCCCCAAGAGACGATTTCCAGAGGATATAGTTGAGGCTGACAGGTCCTCTCCTCACGTTGCTGTTGCCAACAGGCTGCCAAAACAAGAGGTCCCAACCGGATTAAAGATTGAGACGAGCACAAGAAAGCAAGATAAACCAAGCGACGCCAGCGAGAAAAAAACCGAACCCAAGATGGCCAACCAAGCCGCTTTGGAAAAATTGCAAGCTGCAGTCAAAACAATGGAGCAACTGTATGTTTTTGACAAGAATGAGTGGAAGAGAAAAAAAGAACCTCGGCCGATAACGGACAGCCACGTGCTCTCGCTCATCTCCGGTGAGAAACACTCTGTAGAGGAACTGGAAAGCTACTCTCCTGCGGATAGTTTGCAAAGACGAGATTCAAACTCAAACCTAATCGAGACGCCCCTTAAAAAAGACGACAAGTCATCATCGGCCACTCAAGAGCGAAACAGCCCTAAAGCGCTCACAGGAACGGCATGTAAGAATATAACCAAGAAGCCTGTGACCTCAAAGACGCCACAAACACACGTTGCATCACCGGCATCTTTGAGCTTCAAGGCCTTGACACCCAAATCTCCCAAACTACCCATTTCCTTGAAGATATCTCATCCGAAGCGTGTGCTAGAGGAGCAGGAGAGGCCGAACGGAAGTGAGACTGAGTTCGCCCCTCTGCAGTTCACTTCCACAGCAGATTCGGAGAGCTACCTAACCATACCCGTGAAGCCTCACGCCACGTCCGCAGCCGGGCTGGGCAAATCCGCTGTTTATACAATCCCACACGGAGGAGGTAAAACCCAAACGGCCAGTCCGCCGTCTTACCTGGCTCACAGTGACACCAGAAGCCATCCGTCACCAAAACGTTCATCGTTTGTCATGGAGACACGGCCCCCGGATACCCCTACCGCCACTATTTACCACACACCCCTGCCGGTCACGATGCAAACTGCTCAGCCTCAACTCATTTGCTTCTCTCCTTCAGTTCAACCCTCCCCCGTCCCGACAGAGCACTTCCACACGACCCAAAGAAAGATGCTGCTGGATCCCACCACTGGAAGCTACTACTTGGTGGACACTCCGGTGCAACCGGCCACCAGGCGTCTGTTTGACCCGGAAACCGGGCAGTATGTGGACGTCCCCATGCCACAGCAGCCGCCCATGACCCCCGTCCCACTTCCGATATCCCCTCTCGCCCTCGGCCCGGGAGCTTATGGCCATACCTACATGTTTTACCCGGGATACATGCCAACCACGATGATCCCCGCACGCACTATTCAGTCCCAGCTCTCTATGCAGTCCGAAGCAGATGATGGGGATAAATCCCATCCGCACATGGGACAGCAGGAGGAACGAGCTTATATGGAGAGCCCGTACTATATGCCATCGGGGAAGTCGTCACAAACAGCCCATGTGGCTCAACATCTTCCCACCACCAGCAAGCAGCCTGTCATCAGCATCACCTCCCAGCAAGGGCCGAGGATCATCGCTCCCCCCTCCTTCGACGGCACCACCATGAGCTTTGTGGTGGAGCATCGGTAAAGTCCCGCTCACCTGCAGCGTAAGTGCAAATTCATTATTTCTTCATCGTATTTGCATGCATTGAATGTTTTTCATAATGGTGAGGGCTTTAAAAAACAATGTAAACAAAAAAGATTTTGCTTCTAATGCATATCTGACCTATAATGCTGCCTGAATCTTAATCATACACTGTTCGTTTGTTTTGTTTTTCCTCCATTCTGTCTCCTGATGGAGTTTTGGTTCCTTGCCACTGTCGCCTTTGGCTTTTGGCTCGCTTAGTTGGGGACATTTAATTTAATATTCAACAATATTATTGATCTGCCTGCATTGACACCATTATATGAGAACTGAACTGAGCTGGACGATGACATCACGGTTTTCTCCAGAGCGGCTATATATATATATATATACAGTGAGGAAAATAAGTATTTGAACACCCTGCTATTTTGCAAGTTCTCCCACTTGGAAATCATGGAGGGGTCTGAAATTGTCATCGTAGGTGCATGTCCACTGTGAGAGACATAATCTAAAAAAAAAAAATCCAGAAATCACAATATTTGTTTTTTTAACTATTTATTTGTATGATACAGCTGCAAATAAGTATTTGAACACCTGTATATATATATATATATATATATATATATATATATATATATATATATATATATATATATATATATAAATAAATGAAAAAAACTTTTTTACAACAAAAATGAACCATCACTGAATTTACTTAAGCTGGACTGTGACACTATTTTCTTCTAGAAACAAACTTTGTTCCATTATTTTCCTGTTATCACTGTTGAAATAATACTTAGATATGTAAGATTTACAGTATATACTTAAATTATTGAAGCAGACACAGTCTGACACCATAGATAGTATTATATACACTACCTGAAATTGTTATTTAAGGTTTGAAAAGCTCCGAAAGTATTTGTATAGATTAACACAACAATGTAAACAAACAAACAAAAAAGATTCAATAATTTTTTTCAGATTTAGCTTGAGATGAAAATGCAAAATAGCTTTTCACCTTTCACCTTTAATAGTTCTTGAGCATCATTTTAGATAAATAATGTCTAAAGACTGCTTGGATTATTTAAGTTTATTTATCAAACAGTGATGGTAATTATATGGGCACATTTAAGGGACTGTTCACCCAAAAATTATTTTAATTTTTCATTATTTACTTACATTGTTGAAACCTGTATGAAAGAAAATGTAAAATAAATAACTATTCAAATTAAAAGTAAATGATCTTCTTCCTTTTTTGCACTTCCGGCTTGTAAGTGCACTTCATGATGACTTCATGATGACTTCCTTTAGTTTCGTTTTTTTAATGAAAAATCACGTTGCTTTTGCTGGCAGCTTGTATCACACACTGCTAGGAATGTCCTTGTTGTAAAGAACTGTTTTTGTCAAAACAACATTGGACCCCATTAACAGGGACAGAAAAACAAGAGTTTAAAAAAAATAAATGTCTTCTTTTGTGTTCTGCAGAAGAAAAAAAAGAGTCATGCAAGTTTGGAACAACATGGTGGTGAGTAAATGATGACAGGACTGTCATTTTTGGGTGAACGATTCCTTTTAGATTCTCACAAGCTAAAGAACTATATATATATATAATCCCCTAAATAAGTTTTGGATCAGACCTGTAGATACATCATTGCCATTATGTTGATTAATTTGAATTACTTAACTTAAGCAGTCGTAAACCAATTAATATGTAAGAAGTTCCTCCCTATGACTATCTTGAAAGAAATCAAGGTTTTTATTATGAAGAAAATGTGTCTTTTTTTGGTTGCTTATGAGTTATTTATAACCATTGGAAGCAAGGTATAAACGTCTTATCAGTTTGTGTGCTATATCAAACCCACAACCTTAGTATTGCGGGTTCAATGCTCAACCATTACCACTACAGGTTTGCTTTTTTAGAACATTTATAGATGACGTTCCCACATCATGGGATCATTTTGTGGACTTAGTTTTAAGAAATACATTTTTAGTTTTAATTCATTTTAACCCATTAAACATGAAAGTATTGTGCAATCATGTAAGGCATGTCTTCTTATATATAACCTTTTAAGCATGAAGGCTTCTTTAAAATTGAGTTCTGTAACTCTAGGTATCTAGAAGTTGGATGAAATCTCTGTATAGATTTTTTTTAAAGAGTGTATAGAAGTTGGATCTGTATTATTATGTTACTTAGAATATTTTTCCCCATTTCACAATATTATTCCCCTATTTTGTCAAACTTTTCTGTTAATGAATAAAAACAATTAATGCCATTTGCATCTCATAAAAATTACATTATTATTATTTTAACATTTGTTTATTATTTATTCTATAGTCAGTACTAGTCAGTTTTCATTTTATTACCAAAGCTTATTATACATTATACTTATTATTATACACTCGTAACACGGAGTATAGAAGCTTGTTTCCACCACAGAATAAAACATTTTAAAAGATAATTGCGACTTTTTATCTCACAATTGCGAGTTTACATCTCACAATTCTGACTTTTTTCTCAGAATTGTGAGATATAAAGTCGCAATTGCGAGTTATAAAGTCAGAATTACCTGATATAAAGTCGCAAATTCTGTTATAAAGATAATTGTGTGATATAAAGTCGCAATTGCGAGAAAAAAAGTCTGAATTGTGTGATATAAAGTCGCAATTGTGTTATAAAGACAGAATTGCGTGATATTTACTCGCAATTGTGTTATGCTGTAAAGACAGAATTGTGAAATATCTTTCTTATGTCTAATAAATCTTATTTATGTTTTATTTTGTGCCGGAAACAAGCTTCCATAACAGAGCCCCTAAAGGGATGTGGTGAAGTAAAAAAAGAAGACGGGAGAGAAAAAGATTTCAATGCTTCTCTCGAAAAGTTTGGCATTTCCCCCAAGAAACTTTGCGTTCGCTCGCAAAGATCTCAAAAGGTATGGAGCCCCCTAAAGGGTCATAGTGAAAAAAAGAAAAAAAAATGAAATATAATATTTCGTTATATTGCGTCTTGGTTTGGGTTTCGGGTGGCGATTTCTCCAGTTTTTATGAAATGGAGTAAAAACTGAGAAATTAGAATGTAGTGAAGTAAAAGTTTCCCAAAATGAATATACTCTGATACTTGAAAAATGTCCACCACTGCATAAATTAGTTCAACATAGAAGTTTTTTTCAACGTAGTCATTAATATCATGTGTGACCTACACTATTTTGTTTATATGGGTATAAATAAAAATGATTTTATCTTAACACCTCCCGCTCAAGTCATAAAATAGCACCACCGTAAAAATACATGACTGCTGTTCTATTTCCTCAAGAGCTACTGTATGTGTATGGTATGGACGGTGATAAGACGAGCCCTATAAAGAGCGGGGGGTGGCGCGGCGCAGCGTCCCGCGGGCAGAAGGGAAGAGGCGTGGCATTGTTAGCATAGCGGTGGGAGGAGAGAAAGGTCAGCCAGTTTGAGGCATGTGTTTGTGCTGATACAGTGTTGTGCCAGCTGCTGCTGGATATCATCGTCCTGAGAATCTTGGGGCGCGGGCAGGTCACCTTTTTATAGGACGGCCTTATGTTAAAGGGAAAGACCCAGAGGCGGGCCAGAAGCTTTGGCTGAGGGATATTATACAAACAAATCAGCCAGCGTGCGACCGGCCAGTGCTGGGGAGTAATGTAAGACGCCTGAACTGCAATATTTTAATGATCAATAATCCAAGCAGCGGATGGTTTTAGAGACACTAAATAACACTTAAATAACTAACCTGTTAGCTGATAACTGTGTTCACATGCTGACAGGAGAACGCTGTTGTGAGAGATTCAGTTTTTAATATCATTCTTGTTTTGTTTCACACAGGAGCCACGTGACGTCACCTTGTCTCTTCTGTTTTTTGCTGAATTTATTCACTGTATTTTGGAGTCTCCTTCATCATGAAATCCCCCCCCCCCCCCACTCTTCTCCCATTATTATCTGTGGCCTGCTTGTTCATGCCGATTATCCCACTTGCTTCATTCTTGTGTTATAACATATTTTCTGTCTACTTGTCAAATCTTTATGAAAGTGGATGGATTTTTCTGCATTGGATTTTTTTTTTTCAATGGGTATTTGAATTCATGTGCATTTACTGTATAGGTTATTGTAAAATATCACTTTAAGCACCTTCGGAATGATGTCAGTTAAATAAGTTAAAGAGAACTTGGTAACACTTTACTTAAAGCCTTTATATACTGTGTATATATATATATATATATATATATATATATATATATATAATATTATTTTAAGGCATTGTATGCAATGCATTTTGCTGTTCATTAACAGTAATTCGTGAAAAATTGGCCCAGCATGCATTAATTTCACTGTAAATTTCTGACTACAGTAATTTATTCTAAAAATACGCTTTAATCCTGTAAATTCCTGGCAATTTTTTACAGTGTAGCTCAGATACATTAAATTATATATTAACAGATGATGCATTAGTAAATGTTAATATTGACATTAACTGAGATTAATAAATGCTGTAAGTATTGTTTATTCTTAGTTCATGTTAACTAATGTTAACAAATGGAATCTTATTGTAAAGTGTTTCTGTTACAATTATTTCTGAAAATATATAATGCATTATGATGTACATTATTACAGTACATAAAGGTTTTAAGTAAAGTGTTACCAATAGCTTTTTAAATTATGACTGCTAAGGATGTAATTATATTAAAATTCTGGCAATAATTATTTTCATGTTATGGCTGCTAACCAATAAATGGCCAATATTAGAACTCTACTAAACAATTTTTGGTTAAAAAAATACTGAAAAATAAAACCTATTATTTTAAATGCTACAAGTGAATCATAATGTAACAGCACGAAAAAACGATATTCATGTTAAGATTTACTAAAGATAACATTTAACAGTATTAATAAATTATTAGTGTCTCTCAGTGAACTAACTATAAATGCAATCTAAATGTAAAAATAGGCCACAATTATAGGTGCACAATTATATATCTGTATAATATTATTATTATTATTATTATTATTATATATATTTTATATATATATATATATATATTTTTTTTTTTTTTTTTTTCAATATCCACCATATAAATAGGAACTTAAATTGCTACATGTTAAGGCTATTAACAGGTTCTCTATAAAAAACACACACCAAATTTCTCCTGGTTTCCATCTTTCCTCGACTGAGGTTCTTCTCCTGACCTTGATTCTCAACACTCTTCCTTAAGAGGTGTTCAGTGAGCTTAACAAATTACATTATAATTTTTATATTGTATATTTTTGTGATTTTTCTTTAATTTTTTTTTTTTTTACTGCTGTTGTTTTTTCTGCTGGTATTGAATAGACCACCACTAAACACACACAAATGTGTGGCGATGTGGTGAAGGAGTGTTTTAGGGGATGGTATTTCCTCTATTACTCACAGTACCAGGATAGCATGAGTGTGTGAGAGAATGTGTTTACCAAGTCATTTTGATTTGGTATTGCAGTTTTATTGCTTTTGGCTGCAGTGATAATGGATCAAGGTCAGGTGAATTGATTTCAGGTGAAGAAATGAAAGATATTAGAAGGGATTTCTTGTATTTTGAATACAGAAACTGTTATACAAAACACGGTTTACAAGATGTAGCTTTAGACAACGTTTAGAAAATTTGACTGAACCTCACTTTCAAAGGAGTAATCTATACACAGTGTTGGGTAACTGATTACATGTAATCTGGACTGCGTAATCAGACTCCAAAAATTAGGTACTCGCAATTATATATATATATATATATATATATATATATATATATAAGTAAATAGACTACAGTTTACTTGATTCTATGATTACATGCCATCAAATCATTTCACTTTTAAGAAGAGTTTTCTCAACAAATATCTAATCAACTCCTGACAAACATTAATTATTATTTGAATTATCACTCAGTGGGTCATTCAACCACACTGTGAAAAAAGTTGCTGCCTTAAATTAAGTACAATCAACTTGGATGTTTAAGTAATTTCAACTTAAATTACATTAAACTGACTTTTAAAAAAAGAGTTGAAACTTTAAAAAAAAAATTGCTTTAAATTGCAGTTAAAGCAATGTAAAAACATATGTTGTCATAAATTGATCTTATAATTTTTTTTACAGCACATGTATTACTGTCTTTGGAAGGCTTTTGTCTTTCAAACACATTCACTTCATTTCACATTTACATGCAATGCAGGAATTCCCCAACTTTTTTGTCAGCTGAACCTCTTTGCCCTAATATATTTATTAGGTATGAGGTATGAGGTATGAGGTACCCCCAGATATTTTAAGTTATGTCAATAATACAATTAAGACAATAATAATAATAAATGAATAATAAAATGTTATAATATTAATAATAAATAAAAGTTCACGGTTCTCTGATGTCAGTTAATGGTCACAAAAATCTTTTTCAGCAAATGTTTTATTTAGATTGTTTTAATTTGTTTAGATTATTTTGTTAGCTTTTCATTAAACTCATAAACCCCCTGCAGTTCCTTCATGAAACCCTAATGTTGTTGTTGGTAACTAAGAAAGGAATATATTATCTTTTCTCTTTTTTATGTATTGACTTTATCCTATATTATCTTATTCAAATCAATGTGATAAACGAGTAAGGTCAAAAGTAATCTAAAAGTAATCAAAAAGTAATGTAATCTATAATGAGTAATCTAGATAACATTACTAACTACACATTTTGTCATGTAATTTGAAATCAGTAACCGATTTGTAAGTAATCCCAGCACTGCTATGAAGAAGCAGTGTAGACAGCATCACTTATTATAATGGGTTTTATTCGCTTATATTTTCACGTCTTTAAGATGAGCAAAATTAACATTCTTTATAACTGACATTATTCTGAACCTTTTAATAACAGAGGCCTTACATTTAGATCCTCTGTTATATTGTTTTTGTTTTGGCTTTTTTTGATGCACATGGCAAGTTTTTAATAACTCTTATTTTAGTATTCTTGTGAATTCATTCATTATTTCAGCTGTTGGAGCTGCTGGCCAGTCCGTAAAGCTGTATTTGACAAAGTTTGGTGTGGCGTTGTCATCAAATTAATGAGAATATCATTTTGGCGTGTTTAAATTCAGTGACAATACTAAGTTTACTTAAAGGTATTTTTTTTTAAATAATAAAAAAAGAATAAATATGTGAAATACAAAACACAACAAGGTTAATATGTGAAAATGTTTTTGTTTGGTATGTGCTATATGTTGGTTTTGTTTGTAATCAGAAGTCACTTGATGTCATGAGATGACATTGAATGTTCCTGTAATGCCATTGTTTAATCATAAGCAATCACTGTTTTACGAGCTACACTTGATAAATGATGAGGACAAAGTTATGTTACAATGGTTCGAAGTATGTGTGAAGATGGACGGGTGACGTATTGGATGAGAATGCGCATTATAGCGTCTTAGAAAGAATAAAGACTGAGATTCAAAACAAAGGAATGCAAAAAGGGAGAAATGTTCTCTGGTTTGAAGTTACAGGAAAAATAAAAATTGTACTTGAAATCAGCATTTTGTTGTTGTTGTTTCCTTTTCCTACTTGTCAAAACATGCACTTTTCCAACTAATTAAGTAATTTGCTAAATGTTCCAATGAGTGCACTGTACAAAAAAAAAAAAAAAAAAAAAAACTTACATTAAGTTAAATCAACTTGGATGTTTAAGTCATTTCAGCTTAAATTACATTAAACTGATTACAAAAAAATTGTTGAATCTTGTTTTTTTTTAAAGGTGAAAATTTAGTTAAAGCAATTTATAAACATTTGTTGTCATAACTTATTGATCATATAATGTTTTACAGTGCTGAAGATGGGAGTTGTTCATACTAGAGCCCATATCAGTTGTTGTTACAATGGCTTTTAAAAAATGAGTCCAGCAAACCAGCTGTACAAAGTATTTTTTTACCATATTAAGAGCTCCACGTTAAGCTGATTGACAGCAATCTATTTGTAATCCTCTGTAAAGTGCCTATCGGGAGGATTAATATAGGAAGCAACAAATCCATATGCTAATATGTGTTGCAAAGTGCTAATGTGAAAGGTGATAGTCTGGTAGTTAAAAGTCTGTCACACATTCCTATGCAGGAATGGGAATGTAAACTTCCATATTAGCTGTAACTTTACTCAGGTGACATGAGCTCTGAATGAGCTCTAACATATGTTTTATAACTTTAATTCACTGAACTTATCAATGCATTTCCATGAATGATGTGTAAATAACTTGTTTGTGCTGACGTTATGAGCACATAATCAAAGACCAGATATGAACCAAACATTTTATTAATGTTACTGGAAGAACGTTTGCTCTTATTTCGAGAGAACGTTTGTCAATGTTCTGAGAATGTATGTCCAGGCAAAGTTCACGGTCAGTTTTGTGTGCCTTTTCTTCTGCCAGTGCTACATTAAAAGCACTGTTACCATGTAATGTGCATGGCAGAATATTTCAGTTGACCACCTGTGCATGAAACATAATATGGTGTTATTATATGTTGGGAGGCCGGTATTTTGCCAGCCATGCTGTCAGACATACATCATATATAGTGTTATATAGTGTAAATAACAAAATAGAAAACAATATTTGCATTATAAACAACTATTGTTATGGTTTCAACATCAACCCTGTTTTTGTAATAATTCATTATTCTTAGAATTGTAAAGGAGACATTTTTAATACTATAAGCGTTTGCCTTTGAAAACGTATAGGCTTATAGTTTAACAATATATATGCATATCTCAATGTTAATTTTAAGTGTACATTGATATAGAATATACAATTTATGATGACTCACAACATATGGCAGATTCAAGACCATTCTTACACATCCAGAAAAACGAGTTTAAAAATAAAATATATTAAGCATATACAAAGGTTAATACACATGTAAACAACTCACAACAGATATTATATCAACCTAGGCTCATTTACAGAGATTTCTCATGCCTGAATGTCTTCACTTGCCCTCACCAACATGGCGGACTGTTGACGTTCCCACGCTGAGCGAGTCGCTTTTAAATGACGCAGCATACAGCGCATGATGATGACAGCCCTACTGCAAAGACAGCAGTTTAGAGGTAGTTTTCTCTTTCATGCTTTCTTTTACTGTCTATGCTTTCATGTAATTCTGCTATTTTAAGTAAATTATCACTATTATATAAGCCGTTTTATAAGGTATGTCGGCATGCTTGTTTTATGGTCCCCATGATGTTTTGCATTATTTTGACAGTCAGACTCTGAATACATCTTATGTTATATCTTAAGTTAACCTGTATCGTAAGACGTAGATATCTAAAGTTAACATGTATTGCATGTCAAATAATATGGAAGTCATAGGCTACCTTTATACAATAAAATAACTGTCAGAGCTCATGATACCACAGGCAAAAGTGACAAAAAGGTTATAAGTTGCCGTCTTTGTTTGAAAGCTTTCTAGGCATCATAGTCGCGGTTAAACGCCGACACGGTAACCAATTTGAACAGATTTTGTTACATCGGTGTGTGTGTTTGTATGTATTATTTGTTTGAGTACTGCTCGGCATGCCGAATCATCTCAGTGACTCGAATCTTTTGAATCAGTTCATTTAAAAGATTCGCTCACGGTTTCGACCAGTGGCCCTTTCAAGTCATTGAACCATTCTCTTAAAACATCTTATTATCCTTTATTAAAATATCCATACATAAGGCTCCAGAAAGTGTTTACGCAACATATTTGACTTTTTTTTTCTTTATCTAATGATCTTTTTCAAGCCCAAATAAATTCTGAATTTCAACTACATCCTTATGAATTTTTAATTGATTGTTCTGTCATTTTTACACCTTTCTATTGGAGATATCCATATCTGTTGTATTTAAAAAAAACAATCTTTCAACATTTTTTGCTACTCCAGGATTTTCACAGTAAATGGCCACCGAAATGGCCAATACACCTGCAGTGCAGGAGAGGAACCATGAATGTGCTAACAATGAAAATGAATCTACGAAGGATGAAAATGAGACCGTACAGACTGGAGAAACTGAAACACTGTCTAAAAGACAAAGGAAGAAACTTCTTAAGAGTCAACAATGGGAAGAACAGAGAGAACTTCGCAAGTAAGCAGTGTTATTTTAGTATTATTTATGTACACTTATAGTTTTTATTCATATTCGGAATGAGGATTAATTTTAGTTTTTGTAAAAATAGTCTACTTTTATTTCAGTTAGTATTAGTATTATATGGCATTTCTAAAAAAAAACGTTTTTATGCAAGTAACCATTCAAAATGATGAAACAAGACAAAACTGTTTGCTCCACTAATACATGGTCAAGGAGCTCATGCTTAATGAGAGACATTCTATAATTTAGGGTATGTTTCACGTCAGCAAAAAAGTGTAAAAACAATACGCTTTCTAAATAAAACAACTATTGGTTTCAGTAGTTCAGTGTAACCTATCTGCTAGTTGCAAAGCTTAATCTATATAACACTAAAGATATATAACACTATATATCTTTATATTAATGTATAGACAGAAGCGGAAAGAGAGAAAACAGCAGAGGAAACTGGAGAGACAAGCGCAGGCTGACGACGGAGTGGAGTGGACGGGGAAGAAGCGTTTGCGCAAGTCGGACTCGGCAGAGCCCAGTTCTCTCAGACTGGTCATAGACTGCAGCTTTGATAACCTCATGCTGCTCAAGGTAAGCAACAACTTCAGCAAACGGCATCTTACAACTTCCTTTGCTTACTTTCATAATGATATCTAGCTGTTGCACTAAAAAAAATCTTGTTGAAAGGTACTTTAAAGAACCAAATTGAATTTATTTCCTATTGTGTAGGATGTAAAGAAACTTCACAAGCAGATTCAGAGGTGCTATGCTGAGAACAGACGCACCCTCCATCCTGTACAGGCATGTTTCCTTCATATATGTACTGTGTGTGTATATATGTGTGTATATATATATATATATATATATATATATATATATATATATATATATATATATATATATATATGAAGAGTTCAGATGCCATCTGAAATTTTCTTCTTGAATTATCATTTTTTTCAAGCTCGTATATTTAAAATTCAGTAATTTCACTTAAATAGCAATGAAAATTACCTATTAATTGTCATTTAAGTTATACTACCGAACTTAAATATACGAGCTTGATAAAAATGATCATTCTAGAAGAAAATTTCAGATGGCACTTAGAGGCTTTTGCCTCTGAACTCTTCAAATAAATAAATAAATAAATAAATAAATAAATAAATAAATAAATAAGTAAATAAATAAATAAATATTAGTAGATGTGATCTTTAAATTCAACAGCCTTTTCATATTCACAGTTTTACCTTACAAGTCATGGTGGTCAGTTGAAGCAAATCATGGATGAAATTAACAAAGGCTGGGTTAACTGGAAGGTAAGATGTGAAATGACGCTACTTATTTATTTTGTTCACACTTTTGTGAAGTCATCTGACAGTAAATGTCTTTTGCTGTTGCAAAACTGATGTTTGCTGCAGACATCTTAGCAATATAATGAACATTTTAAAATAAATACAATTTAAATAATTTTTTATATAAACAAATAATATAAACCTTTTTGGCTTGTGTTTACAAAATACATACCTGCAACAGGCGTTTGATTTATAATAGCCATATACTGTAAAGCCCTATTCTGACAGGACTAGTTTTCTAAATTATGTTTGATTACAATTGTCACCCGACGTCTGTGGTCTCATGCACTGATTCAGATGAGACTAACATGTGTGTTTTCTAGACGTGGGCGTTACAGAAGCTCATGTGCTGTATAACATACATGCTTGCGTGTATAACATATGACATATATGTCTTTAATGAATTACTTATTGATATAACTTTATTATTAAAACCCTATTTAAATAAACTTCACATGAGTATATAGAAGTGGATGTTTATAATAAACCCACAAAAGTGAGCAGAGTCATCTAGACCGGTATCTGACCTGACACTGATGTTAAAATATCTTCAGTTTCCACGATTGGGCTCTATTTATTAATTGTATCATTTTATTTTTTCGTCAGATACCAATGTCATTGAAATGAAATGAAAGAATGCGAAAGATTGTTGTGCAAACAATAGCTCAGGTTGGTCAAAAAACACACAAGGAGAAGCCTTATGATAATACAACATCAGCAAATAACAATTTGCATCCGGACGGGGTTTCTCAGATGACCGTCAAGTTTGTTGAAAAACAGTAGGTGATTTTACCTGGAATCTTTATTGAGGTTGTGTGAGAAAAACACAGACATGGCAGATTCGGACGGGATTAAAATCACAAAGTAAACCTGTGAGACATGAATTTCTCTGAAAAACTAGTCTCACATGAATAGGGCTTTTTCAATGCTCAAAACTCTTCTGTGGTCTTGTGTTGACAGTCTTTTGTATATTTTTAAACCCACCTGTCACCCACACAAGAAAACTCATTAACTATGCACACATCATGATTCTTAATGCCGAATTTTGCCTGAAAGGGGATTAGCTATAGACCTTACAAGTGCACAGCCATCTTTAGAATATTGTGTTTTGAACTTCCATTTTTGCGGTAGCTATTTCTGTCATCGCTGTTAAAGAGTAATTAGCTGATGAAGTGGATTTACTTATAGAGTTAACGAAAGTGATCATGAGCATTGTAATGTTTGAAGCGGATATCGTAACAAATGTTAGTAGACCGGGAAGATTTTAAAACGAGCAGCTCATCCATAAATCCGTAAGATCTTACCTTCATGCTGTGGAAAACAAACCGAAACACAACAAGTGCAGCGCTGAAAGGGCTACATAAGGTCTTTATGAGTAGATTTGATGTATGAATGTTGGATAATAGAAAGCGACACCTTTAACAAATGGAAATTGAAATGTGGTGTAGGATGTCCATGTCAAGCCTGAAGCGTTTCATGAAATCCTGAGCAAGGACGACCTCGTCTACCTCACGTCTGATTCACCCAATGTGCTGGAAGAGCTGGATGAAGCCAAAGCCTATGTGATTGGAGGTCTGGTGGACCACAACCACCATAAGGTGAGTGGCTTGTTACAGTTAGAAGTCAGTAAAATGATTATTTGTGTAAAGTTTTATAATCACAGAAAGTAATTTCACAGGCCCTGTTTGCAAGGAGATTTTATTCTGAGATGAGTATAGGGTGGCACTTGTCATAATGTTTCATTTTTTTTACCTTGAAGTCATTACAAGCTCTTGGTTTTGGGGTATTCAAATGCTTTATTACAGGGAATCACATTTGGTCGAGCCCAAGAGCTTGGCATTGCTCATGCTCAGCTTCCGCTGGGCAGTTTCGTCAAGATGAATAGCCGCAAGGTGCTGGCTGTCAATCATGGTGAGATGCCCTTTCTTACATTCACTTCAGGCCCTGTTTACAGCTCGTATTAAGATGCGTTTTGGTCAATCGGATCACAAGTAGACGAGGGAGACACATTCCCATTTACACCTGGTGTTTTAATCCGTCTCTTTTGTCCACTTTCGTCCACTTTCAACCACTTCTGTCCTGATTTCAATGAGGGGAGGGTCTATGGGTGGGTAAATGTTTGGGCTTTTTCAGATCTTTCGATCTAATGGACGATATAAACTCAGGCAATTTACATATGAACGCGCCCGGAGACAACAGAGAAACATACGGAGAGCAGCAGCTTTTGTTTCTGCTCTGACAGCCGCAAGACCAGCCGAACGCAGTGAGTGTGTGTGTGTTAGAAATCAGGAATGGTGAGAGAACATTGTGCTTGGTACATTTTTCATCTTCAGACCAAACTTGGGTCTTCAGCCAAAGTTTTAATCCCGTCTGGCTAGCACGCTTCTCATAATGTTTACACATTAGTTCAGCAGACGGCCTTTTGTGGCTGTTTGAACACAGTCGACCACATGAGTGTTTACACTATGAAAGCAATCCGGTCAAATGCGTTTTCGACTACCACTGGAAGTGGTCGAAAGTGGACACGTTTTAGACCCCGTTTACACCTGTATTTAGCGACGTCCACTTGTGATCGGATTGACGAAAACACTTCTTAATGCCAGGTGTAAACAGGTATCCATTCAAATGACACACTGAATTTTTTTTTCTTGCAATTCAGACATTATAAGATCCCGCAATTCTGAATTTTTTTCCCCTCAGAATTGTGAGATATAAACTCGAAAATTGCAAGTTATAAAGTCAGAATTGTAAGACGACTTTTCTCAGAATTGAGATATAAACGGTAAAGTCCTAATCGCGAAATATAAACTGTTGAATTGTTAAAACAAAAATTATTCTGCGGTGGAAACTTCCATAATTATATATACAACTTTTAAGTTTCCTGCTACAAATTAAACAATCATGTTCCCTCTTGCTGCAGTTTTTGAGATCATCCTAGCGTTCCTGGAGAAACGAGACTGGCAGGAAGCTTTCTTTACGGTTTTGCCACAGAGGAAGGGAGCTGTGCCAGTGGGCCAAGAGGACAAGCTCGGAGAGGGCAATGATGAGGAAGACTCTGATGAAGACTCGGACACAGAACAGACAACCTCAGAAAAGGGAACGGACTTAAAGGACCAATCAGATAGCAAACAAGAAGAGCACAAACCTCTGCTAAACCAATCAGATTCCAGCGAGCGAAACACAGCATAGAGAGACTTAACATATTTATGCCATTTCATCTTTTTTTTTGGTAATTTTTAATTGTTTGTTCTGATGTTTTTCCTTTTAGTTTAACAACATCTCAATTTGAGGTTTGAGATGCTTTATGCAAAGGTTTGGACTTGAAGGTGTTTTTGTTGAAACATATTTCATGAAAAAAGAAGCTAAAATAAGAAAGTACCTTTTTTCAACCTTTTCCATTAAAAAACAAGCAACAATCAATGATGTGTAGATCTTGTGAAAAGAAATAAACAATTACAATATCACTTGTTTTAGAACAATGAGCCTTTTATTCATTGTAAACATTTAATACCTTTGACCAGATGATTTAGAGAAGTGTAGATTTGTAGATATCTTAAATCGCATTCCTGTAATGAAAAGGATAAAAATGACTAAATATTGTTTTTTGATTATCTGAGAATCTGCGTATTAGCTGTTTTTGCTGTTCTGCCACAGTGGGATTTGCACCTGTGGGCCAAGAGAACAAGCTCGGACATGGCAAGACTCTGATGTAAGACACCCAATCCCAGAAAAGAAAAAAGACCAATCAGACAGCAAGAGGGAGGTACACAAAACTCTGTTAAAACAATCAGATTCCAGTGAGAGGAATATAACAGGTAGGGCGAAACTTGATATTCAGTCTTTTTTTTTGTGTGCCAGTTTTGTTCAGTTAAAGTTGAATGAAATCTCACATGCAAATGGATGTTTCGGTATGTTCCTTTTTCAGTCTCAGACATTTAAAATAAAAAAGTTGAGTTTAATTCTTAATACATATGAATGTAGTGATGGTCGACATACATACTATATTTTATCTATTGTGAGTATTGTAATAATCTGCATCAAAAATGCATTTTAAGATTATATGAGCCAATCAGTTTTGGGGAAAGTTACTTTTTAAAGTAATGTGTTAAATATTGTGTTGCTCCCTAAAAAGTAACTGACTGCATTACTTTTCATGGAAAGTAATCAGTTACATTTTTTTATTATTATTATTTTTTTTATCTCACCTGGACTGGGCTTTTTTTTATAATAATAAGAGTTCTACTTTTGGCAAATGTAAAGGCCCTTTTACAAAAGTGAAATGAATAAGCCTCAGCCTGAAGGAAATGCAAATTAGAGGAAACAAACCTTTCAGCTGTGCTGCCATTCTGGATCACAGAATTGATACATCGAAGGTCAGCAGCAAAGAAATTACTCAATAAAGTGAGATTAAATAAAGTATATTTGTATTAACATATTTAATTATTGCAGGTTTGCTTATTTTGAAGAACACTGAATCTGTTTTTGTGCAAGTGAGATGAGTAAATGCATGTTCACATGATAGTTACGTGATCAGATTACTTTTTTTTCCAAGTAACACATTACTTTCAAGTTACTTATTTACCATTTATTAACTGACACCTGTCCTGTCCACATGTTGAGAGAAGTGTGTGTACAATAACCATCATGTTTACGCAGCACACACAACGCCTCTGCACATATTTCTCTCAACATGTGGACAGGAGAGCTGGCAGTCAATAGATGACAAAAAAGTAACTGATATTGTTGTAAATTTGAAAGTAATGCGTTACATGACAAAAAAGTAATCTGATCACATTACTTCTAACACTGTAGCTAACAGACCTAAATGTAGAGGACATTAATGTAGAGTTAAATGTTAAAATATTGATTATTGTGAATCACGTGTGTAAACATGCTTCACAGTTGTTGAAGCAATATTATATTTGAAAACTACTCAAATTGTCCCCTAGATGTCACTATACACATACACTTGGTTTCATCAAATAACTATACATACATACATACATACATACATTATATATATAAATATATATATATATATATATATATGTATGTATGTATATGTATATGTATGCATGTATGTATATATATATATATATATATATATATATATATATATATATATATATATATGTATATATATGTATATATGTATATATATATGTATATGTGTATGTATATGTATATATGTATATATATATATATATGTGTGTGTGTATATATATATATATATATATGTGTGTGTGTATATATATATATATATATATATATATATATATATATGTGTGTGTATGTGTATATATATATATATATATATATATATATATATATATATATATAGTGTGTATATATATATGTGTGTATATATATATGTGTGTATATATATATGTGTGTATATATGTATATATATGTATATATATATATATATATGTATATGTATATATATATGTATATATATATATATATACATACAATTGAACTATATATATATATATATATATATATACAATTTAACTATATATAAGCTTAGTTTAATTAAACAAAAAGAAAAAAATGAAATATTAGATTTAATAGAAACATCTCTTACAATTCTTGATTCAGTTCAGTTTTGTCTCTGTAATTCTTTTCACAATAAATCTTGATTTCTTTATTTCTTTATTTTTATTTTTATGTTTCACAATATTGACACAGCATCACAGATAGCAAAACATTTCATATTAGTATTAATGTGTTAATAAACTTTTAAATAATTAAAATTAAATTAAAGAGACAGCATCAATGAAACTTGTGGACATTTAGAGTACTTATCTAATACATTCATAGACCGACATGATAATCACAGTGTGTTTTCTTTATGAGAGCTTTATTTATCATAAATAACTATTTTCCAACTCAAACCCTTGTTTGGAACGCTATTCCGTTGAACACAGTAAAAGTGCCCGGGGCTTTAACTGTTTTCAGGAGGGAGAACAGGTTTACTGTTTTGGTGCTTGTTTTCCATCAGGACAGGAATGCAACCAGATACAATACATGACAGTTCAGGTTAAATCCAGATAAATAACCATGTATTTGTGTACATACCATACATGTATGTATTAATGACACATACAAATTATGTCACGCAATCTGATTGGATACTAGGAAACACTACGGTCTGGTTTACAGACAAGGCTTAGATTAAGCCAGGATTAGGACTTTGTTAATTAGGACATTTAAGTAGGTTTTATAAACGTGCCTTAGAAAAAAAAAACATTACTGGTGTGCATCTTGAGACAAAATAATGGCACTGACATATTTTAAGATATGCCTGTGCAAGTTGCTTTCAGTTTAAACAGCTCAAACATGCATTTTAGTCCCGGATTAGGTTTAAACCTTGCCTGTAAAATCAGGGGTAAATGTTTTAGAACAATGTCTTGCTACTGAACCGATAAAAGGGCATTATGATCATTCACGAAGTTATATACATGTTCTGAAAAATCTTGTGTAAGACAGTTTTTAATTTATTATATTTTGATTTTGATTTTTATTTTTTTATTTTTTTTGCATTCTATATAAAAAAATATAAAAAAAACAACAACGGTGTAATAGGACTGGTGTCTAAGTCACTGGTCTTTTTCAGACTAAACTGTTTTTCACAAAACATTAGGGCAATAATTTCCAGATATCCACGTGGGCTCGACTACAAAAAGCGATTAAGCAATTAGAGAATATTAAACCAGATAGATTGAATCATTCGATTAGGAAGAAACACCCGGATTAAAAACTGGAAAGTTGAGTTGCGCGTAAGAACATGTGCGCGACTGCGCAATGCAGAACTGCCTCTCCAACAGGTGCCTTTCCTGAGAGGTTTTCTCTCTCACAGCTTTCTCAAACCGAACGTCAGAGGAATAATGGAAATACTCTGTTTTTTTCCCAACATGTCGTAGATCTTAAAATAATACGAAAACACCTTAAACTGGAGTAAAAACTTTTGTTCGCTCCCTTGAGGATTTACGCACGGAGAAACGTTCACTTTTATGGATATGATCCATAAACATTCTATTAACTGATATCGTTTCCTCTTCTTTTTTTTTTTCTTTTTTTTTTGTAGGCTACTTCAAACGAATTAATCGATATATCTCAGATGCTAAACACAGAGTGATTTTGTATTTCTGCACTGGATCTCCACAACGTGATCTTCATAATATATGGGAGTCTCCTCTTCTCCAACATCCATGATCGATTGGATTGATTGGGAATAAAACTAGCTCTTGACAGGGACACTGTTTTGGTCTTTTAATAATGACCATCACTTTGAGATCGCCAAACTGATAACTTGGGCTCAGGTGAAAGTCTGAACTGGAGGACGATGAAGACAGTTTCATATATTCTTGCTGCGATGATCTTCTGGAACTCAGGTGAGCCATTTCATATGAGCTATAATAAATACATTGCGGGTGCAACTGGGAATATTTTAAAACGTGTTGCAGGATTTGGAGTTAAACTTATTGGAGAAGAACTTCACAACACGTTACGGTTGTCTGATATTACAGGAAGAACTGGTTCTTGTGACAAACTGAGTGATTCAGTGTGACAGACAGGCGCTCCCTGCTCACGCGCACACACACTGTGTGTTATAGGCTACGCAGAGTCTTAAGGAGTGTTTTCTGGGCTGATGAAGTTGCGAGAATAAGGGTGTGATGAATCTGAGGGTGTTGTCAACGTAACTTACATTTTTGAGTGTTTTCCCGGTGTATGAGCTATTATATACAGCTGAGCTGTGTGTGTGTTAATTAAATGCGCCTGAGCAAGTGAAACCAGATTAATACATTAACACCGTGTCCACACCAGACGCGAGCGGCGCGACGCGACAAGAGCAAAGAGAACCCATTCAAATAATGCTCTGGATGCGACGCGACGCGACAAATTCCCGCCAGTAAACTGACGCCCGTTCTATTTCTGACGTAGCTACTCCAAGCGCTCGCGCTACTTCTGATTCATTTGCAATGGCCACTATGTAGCGTCAGTGTGGACAGATGGTTTAAGACATTTTCCTGCATCACCATCCTTTGCTGGGCCTTGAACAACATTTCAGTCAAGAGTTATTGCCCTCTGATGTTAAGAGTTGAGCAACCTTGAACAACATTCCAGTCAACCAATCATTTTCAGATTTGAGATCAATGTTGTTGTTTTTATGATACTTTTTATCTGACATTCAGAACCAGACAGAATCCGTTTTTAATAATTGTAAGGGCTTAATAATCTGTTTCTCTTGGCAAACCGATTTCTCAACGCTTGGTAGATATCGAGCTGTAAATAACATTATATTTCTTATTCATACATAGACTAATATTATTTTATGATAATTTTGGTCATTATTGTCTGACATTATTTCTGCTTTTTGGACACAATATTGGCTAAATGATCATTATACCCTTCGTTGTTGTTAATGCTATTATACATAAAGCATGCTACATTATTTTGTCATCTAGATGATTGCTAGAGAATAATTGTCTGTTAAAATAATACAAAATAAAAGTAATTCAAAAACACATTAAATAGGCTACATTACCAGTGAATACCATTGTTATTTGTTATTCTTTAGAAATCCATTAAATTATATAATATATCAGTTGACCTAATGTTTAAGAACCGATTACAGATTAATAAAGTGTTAATATAAGTAGAAATATCGGCAGTACTTTAGATTTGGGAACACATTCATATTCACATTATTAGCCTAGTTGCTTATATGGCTGTTTATTAGTACATAAAAAGCACATACATGTCTTATTCTGCATGACCATAATCCTATCCCATACCTAAACCCATACCTAAACCACTACCTAACTATTAATAAGCAGTAATTAGGAGTTTATTGAGGGAAAACTAGTCAATATGTGTTCCCTAATCTAAAGTGTTACCAAAATATCAGTCAAATGAATTAGGTCTGATTTAAGGCTATTAGGCAACAAATAACAACAACACATAAGGATGCTGACTCAGAACCATGTCATGTTGTGTGACAGTGACAGAGGATGTCAACAAGCATATGTCTGGGAGGCTTTTGCCATTATGTTCATTGATGTAATCCTCTAGTCTTGAACAAATGACTGTTGTGGCCTCATGGTCAAGGATCTGACTCAGAAACTAAAGAATTAAAGGGATTAAAGCCCAATCCCGGCCCTGAATTTAGATGCTATTAAGTGTTTTTTATTTTACACTTTTCAACCCTGAGTACATATCGAACTGCAAATAACAATAAACAATTTATTTCTTATTCATGAGCCCAATCAACATGATGTCTGCATGACATCATTGTCTGAACTATTTATTTAATATTAATACATTTTTTATATATAATATTATGAATATATACATTTTTATTTTACTATATTATTTTATTTAAATATTAGTGCTGTCAAATCGATTAATCATAATTATTTGCATCTTACATAAAAGTTTGTATAAGTAGTTCAGCTTATATTCACTCAGCTTTTAAATGTTGTGTGTTGAATGTTTGCTTATGCTTGTCTGCCACCCAAAAGTAATTAGCCCTGAGACACATAACGAGTTGAACAGCATATCTACCTCTGGCCAACACTCTTCCAGACATCTGTTTGTCTCTCACCCCTCTTCCTTTCTCTTATTTTGTTATCCATATCGATTCTCATGTCTGCTTCTCCTCTCTGTTCTCTGTGCCAGTTCAATAGAGTGTTAAAAAATGAAAGGTTCATGTTACCACCGTATTGAAGGTAACAGATGACCTCAGACAATGTGGCCCAACTTTCCTTTTACTGTATTGTACTGTACTATATATCTATTAGAGGTGTTATTTCTATTCTTTTTAAAGCCTTACTTGAACCGCATTAAGCTGTATGATAAATGGCATATTGTTTCTTGCCCTTTAAACCCAGGATGTGATGCCACAGCTATGAGTGCTACAAGGAACTTACTGTGGTGAATTTTTCTTAACATTAAATGCAACACAGAGCAATGCATTGTAATAAAACATGCAATATCATAATAAGTCATTTAAATACATAGTTTTACAGCTGAACGTCTAATTCGGGAATGTTGTCTCAGTTAACAAAACTGCCAGGGGGAGGAAACTGATCTTCAAAAAGTATATCATATAGTATAAAGTATAAATATATGTCTTCTGGCTACTTTATTTGGTACACCTTGCTAGTAGCGGGTTGGACCCACGTTTGCTTCATGGCACAGATTCAACGAGGTGCTGGAAACATTCCTCCGAGATTTTTGTCTATATTGACATGATAGCATCACGCAGTTACTGCAGGTTTATCGGCTGAACATCTGTGATGTGAATCTCCCGTTCCACCACATCTCAAAGCTGCTCTATTTGATTGAGATCTGGTGACTGGAGGTCATTGTTATGTTTAAGAAAGCAGTTTGAGATGATTTGAGCAGCTTTATACATGGTGTGTTATCCTACTGGAAGTAGCCATCAGAAGATGTGTAGACTGTGGTCATAAAGGGATGGACATGGACATGATCAGCAACAATACTCATGTTGGCTGTGGCGTTTGTGATGCTCATTTGGTACTAAGGCCCCAAAAGTGTGCCAAGAAAATATCCTCCACATCATTACTTCACCATTACCAGCCTGAACCGCTGATATAAGGCAGGATGGTCCACGCTTTCATGTTGTTTACACCAAATTCTGATCCTACCATCTGAATGTCGCATCAGAAATCCAGACTCATCAGACCAGGCAACGCTTTTCCAATCTTGAATTGTCCAGTTTTAGAAAGTCTGTGTGAATTGTATCCTCAGTGTCTGTTCTCAGCTGACAGGAGTGTCGCCGGTGTGTGTCTTCTGCTGCTGTTGCTCCTCTGCTTCAAGGTTCGACGTGTTGTGTGTTCAGAGATGCTCTTCTGAAACCTCGGTTGTAACGAGTGATTATTTGAGTTACTGTTGAACCAGTCTGGTCGTTCTCCTCTCATCAACAAGGCATTTTCCCCACAGAACTGCTGCTCACTGGATATTTTCTCTTTTTCTGACCATTCTCTGTTAACCCCAGAGATGGCTGTGTGTGAAAATCCCCGTAGATCAGCAGTTTCTGAAATACTCAGAGCAGTCCGTCTGTCACTATTAACTATGCCATGTTCAAAATCACTTAAATCACCTTTCTTCCCCATTCTGATGCTCAGTTTCAACTTCAGCGGATCGTCTTGACCTATAGGCTGAATCCGAAATCGCCCCCTATACTCTCAAATAGGGCGTTATTTGTGGGGACAGCCATTTGTAGTGGTGTCCGAAACCATACTGGACGTTGAGTGCACTTATTCAATCCCACATTGCACTGCAATAACGATTGTACAAGTGATGTACCCTCAGCGGCTGTCTGAATTCGCTCACTCCTTTTCATTCACTCCTTCAAGTGAACAGCATTAGTGGACTAACGTAGGGAATAGTGAATGAGGGTTTAGTGGGCGATTTCGGATTCAGCCCATGTCCACTTGCACTGAGCTGCTGCCATGTGATTGGCTGATTAGAAATTTGCATAAACGAGCAGTTGGACAGGTGTACCTAATAAAGCGGCCTGTGTGTGTGCATCACATAATATTAAAAAAAGAATATATAAATATAAAATAAAAAATATAATCACTGCTGGTCCACAAAATCTTGCACTGTTTATGGTTAAAACATAAATAAATATAATTAAAATGATGTGCTTTCCAACCAAAGTATAATTATATATAATATGTTTATCAAACAACTTCCAACATGGCTCATCCAATTGAATTTGTTTCTTTTATCGTGTTGCTGTTGGCAGAATTGTGTTAAGCATCTGATCATGTCTAACGCCGCTACTCTATCTTTCTCTCTTTTAGCAGCCTGTGTAAGTGGAGAACAACAACCGTTTCTTGAGCCCTCTAAGAGCCCCTGGGATCTGCAGTCTTTGGCAGAGGAGGAAACACGTTTACCCTGTCGATTCAATGTGTCGGACAGTGAGACTCAGGTGGTGCAGGTGACATGGATTCGACAGAACTCAAATGGAGCTGAAGAACAGATTATCACTGTTCATTTCAGTGAAGGACAGACAGGTAAAACAAACTCTTTTTTTTTTGTCTTTTATATCACAGATATCAAAACTCAAATTGTTAGACTTTTTTGTAACAATTAATAGACCCTTACCTTTTACTATTATCATTATCACCAAAGAATATCTTTTTTCATTAAAATTACAATGGTGCATCAGGGTGTTCATTGGTTACTTGTTTCAAAATATGACAAGACGTTTAAAAGTTTACTCTGAGAACATGGGTTCAAGTAAGATATCTCTCTACACTCTTAAAGATTAAGATTATGTATTGGCATTTGTGTTTCCATGAAGAACCTTTAACATCCAAGGAGTCTTTCCATTGCACAAAAGGTTCTTTATACTGGAAAAAAGGCTTTAGTTAATAAAATGTTCTCCAAACTAATGCATTTTGCATTCATTTACATTGAATCGTTAAGGAAATGTTTTTTTTTTTTTTTTTTTTTAAAGTGACTTACAATTCACTTTTGTAAAGAAACATGCATTTTACAACAACTTATAATACAGGAGCCAACAGAGCAGAATATTGCTTCTTAATTTTCATTTTCATAATGTTTTTGTTGTGTGTGTTCATCATTCTTTGATGTATGTGTAACAAAACTGTCGCAAAACCAAATCTTACTGTCATATGGTGGATGTGATAAACACATTTAATTCTATTTCTATTTCCCTCTCACAGAAAACCCTGCATATTCAATGCGTGTGCGATTCGAGACCAACAACCCAATAGCAGACTCTGCTCTGATTATTTTGCGCACAAGTTCTGCAGATGAGGGCAAATACACCTGCAAAGTCGCCACCTTCCCCTCTGGAAACTTTGAGACAGAGATTTACCTCACAGTGTGGAGTAAGTGCATTTAATCAGTGCTATGGGCAAACAAAAGACAACAAACTTTTGTCATGCAAAACTTAAAGTAATTAATTACTAGCTACTAATTACATCTTCAAGAGTGTAATTGGATTACTTTACTAATTACTCTGTCTAAAAAGTATTGCATTACTAAAAGTCCCCCTGTAGTCAATAATTTTATCCCTTAAAACTCACCTTTGATCACCAAAATTACATATTAAAATGTTTTTTTCTTGAAATAATTCTTTTGTGCCTTAAAATAGCTTGTATGTTACAGCCTTGCCTCGTTTAGTATATGTGGTTCTATGAATATGCAAATGAGCCCTGCCTCCACTCACTCACACCAGCTCAGAGATCCACTCGTTGACAATAACACGTTGACCCGATTGGTTACAAGGTAGTTTGTGATGTCAGAAACACCAGAGATTTCAAACTGTGTTTTTGAGACTGTCTTTGATTCACTGCAGTTTTAAGAACAGAAATACTCAGCAATGGTGTTGACTTATGAATTTACACATGGTTTGTCTTAAAGCATATTAAAAACACCACATAGACATATAAACAACATTTAAAAGCTTGATTGTCACCACAGGGGGACTTTAACAAGATGTCTATCCTTGAACAACACAAGGATAGACATGAAACTGCGCTTTTAATTGAAAACGTATATTTAACAATAGACGTTAAAAATGTTAATGTTCAATCCACTATTGTTTTATATAGAATTTTTCTATTGTCTGGATCAACATGATTGTTGATCCTGGAACATCATTCCAATCAACCAATCAGATTTGAAGGACAAGTTTACAAGGCGCTTCTACATCAGTGTTGTTCACTATCATTTCCCTCTGATTTTAGGGATAACTTATGGGTATGGTTGGGTTTAGGGGTAGGGGTAGGGGTAGGGATAGGGTAAGGGTTAGGACTAAATTTTCGGACAGGAATGTTGTTCCAGGATTAACAAAATATTTTGACGATGTCCATGTCTTACTTGGAAAAATCACGGTGACTTACAGTATTTAATGCAATCACATCAGAATTAACTGTAATTAAATTACAGAATAATGAAGAGTAATCCCTCACTTTACTTTTTCAAGGGAAAAGTAATTAAATGATAAATGACTTAGTAATGCATTACACCCAACACTGATATTGATACATTGGAAGATCACTTTAAACCAACTTTTGATTTCAGACATTCACTCCGGTCCACATTGTATCATTCCGGTTAAGACCTGCCCAATTATGTTTACACGACAACGATATGCTTAAAACTGAGTTTTTCCTTTGAGTTTTCCGCATACAGACGATGCCATTGTCAGAACGATCCCCATTAACACGGATCCACGAAAAAGACTAAAAACGCTGTATTCTGCTGCCAGGCCATTTGGTGGCGATAAAACACTAAAGATTCAACACGTAATACGTATGCGCATGACGTCATAGTTTTTAGAGATTCGGGTTTTCGACTAAAACGCGTTTTCGACTAAAACGCGTTTTCGACTAAACACCATTTTAAACTAAACACGTAAAACGTTTTATGGATTTTGGCCATTCATTTAAACGACAATGGCGTTTTGGGTGCTTGAAAACGCAAGCTTTTGAAAACGAGTTTCAAAGTGCAAGTTTTTGAAAACGGTCTCTGTGTAAACAACAAAAACGCGAATCTGTGAAAACGATGACGTCATGCACATACGTATTACGTGTTCAGTCTGTAGTGTTTCATCGCCATCTAATGGCCTGGCAGCAAATTACAGCGTTTTTAGTCGTTTTCGCGGATTCATGTTAATGGGGATCGTTTTGACAATGTTTGTCGTCTGTACGTGGAAAACTCAAAGGAAAAACTCAGTTTTAAGCATATCGTTGTCGTGTAAACGTACCCTTAGATTAGACAGAACTGATTGGAGTCTTATGTATATGCAGAAGCCCTGCAGCAGTTAGAGAATAAGGATTTACCTTTGATTTTTTTTTTAACATAACTCTTGTCATTTCATTCACCGCCCCTTTCATATACCTAGACAACCCTTTAACCACAAGGCTAGCACTGCTTTTATGTATACAGTTACTGAATAACACACAAGTATTGTGTTTGTCAATGGAAGTGATGATGGAGGTATTGACATGAAAGTGTTCACTGTTGCTGCGATTATATGATCGTACAATAGATGCTGCTTTCTCCTTCAGAAGTATCGTTTATGATTGTGTTCAAGCACACTGTTAGAAACAGGGAAGCAAACAGGGATATTTTATACTTTTTAAAAATCAGACGCTGGTGAAATATCTGCTATAATATATAACAAAAGACTCTGGATCTATTTTTTAATTTGCCATTTCTTATTTATTTGTCATTTTATTTCACAGCTAAACCCATCACTTCCCTTCAAGACTTCGTCCTGGTTGAGGGCCAGTCTTTCCGTCCGGCTGCCACATGCCGTTCGATGGCTAAGCCAATGGCAGGCCTCTCCTGGGACACGGAACTCTCGGGTCAGAGCCAGAACCTTAGTTCGGATGGTATGGTGGCCTCGATCCAGTTTTCCCTCCACCCTCTCCGGAGCATGAACGGACAGAAGCTGGACTGTCTGGTCTGGCATCCATCTCAAAGCAGACCCCTGAGGATCGCCAATAAACTTACAGTGCACTGTGAGTCTTTATCTCTTACATTGTTCTGAAAATGTCCACTAGTGTAAATACTGAAACTACTGTTTAACGGGAGAATCTTACAAAGAAATGCCTGGGTCACAATTCCATCCTTGAATCAAAACATGCACAAAGAGTGCAAAAGAAAAATGCATAAAAATGTCATTGCATAAACATTTTAGCCTATTTATGTGGCTCTCTTTCCTCCTTGATTTTTTTTATTACTGTAATAAAAAAAATCATAAGACACTAATGGAAATTATCCTGTTGAAACAATAAATTTTTAATTAAAATCAGCATAAATTAATTATTTCAGTACTAATACTTCCATTTATACTTTCAATAGTACTTTACAAATAAATGTACTTCTATACATTTGAAATGTATTTAATTTAATCTTATTTTAATATCACTTTGAATTTAAATAAATTCCCCCAATAATAATTGTAAAAAGAACGTTTTTAAAATGACTACTAAACTAAACATTAATATCACTTTATTTAAAATATAATGTCCTAATTTTTAAGAAATATTATACTGACATTACTAAAATTGTTCTTGATTTGATTTTTTTTTTCATAGTATTGAAAACCACTTGCCAGGTTATACACACAAGCTGTGTATAGTACATTTGCTTCAAAATAACTTTAATGTTGTCCTTACTGCAGAATGATTGATAAGTATATCAGTCATTCTGCAGTAAGGACAACATTAAAGTTGTCACATGTTGTTTCACACATCAATCTTTATTACATCGCTGTCTGTATGTGACTCAGAATGATTGTGAATTTTACAATGTGAACCTAAAGCTCCTTTCCTGTTTACTGCGCTTGTGAAATTTAAATATGATGAAACTTTCATTTCACCTTTTTATGTGTACAGATGTTATTTCCTTTATATGTGTTCTGACCTGTGGACATCTGTTTATTTTCTTAATCGATACTATGACAACATTGTTATTCTCTGATTCATCACTACTTGAGCTACAGTCATTAAAACATTTTTGCTTTGGTTGACTGGAGGAGAACTTAGTAGCAATAGAAAATCCTGTCATTTACTCACTATCATTTAGAAACCCATTTGACATTCTTCTTAATTCTGTGGAACTCAAAAGGAGAATACTTAAGAATGTCCTGGTTGTTTTGTTTTTTTTTGGTTCCCCTCCATTTAAATTAAAATGAATGGAAATTGAGTCTGAACTTTCCAATGAATCCACCATTCAGTTCATCTGAATGATTCATTCACAAACTGGACGATTCGACTTACTGACTCAATGATCTGGTTGCAGCCGTTAACATCTCACTAGAATAAGAGATTATCAGTTAGATTTGAGTGGTCCTCACCCAAAGTTTTCGTTTGACCATTTTATGATATTTTAATGGTGTTTTTACGTCCTTGTTAAAGTTGGCATTGTATTTTCTTCCCTATTGCTTCGCATACCGCTTCTCGAATGAGGAAAAAACCTTAGGGCGGGACTTGATTTTGTCCATCGGAAATTGATTGGATGGTTGTGGTTTGCTATTGGTGGATCTCATGTGAGTGACAGGTTGCCCCGCCCTCATCTGAGAAAAGAAGAGATGTTGCTGCAAGAGGGAGGGGAATTTATTTTAATTAAAGCTTACGAGGTCACATGAATTTTAAAAAGCTGATGTGCATGGACAAATCATTTATAATAAGCTTTAAAGCTGCGGTCCTCATTCTTTAAGTGTATAATTGCATGGAGAAAAAAAAACAACAACAACCAGGACTTAATTCCAAAATTTCTCCTTTTGTTTTCCACAGAAGAAAGAAATGTGGGTTTGGAACCCATTGCTTTAATTTAATTGCACAAAATTGTGATAATTCAAACATATGCGTGTTTCATAATGCCAGTATTAGGGCTTGTACTGTGTCAACAACAGAGAGGATCAGGTGAACTTATTGGTCAAATGGGAAGTTCATCACAAGTTCAAACAAGAGGCTGAAAAGTGAATTAGACACACCTAATTGTGAGACCTTTTTTTTTTTTTGTGTGTGTGTGTGTGTGTGTGTGTGTGTGTGTGTGTGTGTGTGTGTGTGTGTGTTCATTCATGTGTGCGTATAGACCCTCCGAATGCACTGATATCTGGCTACGATGACAGCTGGCATGCTGAAATGCAAGGTGCAATGCTACAGTGCAGTGGCGAAGGAAATCCAAAACCTGACCGATTCAAATGGACGAGGTAAGACTTTCTGTCTACATGTCTTTCACCTGTATCTATCAATCTGTTTGTTTGTCATCCTGACACCCTGTCTTGTCAGTTTAATTCTGTTTCGGTTGGCTTCTCTATCAGCATGCCAGAGTAATCTGTAGGTGTGGACGAGAAAGCTTATGGCCTAAATTCATGAGCGAATCTATAATCTAGTCGATCAGAAATGAAGATTTTTAGGAAGTAATACTGACACTGAGAATTTCATTGAAATCCACAACAGTTTTTGCATTTGTGAACAAGTCTGAGATCAAATTAGTCACAATCACACACCTATTTTTTGGCATTTTTCGGTACGAGTGACTAAGGGGGTGTAGACACCGACGTTTAGATGATCACGCAATTCCTGAGACAAACATTCTCTGGTTTTCTCCTCAACGCCTACAGTGGGGAAACCTGTTCTCGGGCTGCTTGGTGTGAATGCAAAGTAAATGAAGTAACTGTGGCCTGGTGTCGTGTTGCAACTTGTGCGGCAAACAGACAAGGGTGTATTTTCACACGGAGGAAGAGAGCGCGGGGGTGAGACGAGGCTAGCGGGGGAGATGGAGTGAATTTATGACGACGATGTCGGGAAAATTTGCCTGCGTGTATGTGTCATGGGATGAGTGTTACTACTGTCCTCATGCAAAACACACTGTGCTCTATAAAAACATACTGTAACATATAGTTCCTGGTATAAACTGTGGACAAAGTTCTTATTGTCTACAGAAACCCTGAGTGTGTCCATTTGTGATATTAGCTAAATAAAGGCTTATGGACTTTTAAAAAGTGGGGAAATCGCTTCCCATATCATATCAAACTAAATAAGGTGGATGCAAACAATGTGCTTGACAAACTACACTGAAAAGAAATTGCTGTAGAAAGAATTGCTAATACGTTTAAAAAATAATTGCACATTTTTGACAAACACTTAATTAGTATTGGGAACACTTTATTTGATGGTCCACATTAGACATTCTATAAGTAACTTTGCAACTAGCAGTCATTAGAGTATTAGTGGACCGTAATTAATATCTCAGCTTCAGACGTCACTCCCACGGGCCGCTGGCTGAGCGTCTGATGCATAAGGCACACTTTACTGGAAACACTTCAGGATTTTCGTCATCTGATTGGCTGAATTCTACGTCCGGGAGACGTGTGTGTTGCTTAATATCTGCAAGTCTCGCGTATAGCCAGAGCTTTAGACTTGACGAATTTCATTGGTCAAGGACTGCCCAGAGGCCGTCTGACTGACATGTAAAGCAACCAATCACAGTTTGTTTTGTTTTGAGTCATGTTTAGGGGCGTGAATGTTTACCTGCAAATGAATGAGAGTTTATTGACATGTAGTTGCACTTTAAGTTACTTGTAGTTAGTAGAATGTCTAAAGTGGACCACCGAAATTAAGTGCCACCTTAGTATTTTCTTATGAAACATACTCAGTTACAAAAATCTGTTTTATTTACAACTTCGAAAAACCTTTTACAGTGTATGACAATAAACAACAACACCGACTACATTAAATTTGCATCTTCGCGGAGTTTCACTTCATGTCCAATGTAAAAACCAGCAAAACCAGTTGTAATCGCTGCCTAACACATTAGTTTGTGTGTTCTTAACTGAATACATGATGTTAACTAACCACATGACATTTATTATATTACAGCTGCATGTTATATTGCTGTATCAATACTTCTTTATCGAAACATTGAAACTAGCATTTTCTGTAAAGCTGCTTTGAAATATGTATTGTGAAAAGTGCTATGAAATTTAAATTGACAAACTATTGAATTGAACGTCTGCTTTATACCACTGTATGAATTCAGTTGATGAAATAAAAATTAACAGTTATTCTTTTTATAATGGAAAATTACAGTATTTATTATGATTTACCCAACACATCATTATTTATTTTTTTATTCATATGCCCTTGTCATTTTTAATTAAAACAACTTCCCCTCCCTCTTACATCGACATCTCTTCTCTGATGATGTGTTTACTGGCGTTAGGGCGGGACAACCTGTCACTCACATGAGATCGACCAATAGCAAACCACAACAATCTAATCATCCAATCCCGCACTATATTTTTTTTGCCATTCGAGAAAACGCTTCACTCTGATACGTCACAATAGTAAAGAAAAGACTATCACAACTTCAGTTTTAAGATGACTTTAACTTATGCTAATTCAAAGATAATATGATGGATATTTTCACTGACAATATGATGGACAAAAATAAAATTGCATGAAAAATAAAATTGCTGATGAACTGAAAGTGATACAAGGTTGATATTTATGAAATAATTAAGCATTAATAATTTACTGTATGTGCTGAATCCTTCAGTATAGGTGACCAAAGCATTCTGTTGTTTTCGATGCCTGGTTTTTATTTGGGGATTGATTTATATTTCGTTGTTCACACAGGAAAGGTGAAGCTCTACCAGAGGGTGTGACGGTGGACGGTGGCACTCTGAGCTTTTCTCGGCCCCTTCTCCTCACAGATCAAGGGGATTACATCTGCACCACCACCAATCTGGTGGGATCCGGAAAAGCTGAGATTTCAATAAGTATATCAGGTGTGTATCCCGCCCGAAAACCCAAGTGCAATGCACAGTGCTGTCATCTAGTGAAAATATTATGCAACTGCGTGTCTCATAACCTATAAAAATAAAGGAGTAGTTCATCCAAATATCGTCATAATTTACTCAGCCTTATGTCATTCCCAACCTGTATGTTTTTTTTTCATTCATGGAATGTGAATAAATATAATTGAATAATATACTGTACAACAGGTATAAGTAGTTTTTATTTTTGCATGTTTCTTTCAGAGACGTCTCTGAAGCAAACATCCGTGAACTACATGCTGATGATTATTATTGCCGGTGTTGCTGCAGCGGTTGTTCTCACTCTGATCGTAATTATCATTTCTGTAAACCGCCACTATAAACGCAAGAATCAACAACTGGCCATAGAGCTGAATGAAAAAAAGTAAGTCTTTCTTTCTGAACACAGAATAGTTTACATGACTGGTTTGAATGTGAGTTCCTGTACTTCAATCTGTCTGTTTCACTTTCTTTATAAGGGAGGAGATCAGCACTCTGTCACGACAAGCCTCGGTTAGAAGAGTGAACTCAAGAAGCACAGACGAAAGATACTCGGTAATAAATCCATATACACACACTTTTCAAACAATCTATGTTGTTAAAAGCGCTCTATAGGCTAAATGAAGGTGTCGTGACTTGACTTTTTTAAAAACATGTTTATTGATCATTTGGTTTGGGATTTTATTTCCTATGCTCACCAAGGCTGCATTTATTTAATAAAAAATACAGTAAAAACGGCAATATGGTTAGATATTAAAAGAGCTGTTTTCTAGTTTTGTATATTTTAAAATGTAATTTATTTTTGTGAAGGCAAGCTATATTTCAACATTATTACTCTATTAGTCATCAGTATCACATGATCCTTCAGAAATTATTTTAATTCGCTGATTTAACGCTCAAGAAATGTTATATAATAATAATGTATATAATGTTATATAAATGTCAAGTAATGTCAATTAATATTTTAGTGGAAATTTTTTCAGACTTTTTTGAACAGCATTGAAGTGTGTGTGTGTGTGTGTGTGTGTGTATATATATATATATATATATATATATATATATATATATATATATATATATATATATATATAACATCTGACTTTAGTATCTAATTACCTTTTTGGGGCAAATGTATATATGTAAACAAGGATGTATATTATATCACCCTTTCTCTCATTTTGCTGTCTCTGTCTTCTTTTAAAAGGACGAAAATCATCCTTTAAGAGTCGAAGGGACGATACGCACAAGTCTCTCCTCACTGGTTCGTCTCTCTTTTCATGTTTTAAAAAATGCATTTACCAGTCACGCTCTGCAGTTGTTTGATATGATACAGTACAGGTCAAAAGTTTGGAAACATTACTATTTTTAATGTTTTTGAAAGAAGTTTCTTCTGCTCATCAAGCCTGCATTTATTTGATCAAAAATACAGAAAAAAAAAGTAATATTGTGATATATTATTACAATTTAAAGTAATTGGTTTTCAATTTATTATGCTTTAAATGATAATTTATTCCTGTGATCAAAGCTGAATTTTCAGGATCATTACTCCAGTCTATCACATGATCCTTCAGAAATCATTCTAATATGATGATTCATTATCAAAGTTGGAAACAGTTCTGCTGCTTAATATTTTTTCATGACCTGTGATACTTTTTTAGGATACTTTGATTAATAAAAAGTATAAAAATAAAACAAATTTAAAAATAGAAATCTTTTGTAACAACAATATATACTACTGGTCAGTAATTTGGGGTCAGTAATTTTTTTTCTTTCTTTTTTTGAAATAAATCAATACTTTTATTCATCAAAGATGTGTTAAATTGATAAAAAGTAATAGTAAAGAAGATTTATATTATTAGAAAATATTTTTTTTTATTTTGAATAAATGCAGTTCTTTTGAACCTTTTATTCATCAAATATATTAGGCAGCAGAACTGTTTCCAACACTCATAATGAATCTAATAAATATTAGAATGATTTCTAAAGGATCATGTGATAGACTGGATGTCACATGACACTGAAGACTGGAGTAATGATGCTGAAAATTCAGCTTTGCATCACAGGAATAAATGCTTTTTTAAAGTATATTCAAATAGAAAACTATTATTTTAAGTTGTAATAATATTTCACAATATTACTGTTTTTTTCTGTATTTTTGATCAAATAAATGCAGGCTTGATGAGCAGAAGAAACTTCTTTCAAAAACAATAAAAATAGTAATGTTTCCAAACTTTTGACCTGTACTATATATATATATATATATATATATATATATATATATATATATATATATATATATATATATATATATATATATATATATATGCAGAATAATACAGTCTTAATTGTCATCACAAGTATATTGCTTGTGTTTTGTTTTCCTCTCATAAAACAGACAAAACCCCTAAACGTTTACTTTCACAGGATCGTCCTCGCTCCAGGGATAGTCGTTCCACGCTGGGAGGGATGGACTCACTCGGTCGCCCTGCAATTTTTAACAATTCCAGACGAGGTCGAGACAGACTGATCGAGAGATGTGATAGAGAATCCGTTCGAATGATGATCGAGTCTTATGAAGAGGACAGTAACATGTCACAGGTATGATATGCGTTTCATGAGTCTGCATGTGCGGTTGACAGTAGCAATCGTTGCTTTGTTTCACACGTTTCACTTGAAACGGGCGTCGTAACAGAAGGGACCTCTGCTTGCGCTCGTAAAAGAGCCCCGTTCCCTGGCGTCAAACAACACACAGACCATAAGTAGAAATTAAAGGGGGTTTTGAACAAAAATGCAGCCAAAATGAATAAAAATGCACCCAAAATCTAAGATATGGTGGAAAAAAATGTCTCTAAGTTCTTGTTTTTAATTTCCATAAGCAATACCACACGAGCAAGAGTGCTGTTTGTCCCAAATATCAGCACATTTGCAAATGTGATATTGATTTTATACAGTTCAATAAACAAGAAGGTAATATAAGGTGACTTACATTGGTCTGTTTTTGCTCTATTTTGCCAAATAAAATAGTTCCAAACAAATCCACAGTATTAGAGCCATTGCGTCTCCAAGAAACACAGTGATGTTTCGTTACTGAATGAATCCGCAAAAAATTTTTTTGAACAAATGATTCAACGACTCGCTCGTTAAGACAGTGGCTGGGGCTGAAATATTAAAAATGCTGCCCTCAGAGGATGCTTTCAAAGTTAGGAAGGCATATCCGAATCCGAAGTGCAAGCTTCACTTCCTGTCTCCTGCAATACCTTCATCTGATTGATTGTTGAAGGCAGCATAGATGTGTCCTTCGCTGCCTTTGACGTCCCACAATCCTGTGCCCTCCATTCCATGACAGTTAAAAATAAATATAGTGTTTGAGAGTTCCGGTTGGTGGTCAGTTTGGGTGTAAATTATGTCATTTCTAGCATAAAATTAATATTGTAGTAATTCAATATTCCAGTCAAAACCAGTCACATGGGTATTTTTTTTTAAATTGAGATTTATATATCACATGAAAGCTGAATAAATAAGCTTTCCATTTGTGTATGGTTTGTTAGGATAGGACAATATTTGGTCGAGATACAACTATTTGAAAATCTGGAATCTGAGGGTGCAAAAAAATCGAAACATTGAGAAAATCGCCTTTAAAGTTGTCCATTTATGTTCGCGATTGTGCTGCATTCACTCACAAAAATAAATGTTTTATATATTTACGGTAGGAAATACTAAATATCTTCATGGAACATGATCTTTAAAAAATAAAAAATCAATAATTTTGACCCATACAATGTATTGTTGGCTATTTCCACAAATATAACCGTGTGACGTGACTGGTTTCGTGATCATATGATCTGATACATCTAGCACTTAATGCTTTAGTATTTTTGAACTCGTTAGTAATGCTAACACAGTTATACTCTATCAAATACATGTGCATGTAAAATTGCACCTAATAACTATTTATAATTTTGCTATACAGGAAACCCAACTTCTCCCACCTCTCCACCCCTCTTCTTATTCAATGGACCAGGCCGTCGAAATGGTTCGATCCCGGAACGGCAGTGCCATTCTCCCGGCAGAGGGGAGGCCGCAATCAGGAGGAGGCAGCAGAGGGCACCACTCACCTTTAGTGTCCGCCTACCCGACTCTTACAGACGAAGAGGAAGAAGATTCTGTCAGCCCTGCGGATTCAGGAGTCCACAGAGGTTTAAGGGAGCATGATGCTTTTGAAAACGGCAGCAGCGAGACGGCGAGTTCACAGATATCTGAGGCGCTATCCAACCATTTTGAGCGCACTAATGGCACGCTACGGCCCAAGTCGAAACCCAATAACATCCTGCTCCCGGCCAACACAACACTTTTCCTCTCACCGCATAGCCCAACCATCCACAAAGCTCAGATCGTTTAGAGTGTTTGTTTGGAAGCGTCTTGCATTAGAAGAGAGTTGAATTTATCGCCATTTAAACTCAGTTGATGTTACAGGAGGATGTGCTATTCTGTAAATTCACTCTTCCAAGGGCTGTCTTGACAATAACTAACCCGTAAAAATGGATCTATTATGTGAACTTTTATATGAGTACATTCCCAAGATGGCAAAAACATGGACAGAACTATGAGGACATCAACATCTAACCTAAGTCAAACCTGAAAAACAATACCAGCATTACTCACATAGTTCCTCAAATAGTTGCATAATCCGGTGTGTATTCTGGAACTGGGACGACTGAGCATTATAGGAACACAAGCATGTGTTTCATGTACAGATTAACTGGAGACCACCGGAGTTGAGCTGCACTGTGTGACCAGGGAATGGAATTAAGATCTTTTTTTATTATGATTGCTACATAAGGCTTCACTTGAATTACTGTTGAGGGAGAAAATACTACATGAACTGTTTTCTGGTCATCCTTCACTGTGACTTTTTGACCGTAATGTCTGTAATCCAAAAAGATATCAAATGGTGTTTTTGAAATATTTTTTTATGCGTCTTTTGTGTATTTTGACTGGAAACTGCCCAGAGCATGAATAGTATTATGAAGTACTGCATTACCATATTTTAAGAGTGACTCCTGCGTGTTCACAAAATGACACTATCATGGCAGGAGTGACACTGTCTTTGTTTACAACATTTATACTTCATTATGTACTAAAGCTTTAAATGTAATTAGTTTTAATAAGCAGGTAGTGTTACTGCTCCTGAGGTACTCCTGTGACCTTTCTATCTAACAAAATATAAAGCCATAAATGGGTCTTGATGGTAAGTAACTTTGGTGTATTCAGTTCACTACATTGTATGAGGGTGGCGTTAATGACCGGTTATTAAATCAACCCTAATTATACTGCATGTATCCATGTTAGATTAATTTCAGAAAACACAATGTTGAATCAGGACATCATTGCTGGGTACTTTTCAGCTGACACCTGAACAGCACAATCTGAGGTGTGGTGATTCATCTAGAAAAATGTACCATAATAACCATAATTTCCACCAAAACACTGCAATAAAACAGTGGATACTTTGAGATTAGCCACCACCATTTTAAAAAATGAGAAATAAAGAATGGAACCTTATATATTAATTTAGTATGTTAGTAACAGGAAGACAGGTCATATCGAACAGCTCCTCCCCCTTTAAAAAAATAGCCAATAGTGTTTAGTTTATATCACTCGGCTGTGATTCATTTCCCCCTATACTCTTAACATTTGACTCTTAACATTTGTAATCTTCTACATATTGCTTTAAAATCCAGCATTTGAGGCAGAATTCAAATAGGCTTGATATGTTTCATATCTGCATATGATCCGCTCTGTGCTATCGTGTCTCTGGACCGGAGCAGACTGTGTGAACGCTGCAGCGGTTTGCATGACACGAACGTAAAACCAACATTACAACATTACACTGTCTGAATCGTTCCCTAGTGCACTATGTGCAATTCACCATGTAGAAAATAGTAAATAGTAAATTTGATCTGCAGATTGATATTTATAATGTAGGGGGCGGAGCGCTTCAGATTCTAGAGAGCATTTGATTGGACAGAAAATTAGAAATTTGATTCAAATTGGCGGAAGTGAGCGTTTTAAATGGTTTTATCTTCTAAATGCAAATTTTGTCATTGTTTTGGAGCGCACTAGCTTATAGATAGCAGTAAGACGAACATGTTTATAGTAAAAGCAAAAAAACCTTTTGGGACTTTAAGAGCACCATCAGGTATTTGTTGCTTGAATTTCGTAAATAAACGTACAAAATTTGAAAGCTGAGACCTTGTTTAATCTCAAAAGTAACCTGCTCTTTCTTGTCAGTGGTGTTTTGTAACTGCGTGAGAATGACCAAACAGTCCCTTTAAGGTATGGTATGGCATTTTCCATCACGAACGATGCTTGGCTGGCAATGCTTGGCTTAGTGCAGGAAACTTGGACTTTTATTTTGAATTTAAACCTGACTGTCATTCTGCATTAGACTGGGTAAACCCATTCTGCATTGCACTACATTCCAATTAAACGTATCTCATGTTTACAAAAAAACTGCCTCTGAAAGTGGAAGAAAATGGAAGAAATAGCCTTGGAAATTTCTTTTTATTAATATATTATTTTATTTTTTTTGCCTGCAGTTTCCCTCACAAAAAATAAATAAATAAAAAATAGTGGAGAACATGCAGAATACATAGACATTGATTAACCTTTTCCTAATACGTAGTTCATTCGGTTAATAAAATCACAAATAAATGGTCACAAAGCGCTCAGAAGGGACTTTTATTACGTCAAAAAGGCGTATCGACGTCCATTTTGTTGACTGCTCACCATGGCGAGCTTCACACATCGCTGCTTTTAATTCTAAGCACATTCGCTAAGGAATTTACCACCCATCATCTTTTCTCCTTCACCGGTGTCGACGCTCTTCCTTATTTATTTTAACTTCCTGAACTGTACAGTTTTCTTTCAGCTTTGTATATCTTTTGAAAACACACAATTGTGCATTTATTTCCCTGATAATATGGATTAATTTGTCGATGCCTGCTCAAATTGACTGGATATATCTGTTCCACCTGACCATGCAGAATATCCAGGCGATAACACACTCAAAGGATTAGTGTAGTTTATATAGATCATTGCATTTATATAGATCATATTTTTATATCCGGAATCGCGTTATTAATTTCGGCAGGTTTTTCTAAGAAAGGGAAGAAAATAAAGAAGAAGAAGGAACCCCCCTAACAGAGGTACGTACGAATGAAACTAGTTCATATGCTTTTTATGTTATTGGTGCATTTTTGCGGTTGTGGCTTCTCATCCGCATTCATGCGTTCACGACCCATTTACTTGTAACCGGTACAGACCCATATTTATGTATATATGTGGTGTGTGGTGAGGTTTAAAAAAAAAAAAAAAGGAAGGAAAGAAAGTCCTCATATTTTTAGGCCTAGCTATATCAAATGTAAATTTATGTCCCTAGCTTTTACAATTAATTTTCCTGGTTAAATAAACATGATATAAAAAAAGACACCAATTCTATTTTGTATTTTACACTATGTAATGTTCTATTTATTAAAAACAAGTATAAATTTAATCAAGTTCGTGTTTTTACGCATTTTTACATTTATTCCAAAACAATAACGCAGTAACAATTTAAACGATATTATTTGTGAACTAATACTCAGCTTTTCTTTTTAATAGTCAACTTATTTTCAGCAGTCATCAAGCTTGTAAACACTGGTCACAGAAACGAAGATGTACCTTTATCTTCACCAAGCTGATTGCTCACTAAAAAAACCGCAGTCATAATTTTTTCAGGCCATTTCAACTTGGATTTTGACTTGATATAAAGCGTTGATATCTAAAAGTGTCTGAGTTGTTTACTTCCTTTTTAATTATTATTCCCATTCCCATTAATGTCTTCATTCAGGCCAATTCGAGAACGCGCACGAAAACAAGAGGCGGGATTTATCGCGTGAACCAATCATATTTAATCATAACTTGATGGAGGCGTTGCCTCCTCTCACGTGACTTTCCCCTCATTCATTTTCAATAACCAATAACCCCCCACTAAACCCACCGCACACATTAAAGTGTGTGTTTTAAGTCAATGGGCTCAGGGGAGGAAAGAGACAGTTACTTTACAAAAAACGAGTGACTTTTACACTTTTTAATCTCACATTTTGTAATATCGATTATTTTCTCATCCAGTTTTTTTTTTATGAGACACTGCCAAGTCAAAAAGGGCAAAATATTTAGTGTTTTTTTTATTTTATTTTAACCATCAATCACTGGAAGGAAAATTAGCAAGAATTGTACAAATACTGTAGATAAAGTATCGTAGCATGAATAGCCTTCCCCTTTGTTTTCTGTTAATGTTTAAGCCTTGTGGGTAAACTTGCTTTTCTTCCTGCTTTTAACAGGAAGAAGTTTTCCACTCAAATATTAATGGCTTCAAACAGTTTATAAGTTGTTGAAAAATGTCTCCCAGTTCGTTTGAGTTTAATGTGAGACCAAATATTCACTATAGGGTTAAAATCTGGACTCTGACCAGGCCAAAACCACGAGCCTGACGGACTTCTCCTTAAGCCACTTCTTGCTTGTGTTTGCAGTTTGGGCAGAAGTATTGTTTTGTTAAAAAATAACATCTGATCACTCCTTTTTAGATAACTTTTCATTTGTGGGAAGCAAGCCATTCTGCAATATTCTCTTATACTCCAGTCCAAAGCATTACATGATTTAGATTAAGACGAAAATAGTGTAAAGTCATTAACCTGTATAAAGAAAATTGCAGAATTTGCAGTGGATGCAGAATATTGGGAAAAGATGCACAGGAATGTCCCATGAAAACTCGTTCCTGGAAAGCAACCTTTAGACCACAGTTCACTTGTCAGAGCTTTAGGATTTACAAAGTTGTAAGCCATTTATAGTGAGATGTTTACGGGTAGTTTTACCGTTTGGTATCAATGTCTCTATTGATTCTAGTTTGATCACATTAAAGACAAAAAGTGTTTAGGGAGGGTTCATTTATTCAAATATATAGTCACTCATTATATTATATCTCATTAGAATGTGAATGTGTAATAGACCTTATTCAGAGCAGCGCCATAACAGGTATGAAAGCGAAGCTGTGAGGGATAAACTTACTGTTTTCAATGGCAACCTCTGTAAAAAGCTGTCTAAAGCTCCTAGATCACTTATGATTTTCCATACTCATGTTGTCTGGATTGTTTTGTCCACTGAAATGTCTTGGAAAGATATTATTGCAGTGTTTCATCAGCAGAACAATCCAAAAACACATTATATAACAGTACAACCCACTGAAGAGATGTATGTCTATCCCTCACCGCCTCGCTTTCATTCCTGTTATAAATCAAAGATGGCGCTGCTGTGAATAAAGTCTATGGAAGGTAAGCAAACATCAGACCTTAAATGTTGATGGTTTGTGGTTTGTGACTTTAGCTGTGTCGTGTTCAGTCTCAGACACGCGAGAGCTGCAGGCGTATAGAGTTGCACTAGACAAGAGGAGCTCTCACTTTTACCTCAATACTTAAGCCTATCTGACCTAATAACCTAGTGCTCAATAGAACATAAAAAGCAGAAATCATATTTTACGTGATAGATCATATTAATTGGTGACAATTTTGAGATTACGGCCAAATACAGACCGGGGTATTTATGTTTATGCATATTTATTGTAGTTGATATTGCTGTGTTACCTTTGCTGTTACATGAATTTTATGATTTTTCCTAATATGTTTACTATTTAAATCTGGTTTAAAAGCCTCTTAAGGCTAGTGTGACAACATGCCCCACTACTGACATCTGTTCCTTGAGGTTCACTTATAATGTTAGTACAAAACAACAAATGTACAGTATGTGAGGAAATATGATTATTTTCAACCCTGGCTAACGTCACGATCCGGGTGCGCAATTAAAATAAACCATCGACCATCCTTGCCACTGTCGCCCCTGGCTTGCTTAGTTGGGGACACTTAATATTATTGATCTGACTGTACTGACGCTGCTGTATGAGAACTGAACTGAGGTGGAAGATGACATTGTTTTTTGATGAAATGAACTAATTTAATAATTGATGATCTTTACAATGGAACTGAATCAACACTGAACTGACTTCAGCTGAACAACAGTCGAAATGCATCATTTTCCTGTTTATCACTGTAAAGCTGCTCTGAAACAATCTGTATTGTATAAAGCGCTGTATAAATGAAGGTGTCGATGTCTTGGTCTGGAGGTGGTCATATGCCGGGCCTTAGCTAGAGGATTCGGGGCCCCCTGAATTTTTTTTTATGACATTTGAAATTTGAAATTGACAAGAATGCAGTCAAATTTAAAAAATAAAAATAATTTATTGTCTTATTTTTTAATAAAGATAATATGGAACTGGTACTATATTATTAAATTAAGCTAATGTATTCATCCAAGTGCAGTGTGTTGTATTCGTGTTTTCTTGATGTAATAAATACTTCATTAGCCGGCAGGTCAGGTGCATAATGCAATGCGTCGTGCCTCGTGTCAATTTTTTAACTCTATTTACAATGGTGTAAAAAGACAGGAATTTTGACCACGTAATTATTCGGTCGATTGTGGTGCGCACCGATAATGAAGAGTGACAGGACCGGCAGGCTGTAGACGGCAGTTTTCTTATTCCCAACGAAATAACAATACAAGTTGTCTTTAAGAACGTCTTCATCGACTGGGATACAACAACTCTCCTGGCCTCCCTCTCCTTCTGTTCATGGCGTTTCTGGTTCCCTGATTTATGTTTTCTTTTCCCCGTCATTTTTCAGTCAGTTACTCTCCTGCTCTTCCACCAACTTAATCGTTAACTTCAGGCATGCCGCCTCAACTCTGATTGGTTCTGTTCACGAGCTGGTGTGGGACTTACAATTTTATTGGGTCCATCTGATGTTTGTCACTGGCTGAACAATTAATAAATACTTTAGATTGGACTAAACCATTTTTAGGGAGGTAATAGAAGCAGATATTTGGAAAAAAATATTTAACCAAATTGCATGTTTTTGTGGTTTTCATTTAAATCTCAGGCATACAACTAATATAAATATTATAATTATAACTGCTGGATTTTCTGGGGCCCCTATAATTGTCACCACCTTTCACCCCACTAGCGACGGCCCTGGTCATATGCAAATGTATTTGCCAGTGTGACATCACAGATTCTGCAATATCAAAACAAGCCATTTTCGGAGCTTGATTAAATAAATGCTTTGTTTATGATAAGGAGGAAGTTTAAAGCTCTTCTGAAACTTTCAGGATGTTTTAATGGTACAAAGACCTCTAATGTCAAAAGATCAAGGCAAATTTGATTTCTCATGTCTAAATTTGAAGTTGAATTACTTAACCTATTGATGTGATTGCAATATTTGCATATTGAATTGTGATCAGTCTTTTTTCATGCATTTATTTTTCTTACCAAATTGCAGTTGGTCTTTTGCTTTCATTTTTACTTATTTTAACATGCTTTATTTGTGCTTCATGTCATTTTCATAAAATACTATTCCATGATTGGTTTAATCATTAATGACATCTACTAACTGTGTTCTCCACTCTCCTGCCCGCAGTCATGTCCTTCAGGAGGGGTGTTGTCAGGCAGAGTAAGTTCAGGCATGTGTTCGCACAGGCTTGGAAGGCTGAGCATTGCCTTGATGATGTCAGAGTGTCACGCGTGACGTGGGACGGTCCGCTCTGTGCTGCCAATCCGAAGTTCATTGCTGTCGTCATCGAGGCTGGAGGTGGCGGAGCCTTTCTTGTGTTCCCGCTCGCCAAGGTTGGCATGCACTCTCTCTGCGATACGTGAAAACAATGAGGATTTACAGTTGGTGTTTGAGATATTTACAGTTGTCTGCATAATCAAACCAACATTTCCATAAAAGTGGTTGAGCTCACATTGTTTTTACATCTCTAACCTCTAGAGCGGTAGAGTGGACCAGAACACCCCGACTGTGTGTGGACACGCCGCTCCAGTGCTGGATGTGCAGTGGTGCCCACATGATGACAACGTTATCGCCAGCGCCTCAGAGGACTGCACTGTCAAGGTTAGGTTTACTCCCTTCAGCAAAGCCCACCTCATTTATGAATGGTGAATAAGGTGTCTTTATGAATATTCATTGCATTATTAAGACGTGAAGATTCACATGGTACATATTGTCATTTTTGTTGTTTGGTACGTTTTTCAATATTTATCTAATTCTTTTTCAATCATTTCAATATGACTTAAAATTGTGTTTTTGAACCAAACAGTTTGTAAAAATCTATGTAAAAAAATATTGTACACATTTTCCCATATAATATACATCTATTACCAATCAAAAGTTTGGAATATTTTTGTTTTGTTTTGTTTTTGAAAACAGTCTGCAACATTATTATTATTATTATTATTATTATTATTATAAAATATTATTATAATTTAAAATAACTGTTTTTCTTTTAATTGAATACATTTTAAAATGTAATCCATTCCTGTGATGCAAAGCTGAATTTTCAGCATCATTACTCCAGTCTTCAGTGTCACATGATCCTTCAGAAATCATTTTAATATGCTGATTTGCTGCTCAATTTTTAACAGTGGTTCTTCTCATTATTATCAATGTTGAAATGTTTTTGCTGCTTAATATTTTTGTGGAAATCGTGATTTTTTTTTCGCGATATTTTTATGTAATATTATGTAATATACTTATATATAATATATTATATTTATACTATTCCATTATTCCAGTTTTCAAGGTCACAGGGCCATTGTAATATGCTGATTTGGATTTCAATTTAATTTCAATTTAATTTAATTAATAAAAAGTTCAAAGGAACAGCATATATTTGAAATAGAAATCTTTTGTGACAATATAAATATCTTTTTGATAAATTCATTGTGTAATTTCTGAATAAATTTATTAATTTCTCTCTTTTTTTTTTTAAATCTCACTTACCCCAAACTTTTGAATGGTTTGTGTATCACAAATTTTCACAAAAATATTGAGCAGCACAACTGTTTTCAACATAGATAATAATAAGAAATGACAAAGAAGACTTTTTCTATTTTGTCAAAGAATCCAGATTTTTTTTTTTAAATCACGGTTTCTACAAACATATTAAACACCACATCTGTATTTGTTTCACTTGGATAATAATAGTAAATGTTTCTTGAGCAGCAAATCAGCGTATTAGAATGATTTCTGAAGGATCATGTGACAGAGAAGAACTTTACTTTACTTTTACACAGAAGATACGTTTTCTTGTATCTCTAAAGAGAGAGATACTGTGTTTGTGCACAACAGGTATGGCAGATTCCTGACGGAGGTCTTACGTCTCCCATGTCTGAAGCTGCTGTGACCCTCGAGGGCCACAGTAAAAGAGTGGGCATCCTAGCCTGGCACCCTTCGGCCCTCAATATCCTGTTGACTGCAGGTAAGCACTTCCTTTGTCTATATATACTTTGCGGCTCTCGGTACTTGGATTAAGTCTGTTCTGGCACACTCTATTTCTGGAGTGTGCTCTAATTGTGGTGTCTTAAACCTGCTTTATATCTTTTCTCATGCCCTAATTTTGGATGTTGGAGTTTGTTGATGGTTTTGTGCACCTTCAAAACACTGAAAAGACAATAGAGCTGTCGATAATGAATTGCATGATAGGCTGATTCTGTAATTAAGTGAATCTCAATTAATTGCATATATCAATATTTGTTGAGAAAAGCCACCAAATGAAGATAATTGAAGACATTACACTCTTGAGGCTGACAAATGAATATGCATGACAAAAAGTGGTTTTAGAAGTCAATATATTGTTTTATTTCCATATAGTTAAGAACACTTGTATAACACTTGTACAGATGTAACATATATAAAGCTAAACCACTTCATGCACAGTTTGATTTAAAGGTTTGTGCACAACCAGACAAAGAAAGGCAGCTTTGGGTTTGATTTGCATTAGCTTGTAAATATCTGAGATGCAAATCTTAGCTCTTAAACTGGTAAACTGGTTTTTTTTGCTGATCTTTTGTCCATCTTTGATCGGTAACACTTTATTTTGATGGTCCACTGTAGACATTGCACTAACTATAAGTAACTTTGCAACTACATTTCAACTAACAATTATTAGAGTATTAGTGGACTGTCTGCTTAATATCTGCTAACACTTTATTTTGATGCTCCCAATACAGACATTCTACTGAAAATAAGCATGTCAACTTATTCTACCTGAACCCTAACCCAACAGTCTACTAATACTCTAATGAGAGTTAGTTGGCATGTCTCAGTCTGTACCAATTTCGGGACCAGAGCAAGAACTGCTGAATTAGGTACTTTAATAAATTTTGCCCGCTGTCAATCATCACAGTTTCCGGTTCAATGGCACATTTAAATATGGGTGTCATTCCAGAAACCTTTCCGTGTACTGAGCGGCATGAAAAACTACACTTGTATTGAGATTGTGAATGGGTAATAAACAGAAAGCAAGAGAAGAGCCTCCCTTTATAATCACTAAATCTATCAATCTCTAAAGTTCAAGCTCACTGAATTCTGCACGCTCGTGAAAATTCTCATTATAAAAAAAAAAAAAGCTTTCTTGATTGTAAGGCAAGGCAAGGCGAGGCAAGTTTATTTATATAGCACATTTCATACACAGTGGCAATTCAAAGTGCTTTACATAGAAGAAATTAAAATAATAAAAAGAAAGAAGTAGAGTGAATCTCCTGTTTATATTGTATTTACACTTTGTTGGTTATAATGAAAGGATTCAGGAGCATGCGGCGAACGTTGAACAAAACAAAACCTCATGCGTTTTCAGCGGACTCTGACTAACTTAGTGAATAGCACCTCTGATTGGCCACTGCATTCACACGCTCAACAGATATGATTGTGACTCATTACAATGCTCAACACTGGTAAAAACACGCTGTAAATAGAAACCTCTGACGCTCAGAGAGCGCTCAAACAAACATGAACAAGAGCATTTGAAAGCAGCATCTATCAGCGGGGGTACCGAATATACCCAGAACTACCGATTCATGGTTTACCGACCCGAACCGTACTGTACTGTACCGTACCGCTCAGTGGAAACGAGCCATTAGTAGTACCGGTACTTTTGACAGCCTTAGCATGTCTAAAGTGGACCATCGAAATAAAGTGTAACCCTTTGATCTTGTGTGCCCATGTTCTAGGATGTGATAATGTCCTCTGTGTGTGGGACGTGGGCACCGGGGAGATGGTGTACCAGCTGAGTGACGCCCACCCTGACCTGATATACAGCGTGAGCTGGAACCGAGAGGGCAGCGTCCTGTGCACCACCTGTAAAGACAAAGCCTTGCGAGTCATCGATCCCCGGCGGGGAACTGTCCTGAAGGTCAGCCTGTTCATTCCTGCATCCTTACATTTCTGCATCAGGGTTTGTAAAGCAATGTAACAGACAGATTCAAAAGTTTGGGTTCGGTATGATTGTTTTGGAAAGAAATCTCTTATTCTCACTAGGGTTGCATTTATTTGATCAAAAATACAGTAAAAATAGTAATATTGTGAAATATTATTATTATTATTATTATTATTATTATGTTTTCAATTTTAATATGTAATTTATTGCTGTGATGCAAAGCTGAATTTTCAGCATCATTACTCCAGTCTTCAGTGTCACATGATCCTTCAGAAATTATTGTCATATGCTTATTTGCAGTTCAAAACAACAGCATTTATTTTAAATATAAATCTTTTGTAACATTATAAATGTGTTTAGTCACTTTGGATCAATTTAATGCATCCTTTCTGAATAAAATGATTAATGTCTTTCAAAAACAATGTTACTGACAACGGTAGTCTAGATACAGGAGATTTCAGTGTGATAGTTAGAATATTCCTAATAGGCCGAGATGATACAGGTGTTCAATATAAACATGGGCATTAAGTGCACCTGAGGACTAATAGAATTATTCGAACAATGTTTATTAAGCTTTATTCTTTCAACGCTTGCTATTGCTAGCCTCTCAGAAATTTCCTACCCTACCTTTAATAATGTGAAAATAACATTCATATTCATTGGAAGTGTCACATGTGACTGCAGTTCTGTTTGAGATACGACCGACTTGTTGGTGATGTTGAATTATGAATAGAATATTATTGAATTAACACTTTATAAATCAATAATTGAATAAATAACTTTATAAATCAATAATGAAACAAATTTTTTGGTTGCCTCTAAACATGAAAAGTCTCCAGTTAGCTTAGACTTTGCCCTGAAGCTGTCCTTCATTAGGAATGTGTCAGTGTTTTCAGATCCGTGTTTTTGCACAGACATGTGATTTTTCTTGTCGTTTGACGATGTCACACTCAGGTGCGGGAGAAGGCTCATGAGGGCACCAGGCCAATGAGGGCCGTCTTTCTGACCGATGGGAAAATCCTGACAACCGGCTTCAGTCGCATGAGTGAGAGACAGCTTGCCCTCTGGGACCCAGTAAGAGCAATTTTTTTTTTTAGAGGAAAATCACTGGTTCATTGGTCAGCAAGAACGTTTTATCCTGTCAGTGTTTTATTAGCTGACTTTAGCTAGCTTCTTTGCACGAAGAACAACATAGTGACGAAACGCGTTTGTCCGTTTAGAGCTACTATAGAAACATGCCAGCGCATTTCAATGTAAGGGGACCCGCGGTGTGTGTAGATAGAAACTGCTCGTTCTAAGGTAATAAAAACATTACGGTTCATTAAGTAATGTCTGTATACACCACTGAAAACATTTCTGTCAACAGATCCTCCTAAATATTACACAGTGCACCTTTAAGATTATTTTATAATGAAATTAATACTTTCATTGGTAAGGATGCATTAAATGTCTTTACTGTCACTTTACTGTCAAAATTGAAGCAGTAAAGCAAAAAAAAAAAATCCTTTTCCAAAAAAAAATCCCCCAAAAAAGTCACCGGCATGCAATCAATTTTGCGGACTAGTCCGCAAAGGAGCCATCTGTTGTATCCTTCATGGCCCGAGAAACGAAGGATGCATTTGGAGGAGCCTTCGAATCGGGACAGTCTTCGTCGTGCCGCGGTGATGCAATCAGCTTTTGAAAGCGGCCTTCGAAGGGTGCAGCCTCTGAATTGGGACTCAGCTACAGTCTTAACTTAGCGGCTACTGTATGTTTATGCAACTGGCCCCAGGACCCAGCATCAATAATCAGACACTCACTAAATATTTTAGTTGGCATGAAATCATCTATATAATCAATCAATCAACCAATCAATCAGATGAGCTTACTTACTTCTATCAGATGTTGCCTGTCTGGTTCAGTTATTGATATGTTTTGGTAATGATATGTTTTTTTGATAACCTGTTCTGTCTGTGCATTTCAGAGAGATCTCTCTGAGCCAATGGTTACACAGGAAATGGACACCAGTAATGGAGTTCTGCTTCCATTCTATGACCCAGACACCAACATGGTTTACTTGTGCGGGAAGGTAAGATTACCCAGCTTTCACTGCTGCACGACAGGTTTCACTAGCTGCTCTAACTAGGCCGGGTTGTCAAAAGTAGCGACTTCGGTACCAGTTCGGCACTGAAATTTTTCAAATGTGACGCTTTGAGCGCTGTTGAGCGCTGTTGAGCAGAATCATAAACACCTCTGATTGCCTATTGTACTCACGCGCTCATCGGATCTGTCTGTGATTGGCTACAGTGATCAACGCACGGGAGCGTTTGAGAGCACATGGAAGTGTTTTGAAAGCAGGAGTGTTTGAAAGCACAAGCAGGCGTATATCAGCGCCAGCGGACCGGTCCGCCGATAGACACCTGCTTTCAAACGCTTCCGTGTGGGTTTTTTTTTTTTCTTTTTTTAATGCCACAAGAACATGAGGTATTACATATTCACAATATCACATTAACTGCCAGGAAATGAGAAAAAAAAAAGAAAACGCCCCGTGTGTATCTGTGTAACTTGTAAGCGCTTGCTGAAGAGCGTCATTAATGTATATTTACAACATGTTTTTGAAGCGCTGATCATTGTAGCCAATCACAGACATATCTGATGAGCGCGCGAGTACAATGGCCATTCCAGAGTGTTCACGATTCCGCTCAACAGCGCTCAAAGCGTCATATTTTTAACATTTCAGTATCGACTTGGTACCGAAGTCGGTACTTTTGACAACACTAGCTCTAACAGACATATTATCTGTGCTGTTTACAGTAAATGTGTCCAATCACTGACTCGGGTAGTTTTCCTTACATACTGTAAACATATTATAAAATAAGCAACGTTTTAAAAGTTTGGAGTCTGTAAGGTAATTTTTTGTGTGTTTTTTTAAATAAAAATCTCAGGGGCTTATTTGATCTATATTTTAATATATTTTCAAATGTAATTTATTCCTGTGATAAAAGCTGAATTTTCAGCATCATTACTCCAGTCTTCAGTGTCACATGATCCTTCAGAAATCATTTAAATACGCTGATTTGCTGCTCAAGAAACATTTACTATTATTATCAGAGTGAAATGAAAACAGCTGGTGTTGAATATGTTTGTAGAAACTGTGATGCCGTTTTTCAGGATTGTTTGATAAATAGAAAATGTATTTTAATGTATAGAGCATTTTTGTAACACTGTAAAAGTCCTGTAAAAGTTAATGCACAAAAGTATTCATTTCTTTCAGAAAAACAAAATCTAGGTAGTGTCGAGTCTGTAAGCACATGTAAATTAAGTGGTGGTAAATGGCACAATGATGGTATTAGATGTTAATACCTTGGTGCTTTGATGCATACCATAGATCGTGTGTCTCAGAGGCCCATGTAATAAAAGTAGAATTGGTAATTGCTGAAATCCAATGAAGTCAATGAGCTCTAGTTCAGCTGTCTGTGACCGTCTCTCTTTCGCAGGGTGATTGTACCATTCGCTACTTTGAGGTGACGGATGAGTCACCGTTTGTTCATTTCCTGAGTCTGTACAGCAGTAAGGAGCCGCAGAGAGGTGCTGGTTTCCTAAGCAAACGAGGAGTAGATGTCAACAAGTGTGAAATAGCAAGGTATGAACTGAACTACGGTGTGACTTTAAGACGGTGTCATTCTTCGACGTCCTGATTCTTTCTATTTAATAATGTCTTGATGAATCCCTGAGAACTTTGAGTGGCAAGTCCAACTTCAGTGTTTTGATGGTGCCGAAGTTGTTTGACTGGTTATTTGTCCAGGATGTTTGACTTAGAATTTTTAAAAATGTTTTCTTACCCTCATGTGATTCCATTCTTTCTTCCATGGAACACAGAAAAAAATGTGAAAAATATTCACACGGCAACATAAAAAAAAAAAGAGGGTTGATAAGAATTTAAGTATTTGAATCTCTTGGGCACACCAAGACTGCATTTAATTGATCAAAAATACAGTACAAAACATTGATACTGTGAAACTGTTACAATTTAAAATAACAGTTTTAATGTAATTTATATATATATATATATATATATATATATATATATATCGTCGCTGTCTGGCGGAATCCTCGTATCTCCAAAACCATTATTTTTCAGGAAATTAAAAAAACTGCATATTTTTTTAATTATTAAACATTATATCGTTAAAGTTGGTATTATAACTTATATTGCTATCATATACTGTTGTATACCAACATTAACACAACATTTCCCCAAAATCATGTTTAATCGGAGATACGAGATTTATGACTTGGGAGCAGGGAGATACGAGGTTACGCTGTCATTGATTAGAATGGTACGGACACAGACGTCGCTGCTGCCAGCAGTGTTCATCAAAGTCTGCGGTCACGATGAGCCTTTTGACAAGAGATAAGGCTTTAAGAGATATTTATATCTAATGATTGTGGTTACATACATCTTCCTAAACTCTATTTTAAAGGTTTAAGAGCTATATGTGAAGCAGAACAAAAAACGATGAGGTAACTAGGCTGTCTAATAGGCGGAAATTTGCCTAATCTGCACGCAAATTTACCGTGGCTCACAGGCTTCCTTCTGCACCAAAGCATTACAGCAATCAATTTTTAACAAAACAAGCCTACTCAAATGTATCTAACCTAACTATTTTCACTCGTTATTGTCTAAAAAAACAGACAGAGTTATGCAACGATAGGCTTACTGGCGCCAGTAACGTTAGACAGACCCTTTTTCTCCCATAAATAAAACCTGCTACTTGGGGTATTTTACATGCACAGTGCCAACTTCGAGTCAGTAAAATAATAATAAAAACAATAATTTAATGCTGGTATCCAAAACATTTATTTCAATTCAAGTATTATATTAGATACATTTTAAAACAATGCACACGTATAATAAGCCTAGTAATATTAAGCCTATAATACGTAGACATTTAAAATACATCAATAACTGGTATCATAGTTTTCTTATCGTTGCGACGTTCAATCCTGAGGAGACAAAATGCCGGATTATGCCGCGTAAGCTCCCGCCGCGGAGTGAAGAAGAGGTGGAGTTACGAGGATTCTCAGACAGCTGAAGTGTCCAATGGAGTTACGAGATTTGCTCTCAAGCTATTTTCAACACTTTAGATTGGTTAAAAATTTGTAAAAATAACAGAACCACGTGGGGACTGACCAATAGCATCGATTTGTGAAAAAATATGAAATTGACCAAATTTGGACATACGAGGTTTCCGCCCGACAGCGACGATATGTATGTATGTATATGTATATGTAATATGATTCATTCCTGTGATGATAAAGCTGAATTTTCAACATTATTACTACCAATCTTCAGTGTCACATGATCCTCCAGAATATGCTGATTTGATCCTCAAGAAACATTTATTATTATTATCAGTGTTGAAAACAGTACCGTACCAAAAACAATGTTTTTGTGGAAACCGTGATACATTTTTTTTCCAGGATTCTTTGATGAATAAAAAGTTCAAAAGAACTACATTTATTTTAAATCTTTTGTAACATTATAAAATATGTTAGGGAAAGTTTTTATTTATTTAATTAATGTGTTCAAATATTGAGTTGCTCCCTAAAAAGTAATTGCATTACTTAGTTACTTTTTATGGAAAGTAATGAGCCACGTTACTTTTGAATTACTTTTTCTCACTTGGACTGGGCTTGTTTGTTCTTAATAACAAAAAACAAAAAAACACAAATGTGATGTTTATCTAAAATAATTTTTGCTTATTAGTATGGTTTAATTGGATAATCGAAGGTGAGCAGCATAGACACTGGTTAATAAAGTGAGATTAAATACATAAAGTATATTTGTGTTGTTATAACATATTTTATTATTGCATGTTTGCTTAATATTCTGAGTTTTCATTTCACTGTTTTTACTCATTTTTAAGAAGCTGTACAGTAACTCTGAGTAACAAACTGGAGCAAGTAGGCTATTATTTTAACACTTTACATAACACTTTACAATAAGGTTAATTAGTTAACATTAGTTAATGCATTTACTAACATGAACTAACAACGAGCAATACATTTGTTACAGTATTTATTAATCTTTTTTAATGTTAGTTCATAAAAATCCAGCTGTTCATTGTTTGTTCATGTTAGTTCACAGTGCATTAACTAATGTTAACAAATACAACATTTGATTTTAATAACGTATTAGTAAATGTTGAAATTAATATTAACTATAAGATTAATAAATGCTGAAAACGTATTGTTCATTCTTAATTCATGTTAACTAAGGCAGTTAACTAATGAAACATATTGTAAAGTGTTACCGTATTATTCGCTAAAAATCATTTTCATTTTTGAGCTTTCATTTTGAGTTTATACAGCATCTCTCTCTCCAGCGCTTGCATTTATCTCCATTGTTCTTCATCTTGTTCCATCAGGTTCTATAAACTTCACGAGAGAAAGGTTGAGCCTATATCTATGACTGTGCCACGGAAGGTAGGTTCAGTCTGCATGCATCCATGCGGTCACTTTTGAATCTGTGTTTTCAGTGAGTCAGAAAGGAAAGTTAGTAAGTAACTTTTGGCTACTAATTAGTCATTCCATTTTGTCTACATCTACAAGAGCTTTGAGTTGAACTTTGTTCTGATAGAAGTGTTGAGTTTCTGTTTGAAATGCCTTGAAGGCTTGGAAAGTTTAGTTACAGGAAGTTCTCTGAAAAATACCATATTTGAAATGCTCTCTTGCCTTGTGTGTAGAAAAACAATTGCACAGCGATGCGATGCGTAGGTTTCTCTATCAGCCATATATATACTGCAGTTTGTTTAAAAATATATGTTCAAATGGTGATGATATGCTCATGGGCCATTCCACCAAATGGGTTTCATTTGTTATTGTATATTATTATACTTATTATACTCTTGAAAATAAAACTTAAAAAAAAAAAAATCTGGGTAAAACTCACTTTCTGTCATCATTTTCTCATGCTCATGTCATTCCAAACCTAAACCAATCATAAAAGTTCCAAAGAAGAAGTTATTTTCCCTTTCTTCAGAAGAAAAAGCAACATGAGGGTGAGTAAATCATGACAGAATTTACTTTTTTAGGTGAAATCAATGTGAAAATGAAATAAAACAGGAAACCCATTTGAATTTACCATTCTTATGAATTCTTGGTACTGCCCCCACTGCTGTATTTTTAGAGTCTTAGTGTCTCTGTGAAAGAGGAAGGAAGAAAACCCATGTTCAAGTTCAACTGCCCATTTGCAAACTATTAATTAGCATGTTTATCAGACTGCACCATTTCTCTAAATTAAACTCTTCTTTTCCCCCACCCACTATCAGTCCGACCTGTTTCAAGGGGATCTGTACCCGGATACGGCGGGATTAGAACCCGCTCTATTGGCGGAAGATTGGATAGCAGGACAAGATGCCCCTCCAGTCCTGGTTTCCCTCAGCGGAGGCTACATGGCCCCTCCAACCAAATCCGGCACGCTGCGGGGTCGACCCAAACTGCTCTCTCAGACCAACACTAGTCCCACCAGCACGACTGCGCCAGCAAACCCTATGGCGGTTGAGATGGAGAGCGAGGGTCCGGGCCTCGGGCGAGGAGGAAGGGATGTAGATGGTGGGATAGAGAGGGTAAAGAAAGAGGTGAGTGACAGTTGTGACGAGGTTCACAGAAATGAGGAGACGACAGGGTCGGCTGAGGTGGACTCGTCTCATTATTGTACACTTTTTTTTAGACAAACGAAACGCAGGGTAGCGCAGCGCACGCTTAAATAATAACTCTTTCTTCTTGTTGAGAAAACATAGACACGGTCAGGCTGCTTGTTACGAGTCCACCGGTAGTTTCTCTCTACCTTTGTCTGTCAGCCAGCGGCTTTTATTCTCTCTTGAATGTTTCTGTATGATGCACAGCACAGTCTCCTATCTCTGTGTGTGTGTGTGCTTCTTTGAAAGCAGTGCATTAATATAGAATAGGGGTTAAACTGACTGGAACTACTTGTGCAATTAAATGAACCATATTGAAAGTAAAAAAAGGAAATACGGACGTAGTGTACGTGACGTCACCCGTAGGTTTCTGAAGAGCATTTTTGAAGCCCAAAGTGGGCGGAGCCGGCCGTCGCCATCTTGGCAGCGGTTGATAACCGAAAATGGGCAAAAAGGCGGGATTAGCTGAAGTGACGTGACGCTAACAGACAGCAGACAAATGGCTAGTAGTGACAGCAGCGGCAATCCACCTGTCACTCAAGTGGCCACGCCCTTAATTATGCAGAACTTTAAGGCTTATTATAATTTAAACGGATGAGTTATAAAAAAAGATGCACCCCCTCACAGTTGTCATGAAGGGCAAAATTAGCTATATAGACCAAAAACACTTTTTGCACCAGGCTGTAAACACATTTTTTTCTGCTGTAAAGTTGGGCTTCTTAACATTGGGGGTTTATGGGATTGACTCCATTTTGCAGGCAGTCTCTAGCGGCCAGTCGATGAATTGCAGTTTAAGTCACTTCTGTGTTTGTTTCAAGAGAGAGACAGGCAGGTTGCCTCTTGGTTTGAACGCACACCTTCCAGCTAATCAGAATCGGGTTCTGACACACCATAGAATAAATATATTTATAACAGGGTATGTCAGAATACTCTAATCTGATTGCGTCATTGTATTAATTAGCAAAGAGGGGTTTAGAATTTCAACTCAAAGCGTTATTGTTAGTAGAGAGAGATGCTACACAAACCCAGGTAATACACACACACACACACACACACACACACACACACACACACACACAGACACATTCTTGTACATCTATCTTTATGAGGACATTCATTGACACAATGCAATCTCTAGCCGCTTACCCTAACCTTACCCAACTCTCTCTCTCTCTTTCTCAATAATTAATTTATATAAATAGTATAATTCAATCAGATAAATGTAATCTTACCACTACTTTATCTCTGTGTCTGATTTAAAGCATTCAGTTTCAACGCACCTGTTTAAAGTACCACAATTATGCTATTTTAAAGGTTCCTACTTTTGTTTTGGAGATATCCTATAATAGTTTTACATACATCCAAGGTCAAAAAACTTATTTTCTCATAATATACTTTGCAACATTAGCTCTGCTCTCACAGTGTCTGAAACGGAGATCCAAAGATCCAGTCTCTCTAAACTCCTCCTTTCCAAGAGCCTACTCTGCTCTGATTGGCCAGACTGTTGTGATTGGACTGTTGTGATTGGACTGTTGTGATTGGTCTACTGCTTACAGCGTGAGTCAGAAATTAAACGGCCATTACCATATCTGAACTTCAGCTCCGAATCTTCCTCAGCATTTGATACAAAGAACGGGGGACAATGGCGGATCAATTCGAGCCCAAGTCCTCATCCTTTTGAAGTTCATGCAAAGAGTATTTGCTTTCGCAGCGCAGAAAACAGCGTCTCCTCTACATGTCGACAACACAAACCAAACTTTTCCAATCTCGGCTTCAACTACAGTGTTTGAGGGTCAAAGTAGACGTTATTCACGGGCAGCCAATAACGACCATTGACTGGCATTATGCAAATTTGTTGCTGACGGCTCGTTTCGGCAGTTCAGAATCTATTCTTTCTCTAAGGAGACGATAGCTTTTTTTTTGTCGTGCACTTTAATCTTTAAAACTTTGCAGACCTTTTTACATTCACAAACACCTGTATTTACACACTGCATGGAAAGGTAATATAGGAAAAAATGGATAATAGGGGCACTTTAAAGCCTAAATGTTGATGTCCCATTTTTGTTGTTTTTCTTTCTTGCACAGGAGGACCAACTTTCTGATATTCTGACGGAGGTGCGGGCGTTGCGTGCTCTGGTTCTGGCTCAGGGTCACAGGATCGACGTTCTGGAAAGGCAACTCGCCCGCATTGAGGATGGAGAAGTGTGAAGGAAACTACAAACATGTCACAACACATAGCCTTACCCACATTCAAAAAGCTTCACTGAAGAGTTATGGGAAATGTAGTTCCGTTACTGTGACATAGTAATACAAAGAAATGATTGAGCTTTGAGCTTTATTGGTACACTTTTGGCTATTGATGCACTGATATATAATATCCTAAATGCTGCTCATTTTGTGCTTTTACTAGGGCTGTTATATCAGGTACTTACTGCTAAGTACAGACTCTGAAGTCAGAATTCAGTTGGGTCAATATTTGCATGAACATGCAAACTTTAAATGAAAAGCAGACTTGGTAATATCGTGTAGTGTGCATTTAAGAAAGCATTTATGAACGCTTCTACTTAATGAAAGTAGTTTGAAGCATGAAACCTTCAGGAAATGTATTAATCCAACATGCTGAATTAATTCCTTTCTTCCGCTAAAGTTTGATGGTGCTTATAAACATGCATTGACCAGCACTGTTCTTGGGTTTCTTTCTTCCATTTTATGTCTTAACACTTGTAGCATTTATTTGGGATGTGGTTAGAGTTTCATGTGTGGAAATGTGTGTAGCATGTGATAGAAACTGTACTCGTTGTTGAAGGAATTTGTGAGCTATCGATATAATGAAGAAGAGTGTCAGAAAATACAGATGAAGATCTTCTAGTTGCCCAGGTCACATTTCACCTCGAAATCAAAAGGATAATAAGAAAATAATTTTTTGACATTTTCAACATTTTTTTTCTTTTTTTCTTTTTCCAATTTCCTATTTTTGGGAATTCACTGATTTTACAGTAATCATTTTCCATTTTACACTAAAAGCATACTGTCTGTAAAACATTTTCTTTTACAATTAAATCAGACTAAATTTAAGGCAGCTCATACTAAATATTTTTTTTCATTATGGTAATGCAAAACGTGCTTGACTGTCATGAAAATGCCTATCATTTCTTATTTATTTCCTTTGATTTGGAGAGACCTGGACTTGTTCTCGGCAGGTCCGTTGAGATTCTTGCGAGTCTCTTGATGAATAACTGTGCTTCATTCCTGTTTGATTGAATATGAAAAACACTAGTAGAATGTGACATTGATTTAGAGGTTTAGATGGTGGTGTTTTTGTATTTGTTTTATTTTTTAGTTTGTAATCACGGGCACTACAATCAGGGATGATTGAAACGACTCATCCTCCTCTGTGAATGACTTTATGTAGCTTTATCTGTTGTATATGTTGTAAATGATCTAAGTACCCATTTACTTAAAACTTAAGTGCTAACTTAATCTGTTCTTTTTAATAAATGACATTCACCCTTATCTACTGTGAATCAATTGTTTTTATTATTTATCGCATTACAATCACTTACAGATTGTGCCAGCTGGCCTGTGATTGAGGTCAAAACGAACATTTTTGGCGCTACTTTTAGAAATGAAAGTGAACTAGCTTAGCAGTGCCTAACAGTGATTTCTCCTGTAAACTAGGAAGTATAAGGTTAACCAAGGCGAATTTCAAAACTGAAATGGCATGTGCAGTGACATTAGAAAACTGATTTGAGGAATATCTGACCAGCTTTGGCTAAGAAAGCTTATCTCCTGTTGTGTATTTGAGCCAGATTTTGCCTGCACCTTGATCAGCTGTAAGAACCGAAGGTGTTTTAAAAAATGTGGTCGTTTTGCAGCTTTTTGTGTTGTGTAACGACCACACTCTGCATCGAGCCTTTTGCTGCATTCTCTGCACTGCACAAGCAGTGAAGCGTTCGTGCTTTCATGGTTCATAGCATCTTTAAGCTCGAGCTTTACAACAGGATGTGGTCTCAGAGAGAAGACTTGTGTTTCATCTCACAATCTAGCTGAAGGAAACTGTGTTCCACTGAGCTCTTCCTGTGTGTGGACTCCTTAGACGAGTTATTTTTGCACATGCTTTCATTTGAACATTTTATTTTCACTATAAAATGTTCATATTTTTAATTTCGAGTTTCTAATTAACTATTAATATCATGATGTTAAGCAAGAAAACGAGCCAAATGCATTATTTTTGAATTCTTATGCATATTTCTTTATTACTTTTACCTCAAAACCGCCCACTACAAATCGCTTTAAATTTGTACATCCCATTGTACATCCCATTGTTTAAATCCATTTTTAGAATTGATTCTTGTCATGACCTTATTGCATAAAAACCCGATACTTTTTAATATCTCTCTATCTCTCTCTATCTCTCTCTCTCTCCCCGCCCCGCCCCGCCCCTCCCCTCCCCTCCCCTCCCCGCCCCTCTTTCCTCTTTCCTGCCTATATGGCCAAGACAAATTTGAATTGTCTATTTTATTCTCACATGGGCTATGGGTTTAAGGACAGTTGAGTAAAGGTGAGTTATTTCAATTTACCTTTTTTTTTTTTTTTTGTGGCTTGTGCTGAATTTGATTTGACAATATTTATGAACAGCACTGTATTTTTACATATTTTAACACTGTATACTAGGCTATTTTTAGGCTATGTATCTATATATGATGTATTCCAATGCGATCTGTATTGTAAATAAGAAGTATAGCATATTATGTGCGAGTTTTAGGAAACATGTAATGCAGGTTTGTTTCAAAAGCAACAGTTAATTAGTTAATTTCCCCTTCTTCGAGCATTTGCCATTTCATGTAATTTGGCACATGATTTTTGGCAGGCAGACACATTACACATTCGCCCGTGCCGTACACACCTGCATTAGCACAACTTGTGAATTGCTGTTAAGTGCTATTAAGTGGTTTAAAACTATTTATTTAGACATGTGTGTTAATAACCAGTGTTAGGGTAAGTGTCAAAGAGGTGTACATTCAAAAAAAACCTTTTGCACAGAAATAACGAAAAGCCGAAGTGATTTCCTGCCAACTTTAAAAAAATAATACAAGCATGCTTACTTCCGTGCAACTGCACTTTAGAACAGAGCATGGCGGGAGGATGGAGTTTGTGTGGGCAAAAAAGCCACAGTTTATCACAGTCTATATATGAAACATGTTGAAAGTTGTTGAATATCCAGCTAAAGCTTATGAAGACACTGTGGAGATAGCTATATATTCTTGTGATAATTTTGTTTTTACTTTTATATTGTATTTCTATTTAAGTTTTATTTATTTATTTATTTATTTATATTTAGGCTATTTGAAGAAATTTATTATTTGGAATTTTATAAATGTATTGTTTACACTACCGGTCACAAGATTGGAATAATTAAGATTATTTTATTTTTTTTAATGTTTTTGAAAGAAGTCTCTTATGCTCACCAAAGACTGCATTTATTTGATGCAAAATACAGTAAAAACTGTAATATTGTAAAATATTATTACAATTTAAAATAACTGTTTTCTATTTTAATATATTTTAAAATGCAATTTATTCATGTGATGTCAAAGCTGATTTTTTTTTTGCAGCCTTTACTCCATGATCCTCAATGAGTTATTCGAATATACACTAATTTGGTGCTTAACTATTATCAGTTATTAATGGCGCTTTTAAAAAAAATGTTTTTACTTTGCTTTTTTCGCATAGATGACAACACTGTCAAAACGACCCCGTTCACACGTATCTATGAAAACGACTGAAAACGCTGTATTATTCATGTCAGGCCAGTAGTTAGCGATGTCACTTTGTAAAGAAAAACTACACGCCTATAGACTGAACGTAACATGCATGCACATGACGTCACTGTTTTCACAAATTCGCGCTTTTCTAGTTCACACAGAGACGAGAATAGAATCGTTTTCAAAAACTTGGGGGGTGGGGGAGTGTTATTTGTATGTTTTTATTTCTTCTTTTTTTTCTGCCTGGGGACTGCAGATGTAAATTAGCCTGTGGCTAACTCTGGTACAATGCATCAAATGGAAACATTTATGTTTGAAATTGTACATGGTCCCTAATTAAAATATATATATATATATATATATATATATATATATATATTTTTTTTTTTAATTAAAACTTGCACTTTGAAACTCGTTTTCAAAAGATTGCGTTTTCAGGCCCCCAAAACGCAGTTGTACTGTAAATGAACGGCCCAAACGCATAAAAAGTTTTCCGTTTTTAGTTGAAAATTGTGTCGTGTAAATAGCCCCTTATTACTATTATCATTGTTGTAAACGGCTTTTACTGCTTAATAGGATGTTTGTGTTTTGTTCCATTTTTTTTCAGGAATAGAAAGGGTGAATGTCATTTATTTGAAATGCAAATCGTTTGTAACATTAAAAATGTCTTTAAAGTCACTTTTTGATCAGTTTAATGGTGAAAAAAACCCTATTAATAGCATATATATATATATATATATATATATCCTATATATAATTATTTATTTTTTTATTCGTGAACCCAAACTTGAGGACTGGAGAGATGGCTGCTGATAATTCTGCTTTTCCATCACAGGAATAAATTGTATTTTAAAATATATTCAAATAGAAAACAGATCTTTTAAATTGTAATAATATTTCACAGTATTACTGTTTTTACTGTATTTTTCATCCAATAAATGCAGCCCTGGTGAGTATTTTACCATTGAAAACACTAAAAACTCTTTACTATTCCTAACTTTTGACCTGCAGAGTATATAAATAAATGATACATTTGATTCATTTGTTTCATTAATTCTCCCTGTTCTTTTTTTGCACTCTTTTTAGTCATGGCATCACATACATCAAGTTATGACAGCACTGCAACTGTCCTTATCCTCCTCTTCATATTAATCGTACTTGTTCTGGCACTGGTGTATTTTTACAAAAAACTTAATGGGGACACAAATGGACAGTACACCGTCCAGAACATCATCTTCGCCCCTGGCGGCCTACGGGATCGATTGAGACAAGGAGTTGGGGTTGTGGAAAACAGATTTGGTGTCCACATTTGGCCTCAACCCCGTGAAGACGAGGAGAACATAGGAGATAATGACGCCGAGGAGGGTGGAGGTCATGACAAACAACGCGACAGTTACACAGAGGGAGAACAGCAGGAAAATGATGACGGCGGGGACGATTCTTCGAGTGACTATTCCAGCGTTGACCTGAGGGAGAGGGCTAAGGTGCAGGTGGAGGAAAAGAAAAGTGATAAGAATGAAGCTAAGGAAGAGAAGAAGAAACAGAAGGAGGAGGAAGAGGAGGAGGCAGCAGCAGGAGAGAAGGATGAAAGTGAAGAAGTGAAGAAAGAAGAGAAAGTGGGATTGCTCGTAGATCTAACGCCGTTTTCAGGTAGCGCAATTTGGTCTGAGCCTAATGAGGACAAAGATGGAAATGAGGAAAACGACTTGACTGAGTTATGAAAAGCACAGAAACATGGCGTGCGAATTTAATAGGTGGGAAATCAGGTGACTGGCCCAGGGGGCGGCACAAAAAAAGTGATTAAAAATGTAGAGTCAGTTGAACACTGCAAAGCCTGACATAAAAATCCCATGGAACAGTTTATTGAACCTGAAGGCAATGTTTAAAAACAATTAGAGCAAAATTTGCATGTGTTTTTTTGTTGTTGCTGAGTATCATATTTTATACTCATGTTTTAACAGGATTTTTCTAAAACAATTATGTTTGGATGATCAAGTAAACCTAAATTTCTTCAGTCCAGTGTTCATCTTGAAATATTACCAAAAATATAAAGGTTTTTGTTACGTTTACTTTATAAAAATCAGCAGCAAAAAAACACATGTATGACCTGAATTATTCAAAAAGGCCTTTTAAGCCTTTTAAGATAAAGCATCGATTAGACGAGAGAAGACAATGTTGAATGTGTACTACAGGTTTTCCAGCAAAGTTTTGATCATGTTGATAAGTTAGAGGTCTAAGAAGTTTCCGTATCAAATGTACAGTCAGTTTGAACTTTAAAAGTCAGTAAAACGGTTCCACACCCTTTCTGTAAGTTGTTTGTTCTATTCACTTCCTGCTGTTTGTCTGCCAATGCTGACTCTGTGTGAAAATACATTGTGAAACTTGGTAACATTTTTATGAGATGTATATATTTTTGCAATACAGAATATTTTTCATGTCAATAAAGTGATTGTCTGAATTGTTGAGTATTTTAATATACTGTAGCCACTAGTGTAAATCTCACTAAACCTGCCAAGAACGTGTTTAGAATATATTTAACCCCAAAATAATAAGGAATAATATTTTTTTTTTTAAAGAAAATTAAAGTCGACATGAAAAAGAAGTTGCGATAGTCTTTTCTTCCCTATTGTGATGTATATCCAAGTGAAATGGACAGGACACGAAAAAACATAGGATGGGACTTGATTTTGTCCAAGGGGAATTGATTGGGTGGTTGTGGTTTGCTATTGGTAGATCTCATGTGAGTGACAGGTTTGTCCCGCCCTCGTGCCAGTAAACACGTCATTAGAGAATAGAAGAGATATGAGGGAGGGGAAGTTATTTTAATTAAAGACACATGAATTTAAAAAATATATATATATATATACACAAGGATAAATCATTTATATTAAACACTGCAATATTCCATGAAAATAGGAATTGTCCATTCTGATTTCAGGGTGACTTTAAAGTGTGAATTGTGACATTACAAATGCCATGATGTACCATTAGGGCACCAAACCACCAACCATTTTGAGGTTATACAGTGAAACCACCTCTCTTATCATGGTTGGACATTTTTAGCAAGGGTTCATAGTTTGGGTCAAGATGATAAGGAAATGGTGTAAACTAGATAAAAAAAGTGTGAAAAGACAGCCTGAAATGCCTATAGCCTGAACTTTTTTGAAGTAGTTTTAACAGCTTCAAGTTTGAAGGTTTGTAATATTTTTTAAGTTTTAGTTGAAAAGCTCTAGCAAAGACGGACAGACAGACAGACCAATAGATGGATAGATAGATAGATAGATAGATAGATAGATAGATAGATAGATAGATAGATAGATAGATAGATAGATAGATAGATAGATAGATAGATAGACAAACATACTGATAGATAGATAGATAGACAGACAGACAAACATACCAATAGATAGGTAGACAGACAGACAGATAAATAGACATACAGACAGACAGATAGATAGATAGATAGATAGATAGATAGATAGATAGATAGATAGATAGATAGATAGATAGATAGATAGACAGATAGATAGATAGATAGATAGATAGATAGATAGATAGATAGATAGATAGATAGACAGATAGATAGACAGACAGACAGACAGACAGATAAGAAATGTTAGATAGAATGGAGGTTTAAATGAGTCTCAGTGGCTTAGATATAGTAAGTAACATAGAATGGCAGCGTAGTCTAATGAGCCTCTCCAACTATCAAAATTTTAACTCCTGCAAAGTTTAGTTTCAGGTCTAATTATACATGTCTGAACCAGCTAGTCAACATTTTTCGGCTTAACTCGCTGGAACCGGGTTTGAACAAAACCACAGAAGAATACAGAACTTAATTGATTGAAACAAATACCGCTTACATACACATTTCGGTAGGGAAGTTTACACTTTTACAACCATAGCCTCGATTTCCTCCTTAACGTTACGGACGGGGATGTAGCTCAGTGGTAGAGCGCATGCTTCGCATGTATGAGGTCCCGGGTTCAATCCCCGGCATCTCCACTTACTTTTTTTTCTTTCAAGAAAACAATAGTGGACATGTAAACACGCGGCATCCTAAAATTATTTATGATGACAGTCGCTGAATTTACAGATTTTATTTTATATCTGTTGAAAAGCATCGAATGCACGTACGTTTGTGAAGATTTTAGGAGGAGACACTTGAGTCGGAAGTTGCACTCCTGCGCAGATCATTGGTCAGTTAAACGTCAGTGGGCGTCGTAATCGCCACGCCATTGGCCAGTTTAGTCCCCAGTGGGCGTGGCCACAGGCAGAGTCACGCAAACAATCGAAGAATCCTGCACATTCCTTACTAGAATAAGAATAACATTTAAATGTCTTTACGCGGCAGTAGGTAAAATGAGGCATGTCGTTTAAGAGATCTTTAACTGCGCTTTGCGTCGACTGTGCATTTTAAAGTAAAACAATGCAATAATTCGATTTGCCTTTTCCTCTGTGAAAAAAATCTGGGACTATTGTTACATCGCACGGATACTTTTTTGCTCAAGTTAAGATGGATTCGCCCAAGGAATTACCTCCTTCTTCAATGATTTGAATGCAAACGAACGATCTCTTATTGGTGAGTGCTTGCATGCTTTAATTCGTCGCATTTGGGAGATAACGGGCCTTTTGCTTTTGCATCTTGCACGTTCAGTTGGAAAATATGGGTTATGAATATGTTATAATTGACAGATAAAACAAGTAACTGAGCCACCATGACAAAATGAACCGCTGCCATTTTATATTAAAGAGAATGAATGTTATGATGACGAACAGAATTAAACATCTGCCTTGCATTTTTCTTTATCAGAGAATGGACATTTTAAGGATGCAATGGAAGAAATGCGTTACTAAAATGTCTTGCATGTAACACAACATTCTGTGGCAAGCGGTTTTAACATTTATTGTCTATAACATTTACATTGTCTATATATTTTATGTCACTAATACTTTTATTTGCTACATTTAATACATTGTTATTACCTTCTGTTTCTCTACTTCTGTTTCTTTTTCAGTATAATTAGTAGCCTACTGTAATAGTACCATTGCTAAGTGGCTAATCATTGTTTAATAGTAAAAAAAATTTTGCTATTGAATTCATATTTGTATATATGGTTCAGGTTTTGATTATTTACTATTCACTGACTATATTATTTAAATTGTTGCTTGGACCTATTACACTTTTTTTGTTTAGTTCAATATACACAAACAGTTATTAGAGACTAAATGCACTTTAGTTTAGGGTCCAATTCTCAGTATTAACTTTATATTAACTACGACCTACGCCTCAATAAACTCTATTATTTACTGATTTTTAATAGTTAGTACGGTAGTTGTTAAGTTTAGGTATTGGGTAGGATGAAGGGATGTAGAATATGCAGAATAAGGCATTCATATGTGCTTTATAAGTACTAATAAACAGACAATATCATAGTAATATGCATGCTAATAAGTTACTAGTTAACAGTGAGAATTGTACCCTAAACTAAAGTGTTACCAATAGTCTCTTAAATGGGTACCAGTATTAAGTAAATACATGCAAGTAAAGCTGGAATATGAACTAGGAATGATACTGACAATTAGCCGATAAATAATGCATGTTATTATTGAAATTGAAAGAGGTAGGCTACTTGTAGCTATTAGGTTACTCACAAGTAACGAAAAACGTGCACTAGAAACATAAAGTAGACACTAGTTAGTTTAAAGGAACAAATGCTCAATTGGCTTGCCACAGCATGCTGCATAACATTCCCTTTGTGGTCAAATGCATCGCTTGCTTCTAAACGCACCTGTGCTGTGCACGGGAATTAATCGCTGCAAAATAATGAACTGAGTCAAGACACATTCAGACGTCATTATTGTGGACGTGACTTTATTTTTCTTCGCGTAGGTATGAGATGTTGTTAGCCTCGGCCGTGGTCGTCTGGGAATGGCTGAACGAGCACGGGCGCTGGCGACCCTACAGCCCGGCGGTGTCCCATCATATCGAGGCGGTGATCCGCAGCGACCCTCGCGGCGCCGGGAGCGTGGTTCTGGGCCAGGTCGACTCGCGTCTATCGCCGTACATCATTGACCTGCAGTCTATGCACCAGTTTCGGCAAGATACCGGTGAGAGAGAACGATATCCTACATGATTTTTATCTTCTTGCTCATCTATTGTGTTTTATTAATACGGTGCCTTTGCTCTGAGATCAAACAAATGCGCCAATGAACTCAGATCTGTATTGTGATGACTTGAAGGCAAAGGTCTGCAGATGTTTTGAAAGCTCACCGTGGTATGAAAAAGGTTGGGCTGGGCCTCAAAACCTTCATTTCAGCAACAACAACCTCTTCATTTTTCTCAAGGCAGATCACTGATGTAGTTTAAAGCTTAATGTTTGTAATTCACACTTGTTTATGTCTCATGCAATGTGGAGTTCAAGTGGCTCTGCCATGAACTCCTAATGATTTTTGTCAATGCACATGAGTGCTTTGCTGGCGAGAATGAAGGGATGAGTTGAACCTATAACAAGGGGCAACGTGAAGCCGAAACAAAGGGGTGGATTGTTGGCTGTCAGAATTTTGGGAGTCTCTATCACCCATCCTGACAAAGGCCATTGTGGAAGACTGACTAGACTTCATGGGAAGATGGAGGAATGGAGAGAATGGGGTCGACGAAGGGTAGCGGCCCATCGCTCCAAAAACACGAGGGAGGAGGAGATGGAAAAATAAATGGTAGTAGAGTGAGGTCTTGAAGGGGGGTCTGATGGATAACCTTTTGTTGCAGTTTATGCACTGTCAAATTCTTGAGACTAATTGTACTGAAGTACTAACGCATAGATTTGCTGCAAAACGATTAAATTTGTGTAGTTGGTTAATTGAACTCTTTATGCTGTTCAGGGTGTCATGTTCTCAGGTGATAAATTAAACCAGTCATAGTAAAGTTCTTCGGCAACCAGACACCTCTCGATATTTCAGCTGAACAAACTTTACATATTTCTTCTCTATCATAAATTTTTCATCACATTGAAGTGCATAAACACTAGTACTGATATTTGCCTGTTGTAGCTTTTCCTCATTGTGTACACAAAATAAACACTGACACAGTCAAAACACATCATTGGAGAAGCACAAATTAAACGTCACGACAAAAACTATTTTGGCTGAATTTATTTCAGAGCATCACTAAGAAATGCACATGTAAGGTTTGCATTCTTTCTCTCTCAGGTGGATCAATTAATATAGATGACTCATCTTGTACACTCATATACTCTTTTTGTTATCCAATAATAAGTTCTTAGAGTTGAGAGCCCCTTTCCCTTTAAATTATAAAAAACGCGTGCCTCTAGAAATAGAAGGTAAAAACAATCATGAGTCATCTGTGTATGATGTGTGTATGATTTATTTTTTATGTACTACTACATAAATGAATTGTAATTTAAATATTTTAAATAATTAATGAATAAAAATTATTAATAATTATTAATAACATTTTAATAATAGACCATTGGCTAAGTAAAAGTATAATTCACCCAAAAATAAAAATTCTGTTATCATGTTCTCATCCTCATGTCATTGCAAAGCTATAAACCTTCAGTTCATCTTCAGAACACAAACAAAGATATTTTTGATATACTTTTATTTATTTATTTCATTTAGTCCATTGGAAATCCACACAACCAAAAAATACTAAAAGACATCGTAAAAGTATTCCACATGAATCAAGCGGTTTAATCGCTTTAAATGATGAACAGATTTAATTTCGTATATAAACACTGATCAACACGCATGCATAGAGCTCATAATTAAAATATTCAAATGTAATCAGCCTATTAGCTCTTAAAATATCTTCATTTGTGTTCTGAAGATGAGCGGTAGTCTTATGGGTTCCTGTTTCTTCCTGTTAAAATTCCTGTTTTTAATAAGAAATATATCAACACAGGACTGTGCTCGTCAAATAGTTTTGTGGGCATTTTAAAGTGCACGATCCCTGTAGTTTTGCTAAACTAAACTCTCTGCTCTTCCTTACAGGTACACTAAGACCCGTGCGGCGAAGTTTCTACGACCCGCGGTCGGCCCCTGGTCAGGGTTGGGTGTGGGAATGGGAGAATGACTCGGGCTCATGGACGCCGTACGACACAGAGGTCAGCATCGCCATCCAGGCGGCTCGGGACCGGCAGCAGCCCTGGCTGGACTTAACGCCGTTGGGCTTCTGCTACCTTATAGACCTGCAGAGTATGACGCAGATCAATGGACAGACGCAACGGCGCCGGCGCATCCAGAGGCGCTCAGACCTGGCCTACCCGCTCGTCTCCGGCCCGCTGCCTAAGCCGCACGCGTGGTCGTCCGCTGGAAGTGGTGGACTCTTGGGAGTGGGCGTTTCAGGGGTTAGTGGAGGGAATGGCAGTGCCTATCCCAGTGGAGCTCTCCCAGCTTCTGCTATCACTTCACTTGGTCAACCATGTTCCTGCCAACAGTGTATGCTAGTCTTGGGCGTCAAGACCCCTAGCATGGCACAAACTCTCGGGCGGAAACCCCCGCCGGTACCCAAGCCGCCGAGCCCAAAGGCGCCATCAAGGGGACACTCTTACTCTCTAACCCTGCCTCACCCTCCTTCCCTTTCCAGAGTCCTCTCGCCACATAGGAACTCCACCTCGGGTGCTAGCGGAGGCTTCGGACACTCCCTCTCTCTGCTGGGTTCAGCCACTGCTGCCCTGTCGATATCCTCTAACCGTCCTCCTCCACCTGCTGTACCGCCACCCCCGCCTCCTTCTGCCATACCCTACACGACCTCTGCGTCCAACCCTACAGCACCTACACCCTCCAACGCCCTTATATCTACAGTGACCACCTGTGCTCCCACGCCGTCTGCTCGTGTTCTGGGTCCTGTGTCTACGGCATCAGCAGCTTGTGCCGCCCCGGTGCCACCGCGCAGTAGTCTGGCAGGCCTTAGCCGCCCCGCCCTGCAGAGAATCGCCATGGCACAGTCACGGGCACTCATTGCATCAGGGTAAGTTGTAACAACTGCAGTCACCTGTGATTGTAAATTAAATGAAAAAAAAGGTTCCAAAAGGGGCTTTTCCTTTATTTTAAAGAGTGTAGCATTCAAAAGGCTGCGATCAGTACGTTTTTGCTGTTCTTTTGAATTCATCAGAGATCCCTAAAAAAGACGTTTTTTTTTTTTCATATTAAAGGGATAGTTCACCCAAAAATGAAAATTCTGTCATTAATTACTCACCCTCAGGTCGTTCCAAACCCGTAAGAGTTTCGTTCATCTTCGGCACACAAATTAAGATATTTTTTATAAAAACTTTCTGTCCCTCCATTGACAACTACACGTTAGTTAGTTGACAACAACTACAACTAAAAGTTCATAAAGAGATTGTAAAACGAATCCATCGGAATTGAGCTTTATATGATGAACAGAGTGAATTGAGGCTTATTATCAGCAAACATAAACAGAAGCTCAAACGAACATGCTTGACGCGAGAGAACAAACCTCATTGGTTCTTGCTGAAGCTCAAACGTGATGCGTAACACAAGAATGAACCTCATTGTTCTTGCTGAACCTCAAACGTGATGCGTAACATGAGAATGAACCTCATTGGTTCTTGCTGAAGCTCAAACGTGATGCGTAACACAAGAATGAACCTCATTGTTCTTGCTGAAGCTCAAACGTGATGTGTAACACAGGAATGAACCTCATTGGTTCTTGCTGAAGCTCAAACGTGATGCGTAACACGAGAATGAACCTCATTGGTTCTTGCTGAAGCTCAAACGTGATGCGTAACACGAGAATGAACCTCATTGTTCTTGCTGAACCTCAAACGTGATGCGTAACACGAGAATGAACCTCATTGGTTCTTGCTGAAGCTCAAACGTGATGCGTAACACAGGAATGAACCTCATTGGTTCTTGCTGAAGCTCAAACGTGATGCGTAACACGAGAATGAACCTCATTGGTTCTAGCTGAAGCTCAAACGTGATGCGTAAAACGAGAATGAACCTCATTGGTTCTCGCTGAAGCTCAAACGTGATGCGTAACACGAGAATGAACCTCATTGGTTCTCGCTGAAGCTCAAACGTGATGCGTAACACGAGAATGAACCTCATTGGTTCTTGCTGAAGCTCAAACATAATGTGTAACACAGGAATGAACCTCATTGGTTCTTGCTGAAGCTCAAACGTGATGCGTAACAGGAGAATGAACCTCATTGGTTCTTGCAGAAGCTCAAACGTGCTGTGTAACACGAGAATGAACCTCATTGGTTCTTGCTGAAGCTCAAACGTGATGCGTAACACGAGAATGAACCTCATTGGTTCTTGCAGAAGCTCAAACGTGATGCGTAACACGAGAATGAACCTCATTGGTTCTTGCTGAAGCTCAAACGTGATGCGTAACAGGAGAATGAACCTCATTGGTTCTTGCTGAAGCTCAAACGTGATGCGTAACACGAGAATGAACCTCATTGGTTCTTGCTGAAGCTCAAACGTGATGCGTAACACGAGAATGAACCTCATTGGTTCTTGCAGAAGCTCAAACGTGATGCGTAACACGAGAATGAACCTCATTGGTTCTTGCAGAAGCTCAAACGTGATACGTAACACGAGAATGAACCTCATTGGTTCTTGCAGAAGCTCAAACATGATGCGTAACACGAGAATGAACCTCATTGGTTCTCGCACGTCAAGCAAACATGCATGAGCTTCCGTTTACCACAACTGATGAGTGAGTTGATCAATGTTTAAATGTGAATAAATGCCTAAATTCAATCTGTTCATCATATAAAGCGATTGTGTTTCTTCAGAAAATTTGGACTAAACCGCTCAATTCATATGGATTAGTTTTACGATCTCTTTATGATCTTTTTGAAGCGTCAAAGTGGTAGTTGCGTGGCTGTCAATGGAGGGACAGAAAGCTCTCAGATTTCATCAAAAAGATCTTCATTTGTGTTCCGAAGATGAATGAAAGTCTTACGGGTTTGAAAGGACATGAGGGTGAGGTATGAGTGAGGATGAAGTAATTGGGTGGGCTAACCCTTTAAGCAGCACAACTGTTTTCAACATTGATTGAGGTTCATTCTCTGTTGAAAATTCAGCTTTGCCATCACAAGTTAAAGTTTTTTACAAATTTTAATCAAGTAAATGCAGCCTTGGTGAGCATAAGAGGCTTTAAAAACATTAAAATCTTACCGACCCCAGACTTTTGACTGGTAGTGTATAAGAACAAAGTTGGCTGCTGAATACAGCCGCCTACAGGTGGTCACATTTACCATTGCAATGTGATTTGTCATGGGCGAAATCTAGTCATTTCAATAGAAACCCACGTGATCGGGAGTTTTTGGTTGAGGTCAAAAAAATTACCCATGCAGATTTTGCTCCTCCTAATTTGGTCATGCATTGACCAACAGAAAGCTGCTTAGTTCGAAAGTGATCCCTGAACTGTGCTCCCACTTTTGGTTTTTTTTTGCTTATTGATTTTTTTTGTCCAAATTTCTCTAATGTGACCACACCTTAACTTACAAAATGCTTGTGAAGACCAAATTTTGTGCTTGCATCTCCTTGTGAATAAAATGTGAGATTGTTAAATGTTTTAGCTTGAATTCAGCCTCTGCTGCCTCAAATGTCAAAACCTTGACTGTTTACAGAAAGTCTGTCACTCTGGGATGTGTACACAGGGATAGTTAGCTCAGATTTATTGCTGTTTTCAGAACGCATTTCACCTTTGGGAACAGACTAAAAATGCTGTATTAAAACATGACAATTGAAAACTTGAATCCAATACATCTCATTTGTTGACTTTATCTGGTTAGACTACTTGTTCATTTGTTTTGTTTGTATGTAGGCCTGTGCTTTGAAATGGTTTCACTTCTTTAATAGTTTATTTCTGAAGAAAAGGAACTTGTGTTTCAAGAATACTTGAAAGGTTGACACATTTAGGCCGGTCAAAAATAAGAAAGTTTAATTTAGCACTGCTGGCCTGTAGTGTTTTAAATGCTAGGTATGAACCTGAATTTCATTCTACCCTGCTTCCACTCGCTTTTCACATTTTACTTTTGGATCCGGACCTCGGTACTCAGTAAACCAGAATTCTCTCATAACCGCTGGAACGGCGACTGGGGTCAAACATTAAACCTTTAACGTCAGAATGGATCGATCCCAACTTTCAACCTCAACCTCAGTTTGAAATATCATTTGACAATTTCCAAGATGGTGACGACTAAAGCAGTGTTTCATTGGTTATTTTCAAGTGGAATTGGTACAGGTTGTCTAGAAAGTGGAACACTTAGTGGTCAGAGATGGGAAATTTAAACTGGTTAATTTTCTCAGCTATTTTTTTTAATTAGTCTAATTAAAAAAAAAATAGCTGAGAAAATTAACCAGTTTAAATTTCCCATCCTGAACATTGAAATCACTCGCGCCAGATGCTCTATTCGCGTTTGGTGTGAACGCAGCATTAGTCCTGTGTCAAATGTACTTTTTAGTTTTTAGCATTTTTAGTCAATCTTATCCTGTTTTTGTTTAGTCAAGTATAGTCGACTAAATGTCTGTGCATTTTAGTCTAGTCACATTTTCGTGGTTAAATTGATAATTATGATTATTTTGATCAAAATTATTAATGCAATGATTATCATTATAATTATTTTTTTTTTTTTTTACATTTCATCAGAATTATTGCAGCTATTATTCACCTATAAGCACAAATCAAGAGAATGTCAACTGACATGCATGGTTTATTTGACCTCATCTAGTTTCTTGATTTATTATAGGCTGTTTATCATATAAATTAACAGCTCTCCACATAATGAAAACTGGTAAAGCAAGAAACTTCTCTCAAAAATTGAGTTTCAATAATTGCAAATTACATGAATGTTTTCTTATTAAGACAACAGCAAAAAAATACTTTGAATTCAGCAAGAACAATGGCAAACAATATAGTCGAGATCCATGTTTAGATTTATTACAGTTTCTTCACTGAGAAGGTTGATCGCAGATTTAGTCGCAGCAAACAGTGCAAGCGAACACTGACTGACTGAGTGACACTTTCATTTGAGCAGAATATCTCAGTAGAGATCGCTAAACTCCTGCTTACTTGTTTGTCTGTGTTTTCAGATCATTCGTGATTCTTCAGAAGTGTAGAGAGAGCGGGTGCACATGGTTGCCAGATTGCAAAGGGGATTTTAGACTCTTGAAATCTGGCAACTGCAAGCATTAAAGCTACATGTACCAATATATTGGGTGAATTACTGTATGTTTATGATGTATATTACGATGTTATGATGAACTGTGCCTTTCTCCACTGACGTTCTGAGTTGCTCAAAGCGTTTCTAAGGATTCTGATTTTTAGAAGGCAGTTGTCTGACATCTTAGATGGCGAACAGGAACATGGTTTGTGTAACATTAGCAAAACATTATTAGCTGTTTGATAACGTAGTCAAGCAAAAGGCTAATCGTATTAATTACTGTCATATGTTCGACATTGTAGAGAGTGATACATAAAACGCATTACCATTCTGATACATCGACTTGTAGACGAGCCTGTATAATTCACTCTTCCACTTCTTCTGAATCAGTTTTTGGTTCTAGCATATTTGGCTGAATTAAACCAATATTTCCACTTGCCATCGTGTAGCATTTACTACAGTAAAGTTGAGCGAGTGGATCAGGTTTTCAGAGCTGGAGTGAGTGGAGGCAGGGCTAATTTGCATATTCATGGTCTGCATATATTCATGAGTTACATTTCCATGTACATATTTTAAGGCATGAATACATTTTTTTTCACAGGAATGTTTTTTCAAAAACAATTTGGTGATCAAACATGATTTTTAAGGGATAAAATTATGACTTTAACGAAATGAACACTACTCCGACCGAGGTCTGGAACGGAGCATAGGTTTTGAGGATCATGCTTAGGTTATACTAGACTTTAGGATCAGGAAGTGTGAGTCTCTCTGAAAGTAATAGCAGTGTTACATTACATTACACTTCTGTTCTGCTACTAAAAGTTTTTAAAAATAAATTTCTTCTTCTCACCAAGGCTGCATTTATTTGATCAAAAATACAGTAAAAGTATTGATTTCTTTTTTTTAAAAGATCCAAACTTTTGAACGGTAGTGTATGTCACATTATACTTGGAAAAACTGTGTGGCCTGTGGGCTGCATGAAGGCAAGAGAATAGTTAATGAAAGGAAGCTTTCTAGACGTAGCTGGTCGATGGGAGTCCTCCATGAGTGTCAACAGGTCAGTCTCGTTCATTAGACTCCCACCTCCTTCTTTCTGTCCCGTTCTCCCTGTTCCCCGTTCCCAGGCTCCATTCATTCCTGGGGGCCCCTTTAGCTCTATTGTGCGAGTGTTTTCGAGAGCGTGTGTGTGCGCCGAGTGCGTATCCAAGGCAACCTTTGTTGGCAGTCGGCAGCTTGGGTTTTATATTTGCAACACAATGCAGTTAAAGGGAGGAGGGAGGAGGGGGGTGTCAGTGGAAAGACGGAGGAGGGGGAAGAGATTTGGTAGTCTGTGTGAAGGAGGTTTGGGAATAGTTGCTTGATTGAGCAAGTGTTTGTTTTGAGTGTGTGTGCTTGTGTGAGACTCAGACGCTGTCCTGTAGACACAAACGTCTGTCTCAGACACTGGAGGAGCGCAGATTTTAGGTTTATGCGTAGTGGCATATGACTGGGATATGAGGAGTGAGCCACTAAAAGTGAAGTGAGCCAACGAACGTCATATTCTGGCGTGCACTGGCATACTGATAAGCATCAGGATGGGGTTTGGATTTTTACAAGCATGCACACGCACAGAAACATCTTATAATGGCAATCATGAATGCTCAGTATTATGTAACACTTCTGTGGTTTTGTGGATAAACACAGTATCATCTTGTATATCATATATCTTTTGTGCATACACTGCACTACCGTTCAAAAGTTTGGGGTCAGAGTTGGATTATGCCAAAATGTTAGATCGGATGGATGCGATGGATTTCAGTTATTTTAAATTGTAACAATATATTACAATATAGTAATAAACGCAGCATTGCTGAGCATAAGAGACTTCTTCAAAAACCTTAAAAAGTCTTACCGACCCTAAACTTTTGAACAGTGGTGCACCGTGAGTGCGTCCAAAAGTCTGACCACCCTGAACAATGTAAAATCGAATTTAAACTAGAAAGCTTATGCTGTTAAACGCACACGTTATATTCCAGATTCTGCTATATTTCTAGGTTCATGCAGCACAACGGCTTCTGTCATTGAAGTAAAAGGGGACAAACCCATTGCTAAATTCTGAAAATCATTTTTTGTTTTAGTTCCTGATAATATAAGTGTTACAGTGGCGCATGGCTGCCACATATTATTTTTTCCACTCAATTACGTCGTCATAACGAGATGTGTCATTTAAACGATATATTTTCTCGTAATAACAAGATGCTATGCCATTAAAACAACATATTTTTCTTGTGAAAACAATATATTTTCTCTTAAAGCAACACTATGTAACTTTTCGACCTTCATAATATATTTCCAAAACCCTTGTGATGGTACATGGACTTACAATAGGTTGAATGACACGTCTGCCATAGCCTGACGGGGTCTGTATCGCTTTTACTGGCACTATGTAACTTCGGGGTTCGGGTAGTTACCCGAGCACAAAAAGAACTACAAAATTCGACTGCTTTACGGCATACGTCACTTCCCCCACCACTTCGTCAAATTTGGACGCGAGAGGCCAACCAGCGTTTGTTTTTCCGGCTTTCATGCGTATGTTTTTGGGGGTGTTTACACCTGGCCACTTCATGCATTTTCTCAATTCGGATAGCTATCCGATCGTGAAAAGACCAGGTGTAAATGTCCTCCGAAACGCATTCAAGACGGATTTGAAACCGATCGCTCAAAACCACTTCAGGAGGAGGTCTGAGACGCATTCCAGATGAAACTGGACAAGTGTAAAAATGCATCTGGTTGTTGAAACCACATATGTAAATTGTACTCCTCCCAAAAATGCTAAAAAAATAAATAAATACACGCGTTATAGGCTATATGTAATGTAATAGCCAGATATGACGACGCTACTGGAATCACCGCAGATGAGCAGCTGAGTAAGTTATGTATTCATCAAGCCAACTTGCAAACTATCGCAAATCAAAGTGAAAGTAAGTCGCAGACGCTTAACACACAATCATCATCATTAAAAGTAAATAAATGAAATGATCTTACCAGGGCTGTTGCTGCTCTCTCTTATTGCGGTCTCTGATTTTGAAAATTTAGCTGATGATCAATAAAATGCCGCTCGTATCTGTTGCTTTCAGTGACGTGCACTCCAATAAACATGCATATATATCACGGGAATTGAAGATCGGATTTAAATCCGTTTCGCAAAAACACATTTATGTGACCAGGTGTAAATGGAATCGTTTTGATATATCAGATAGCTATCCGATCTGAGAAAACGCATGAAGTGGCCAGGTGTAAACAGCCTCATGGCCAAAAAAAAAAAGTCAGAAGTAGGCTAACTAGCCTAATGACTGCAGGCTGATAGTCATGTTTGTTTATTTATTTTTCTGGTGAAAGTGTCTTGCCTCAGGCTATAATGCAAATTGATTTTTCAACTTTGCAGATTCATCTATGGTAGCTTGATATTATTTTATTTTTTTTGATATTAGTAGCTTGATATTATAATGTTGACGATATATGGCTATTACCTACCACACAAACATTGAATTGAATTAGAATTCTGTAAAACAGTAGCCAATAGGCTACTATAATGACGCTGGCTTGTAAACGTGAGCTCCGCGATCTGGCGCTTGAAAAAAATAAAACCCATGAAATTATATTCATATGACATGCTGAAATATATGCCACTGTACCTGGGTTGAAGACATTTCACACGCAACGCAGGCTGTCTGCCCAAGACGTGAGAACTCCTTCTGCAGAGTTTGGGTAACGGCTTGTCAACAAATGCACGTGTTAACCATGTAACCATGACAGATTTTACGACAGTAGTAGAAGACAATACTGTTTCCCAACTGTAGGGGGAGCCCGAGAGCAAAAGTTACTTAGTGTTGCTTTAATAACAACATGAAATTATGTCATAAAAATGACATGCTTTCCTGTTATAACAAGATATTATATCGTTAAATTTACATATTTTGCATGTGACGTGATAAACGTGGGAAATAGGCCTTTATCACTGAGCACGTTTGAAAAGTGGAAGCTTCAAATAATATAGTAAAATAACTTCTGCTGTTAGCCTGTATGGATGGCAGTGCCCAATGCTTATGTTTATAGAGTGATGCAGGGATGACGTCACTTTGTAGGCCAACGGGCAGTTCGCATCACACTGGTTCCCTCGAGAAAAGCCCAATAGGATTTTCCCATAGGCTTTTGGATTATCGCTAAAAACAAGCTCCGTGATCAACAAAAGTTTATGATACTTGCACGTTTTTTCCCATCAAGATACTTATCACAGATAAACACAAGTTTTATGAATTTTGAAGCCTAAATGCAGTCGCCAGGAGTAAAAAGCTAAAGGTTGGCTATAAACGAACTACACCACGGTCCCATGAATTCAACGTCACCATCAGGTTCTGACAACTCTTTCAGCTTTTATCTAAAAAAACAAAAAAACATTTTCCCAGAACGTTTGAGTTTGACTATTTTATGAGAGCACAGTTATAAGCATAATGATGCTGTTAAAGCGGATTGAGTTTCCCTGTTTAATGTCCTCGACAGCCTCTGTAGACCCATTTAGCCACTTGTTAGCAACCGCCTTTTTCTAGACACGTAATCGCTTCAAAAAATCACGAATAAAATGTGAAAGTGTCTTGAGCTTGTTCACCACAGACCTTATTTTAGCCATTTAACCAAAACCCCATTCAAAAACCCATTGACTTTGGAACGATGGAACTGGAAGTGCTAAAATGCTAACTCACTTCTGCGTTTTAGCCTACAAAGTGATATGTCATACCTGCACCATTCTATTGTCAAGTTCAACCAAGTTCGTTAAATTTTCTTTTCAAAATTGGCGACCGTCAATTTACAATAATGCAGGTGGAAATTCGATTACGCTACAAATCGAAGCTGGATGTGACGACGCGCGGACTGTGATAAAGACCTATTTTCCACACTTGCCATGTCAGGTACAAAATATGTTGTTTTAGCGATATATCCCATTATAATGGTAAAAACATTGTTTTTATGACATATGTTGTTATTACGAGAAAATATATCATTTTAACACCATGGCATCTTGTTACGAGAAAATGTATCGTTTAAACGATATTACATATTGTTATTATGACATAATTGAGAGGAAAAAATAATAAACTATAAATTGGAGCGAACATTGTTTTTAATAACTGTTGAACTGCAAAGTAGGAACATTTTCACCTGTGTTGAGACATTTGGACCCCAGTGTGTATATTTACAGTATCATATAATTTGTTAAGGAGTGCTAATAGACAGGATTACTTAGAGAAGTAATACTTTTTTGTTTTCTACTGATATGTTCCAGGTCCTAAATAGCATTCGTGCTGCTTTTTATTACCTCAGAATATTATTTCACCTGCAAACAGACAAAAATCATCTTTACAGTAATGCACCCGAGTCAAAGTGTCGGCATAAGACATTGCACAAGAATAAATGCATAATACATAAGATACATAAAACTTAAACATTAGCATAGGTGACCTCCTTGTCCTAAACCCTCCTAAATGTATTTCCTCATAGATATTCTATGCAAGTGCATTACTGTTTTCGCAAAATAAACAATGTGCTTTTTTTGTTGTTGTTGTGGTAATTAACAGAGTGATGCAAATACAGTCTTGAGTGTTTATATATAAATATTTAAACCACTAGAGGGAGCTAGAAATAAAACTCTCTCTGTATGTCTGGAGAGTCTGAGAAATGTCTGGATTATAGACCTTAAAATTCAGACAAAAGTGTAAAATTTATTTTGACTTCGTTTTAGATCGTGTATATCTTTTTCATTTTATCACCAAGTCAATATTAAAAAGGTTAGAAGTCTGAGTAAAGGAAATGTTTATTCGTCTTTGTCACTAGTCAGGATTTGCTTGTTAACAGTCAGGATTGGTCTCACAAACTCTTGGCCCAGTCAGGAAGAAAGTATTTGTCTGTCACTCAGGGGGAAAAAAAGTGTAAAAATCGTTTCTTAAGGGGTATAACAGCTTGTCACTGGGGCAGTGCCCTTAAAAGTACATATTTGTACCTTATTTACCCCTGAGAAGTTCATAGTGGTACCTTCAAGGGATAGTTCACTCAAAAATGAAAATTGTATCCCTAAAGGTACAATTTTTGCACATTTTTCTCAGTTTTTGTGGGTGTTTAGTTGATAGTGAAAATTATTAGTTGTTTATCGCAATGTTTGCACGTTTATCCCCGTGAGTGTTTTTAAATCTTCTTCATTCATGCTCAGTTTTTGTAGGTGTGTTTGTGTGTCTGTAGTGGGCGTCGAGTAACCCCATATAGCACCTATAGCTGGACGTAATTGAGCCTGACGTCACTCTCTCGCTCTAATATGATCCTTCACCTTTAAACCTACTTGATCTTTTCCAGGTACACTTGTAATGGATGTTAGATTCATGCAATGGATTCATTCTGTTTTCTTTTAGCACATTAGTAGTACAGTTAAGCATTACTGTCATGATACTGGCTTGAATTATAGTTACATAATACACACAAAATGCACAAAACGTGCCTTTTTCGACACAGAATCACTGTTTTAATATTTTTTTCCGGCCATTATGCATCATGATTTTGCTGACTCGGTAAATCATGTGAGGCTAGTGTAATTTGTTTGAACTCTGTTTTATGGTAAGAATATTAATAGAGCTTTACAGATTTCACTTTCAAAATGTGTTAAATGTGTCCATGTTAATACTTTGTTTTTGGACGTATACCATGGTATTCTTTGCTAAGCTAAGCTAAGAAGCTAAGCAAAACCCCTTGACTTGAGCACAACTATTTTCAACATTGTTAATAATAAGAAATGTTTCTTGAGTTGAGAATCAAATCATCATATTAGAATGATTTCTGAAGGATCATGTGACACTGAAGACTGGAGGAATGATGCTGAAAATTCAGCTTTGATCACAGGAATAAATTACATTTTAAAATATATTAAAATAGAAAAGCTTTCAAAAACAAAAACAAAAGTTTAGAGACCTCAAATATCGTAATCATTCAGCACCATGGTTTATATGAACATACCATGGTATTACCATCTTATATTTTATGAAACAAAGGAATAATCACAGTAAATAAATAAATCACAATCTTGCTGTAACAGAAGCAAAAGGGCTGGCAAATGGGATTCAGTCGACAATGCCGCCTTCAAACAAGCTAAAAAGTAAAAAAGATTGTGACCAGATCAAGTTCAAAGGTCTTGTCAGTGAGTTTTTTCATCAAGCCCTTTAACGTCAGAGATTCTCGTCTTCACCTGTTCCCTTCCGTGTTTCATTGCTCTCTTCATGTTTGTCGGTAAGTGGCTACATCTGGCTGTGGTTTGATCAGGCGAGTTGTGCTTACGCCTACAGCCATATGGGTTTTGTGCTAATACCGCTAGATTAGCCAGCAGCAAACGTGACTGAAGATTTTCCGGTCGCCTTCTTTCACCCCCACCAGCACATGCACGTCAGCTCCCGGCTCTCCCTCCTCTACTCATTCTTCATCTCAGTGGTGGCACCATGTACCTTCACACCTTTCCGTGAACGCATCAGCTGATGCACATGGATCTGTGTCTCGAGGTTTCCGTGCACTTGATGTGACGTGCATACGATCAGCTTGTATACTCTTAATAACACTTCTGCTAGCTTGTACAGTCACACACGTTTCCACATTTAGTCTGGACTCTTCCGGCCATTCAGGACACAAGTCACAGTTCATGACGATTATGATAGCATTGTTTATCCTCGTTCCGTTATCAGCAGCATAAAGTTTTTTAGAGCGATCAAAGATTTTCACTGATCACTTCTGCTTTCCAAACATGTTTATATGCTGTACGAGTGAATCTCGCAAAGAAAACATGCAAAAAAACATAACATTTCCAGGTCACATTTTAGAATAAAATTAAGCCATCAGTTAAGATTTTTCTCAATGTGACATTATTTTCATGACAGTTTAATCACATTTCCCCCCATATATATATATATATATATATATATATATATATATATATATATGAAGAGTTCAGATGCAAAAGCCTCTAAGTGCCATCTGAAATTTTCTTCTAGAATGATCATTTTTATCAAGCACGTGTATTTAAGTTCAGTAATTTCACTTAAATGACAATTAATAGGTAATCTTCATTGCCATTTAAGTGAAATTACTGAACTTAAATATACAAGCTTGATAAAAATGATCATTCTAGAAGAAAATTTCAGATGGCACTAAGAGGCTTTTAAGAGGCTATACATATATGTATGTGTGTGTGTGTATGTATATATACACAGACACGCACACACGCATATATAAAATATAATAATATACACATTATATAAACAAACTTTTATGTTAGATGCGATTAATCATGATTAATCGATTTATCAGCACTAATATATATATACTATATATACTATATATATCATACTATATATGACAATATATTATATAATAATTTATATAATTATGCTAATTTTTAAGTACATTATATTTTTTATATTATATAATTTCTGATTTTATTTTCCTTTTGAATTTGGGGTGAGATATGATCCCGGTATTGTGAAATTCATCCATATATATCCTTGTGTCTGTGTCATTAGTCACTGGCTGTGCATGCCCATATACGACCAAAATGTTTGAACTCGTGCAGGACACACACATGGTATGGATGTGTGTGTGTGTGTGTGTGTGTGTGTGTGAGCAACTATCCTGCACTATGTGCCAGTGTGATGGAACCTTATGGCGGTGTGTCAGTGTGTGACGTTGAGAGGTAATCCCGGTCTCTGTGACGTGGATCACCTTCTTTCCTGCTTGTCAACAGATGGAAACTCGAGGATTAGCTCTATAAGAGCGACAGCTGACAGAGTGAGGGAAGACAAACTCATCCAGAAGAAGAACAACTCAGAGAGAGAGGCAGGGGATATACGTGAACAAAACTACATTGATTCCAGGCTCTCTAGAGGGGGGAAAACAAATCAATCTTACCGAGTACAGAGACTGCCAAACATTCAAAGAAGTTTGAGTGCAGAACGCAAGGAAGAATCCAAACATTACTTTCGCTTTTTCCTTTTTGACTCAGATTTTTCTTTGGAGATCATCGGAATAGTTGAGACATGACTGTTATCAAGGTCAAACAGTGAGTATCTTTGAACATGTTGTTCTAGTTGTCTTGTTTGTTCAATAGTTGGTAAGCTAATAGTTCTCTAATGGTTTTTAACCACCAACCCTCAATTAAAGGGTGCAGAAAAATAGTCTATCGTAAAATCACCTAGAAAACAAACAAACAATAGAATACATTGTCATTTATCAATGGTTATTGTCATTTGTTTTTATTTTTGAAGCTTAACATAAAAACAACGTTACATTAGTTGCCTTTAATGGTAGTTATATGCCAACGTCTTTGTTCAATAGTAGTTTTTGTTCGTTCGAAATCTCACTGTTGGTTAAGATTTGTAGTTTTACTCATGTTCTGTAATGTTGAGGTGAGATGGCATGGAAATGTTTGACTAAGTACTCTCTGGCAGTCTATGTATCGTCACATATGGGCAACAGGTGATCAGGTCATGCGAGGGTCTGATGTGCGCCGGTACACTGCTGTTGTCTGCTGATTCACTGCCAGTTTAGTTAGTGGCAGCAGTGGGTTTGGCAGAAGGTGTGACCTGGTTTACACACTGCAGCATGACTCGGCATGTCTGCGGGTCAGGACGGGGGTGATACGCAATCAGGTGTAGCTGTGACAACTACATGGTTATTTCTGTTCGGATCAAGATTATGATTATCGATAAGACCCTTGAGGTGCGTGTGTGTGTTTCTGATTGGTGAGTGGTTGCTTGCGTAGTGGAAGCATGTGTCATGTCTTGTTTCTTTTTTTATACCTTTATAGAGTCCCGACCGTCCCAGTGAAGAACTTAAATGGATCCAGTCCTGTCCATCCAGCTTTGGCAGGTGAGAAACAATATGCAAATAAGTTATAAATAGTGACTGTGATGATTAAATATAGTAACATATTTGGAATAATTTTGCAACAAAAGACAATGAACCTAAAAATAGATGAATACAAAACAGATGTAACTCTCTCTTGTCTTTGGTTAGGTATCACTGGGATCCTAATGAGCGCCGCCGGACTCCCAGTCTGCTTGACCCGCCCGCCCAAACTTGTGCTCCACCCCCCACCTGTCAGCAAGAGCGACATCAAACCTGTGCCAGGCCTCGGCCACTGCTGCCGGAAAACCTCAAAGAAGCAGGCCCGCAAAGGTTAGGTTATGCAAATTATAATATATATATTTAGTGCTGTCAGACCGATTAATCACGATTAATCACAACAAACTTAAAAGTTTTACGAATCATAATTTATGTATGTGTATATATATATATATATATTATCTATTTATCTATATATAGAGAGAGAGAAAGAGAGAGATCAGCATATTAGAATGATTACTGAAGACTGTAATAATGCTGAAAATTCAGCTTTTGCCATCATAGGAATAAATTACATTCCAAAATATATTAAAATAGAAAACAGTCATTTTAAATTGTAATAATATTTCACAATATTGCTGGTTTTATTGTATTTTTGATCAAATAAGCCTTGGTGAGCAGAAGACACGACTTTCAAAAAGATTAAAAAAATATATATATATTCCAAACTTTTGACCAGTAGTCTGTGTATGTATATCTATATATAATACATTATAATAAAATCTGTGACAGATTATTTCTCTAAATCCTCATTTGTTTTAACTTACTTTTTCTTTCATTTGAGCAGGTAGAACTTCAGAAGAAGTTGTTAGAAGATATCTCCAGAAAGTCCGCAACCCACCCGAGGAGGTGAACAAACATGATTGATATTTTAAATTATAACTAAGATATAATATATCATTAGATATCTTTCATTAGATTAACTAAACTGAATTAAACTAATTGTTTTCTTGTTTTCTTATTTCTTAGGACTGCACTATCTGTATGGAGTCTCTCTGTGGTCCATCTGGCTATAAAGGCCCAGGTGTCGGTGGCATTTCTCGGGCAGAGTCTGTTGGTCGTCTGTCTCAGTGTGGACACCAGTACCACCTGCAGTGCCTGGTGGCCATGTACAACAACGGCAACAAAGACGGCAGCCTTCAGTGTCCCACCTGCAAAACCATCTACGGTGTTAAAACTGGCAACCAGCCACCGGGCAAGATGGAGTACCACGTCATTCCTCACTCCCTTCCTGGACACCCTGACTGCAAAACCATCCGGATTATCTACAACATACCCCCTGGCATTCAGGTAAGAGTCACTCACTCACAACAGAGCTTGTTAAAAACCGCTGCAGTGTCCAGAGCATCCATTCATATTGGCGTTTGTGCCACCTACATGGTATATTGCACTGCTGCAGTGTTATATAACTACAATGTAGGTCTAAACGGCTCTTTCTATGATTGTTTTAGGGTCCAGAGCATCCCAACCCTGGGAAGCCCTTCACAGCTCGTGGATTTCCAAGACACTGCTACCTCCCTGACAGTGAGAAAGGCCGTCTGGTGAGTGTCCAGACATTCACAAACGCAATCTCATTCATCTACTGCTATTAATTAAAGAGGACCTATTATGCTTTTTTTTTACAACTTTTTTGTGTGTGTGTGATGTTGATGTTTGAGCATGAAAGGTCACATTTACTGCAGCAGCTGGTGCCACTTTGACCGTGAGCCACAACAGCCACATCCATGAGATCAATTAAATTGTTATAGGTCACTTTCAATTGAATGAGAAGTTATCATTTGCAGCTCAAAATTTTGTAAGTCCAGAAGTATTTATCTTAAGGTTTTTTTAAATATTTTTATTAACCTTATTATTAAACTAATTATATAAAACGATGTTATCAATGCACTACAAATAAACTGTTTATATGCCTTTATTTTGTCATTAAAACATCCTAAGTCAGGGATAGGCAACGTCGGTCCTGGAGTGCCGCTGTCCTGAAGAGTTTAGCTCCATCCCTAATCAAACACATCTGAACATGCTAATCAGTGTCTTCAGGATTACTAAAGCCCTATTCCAATGGTAATTGTTTCTAATGTGGATGTCTGTAAAAAATAAATGTGCATGGCACCTCAGTGATAAAACTCATGCTTTCGGATGGCGATTTATTCCCGTGGAGGAGCGAGTTCTGTGAACCTGGGAATTCGCTGTTCACGTGATCGGTCGCATGATGGTCTGCTGTAAATAAAATGTCATATGCTTGGAATAATAAGAATAAATTCACATTTAATTTAATAATAGGAAAATAATGTCCTATTTATTATTTAATTATATACTTATAGAAGCTAGACACGCAATATTTGAAATGGTTTTCTGACTTATTTTAAAATGGAAATTAGCAGAATGGGAAAAAATGGGAAATTAGCAAAAATAGGTTAATGCAACCTCTTATTTACACGAGGTAAACATTAAGCTGCTTCATTTATATCTTTAATGTATATAATTGTAGATAATACATATTTTTAAATTGTATTGCATGTATTGCTGCCACAATAACGGCCCATTTCAAATGTTTATGTGCTTTTTTTTCTCTTTCTCCTTATTGTTTTTAACAGCTCCCACTCGGCTGAGGTGGAGCGGTGATGAAAAATTGTTTTTTTAAATACTTTCCAGCATTTCAGTAATAAAAGTGTACATCTGTAAAATGCATGCAAATTACAGTGAAGCGCAACAGTTATCGTACGGTGCTCCGCAGTGGTCGAAAAGAATTTTAAAGTGCTCTCTTCTTGTAAACTCAGAGATGTGGATTAGGAAGGCAATTAAATTACCACAAGACCTTGGTGTTTGTCAAAAAGCAAAAAAGTAGGGATTTTTTATGTGGGTGGTTGGAGCAAAACACTGACATTCTGAATTCAGATGGCAATAAAATCACAGACTAGCCCCTGTAAATGTTGAAAATACATTACATCCCCATGAGAAACAATTACCGTCCGAATAGGGCTTAAGGCTACAGGCAGGTGAGTTTATTTTTTTCAGGGTTGGAGCTAAACTCTTCAGGACAGCGGCATTCCAGGTCCAACGTTTCCGATCCCTGTCCTAAATCCTTAGGGATTTCTTATCCTTTAATCACACAGCAATGAAAGGGTTAAAATCTAAACCATCAAGAGTGTAAAATAGATGCACACACACACACACACACACAGAAGCAGAATAAGATCAATGGATCAGTTGGATACTGTTTCCTAGTTAGTTGAGCCAGAAGATTCAACATTTTAAACATAAAAAAAATAAAAATCTAAACTGTGACAAAGTAGATTTTGATCATATCTAATATATATATCCAAATGCAGTACCTAATAAAATAAGTCATTATGTCTGAACACACTGTTCTCAGCAACTGGCCAACAGCTGATGTGTGTGTCAAGTTTCATGCAATTTAAAGCATGCTAAGAGTCTCAAAAACACCCAAAATGAATATTAAAGTTTGACACATCGCCATTACTACAGTATTCAAGATATCAAGAATCCTTTCACAGGTGCACATCTGTGGTGTTTTGGCATTATTTTGACAAAGTTTGAAGCAGATTGGGTTGAAGAGCGCGATTTCAAAGCATTTTTGGCACACTTCCTGCTGCCAGTTGGTGGCGCTATGACTTTGACTCACAATAGTCACATCCATGTGATCAGCCTCCTACAAGCTGAAGATTCATCAAAACCAATCAATGTGCAGAAGTTACAACACACCTCCTGTTTCCCTTTTTTCACCATATATGTCTTGCCTCGACCTGGCCAAACCATTCGTGATATCAAAAATTTGCCCGCAATTTAGCATCCTCAATATCTTGGCTTCATGCTGACTGAGTCTGGTGGCGATCGGATGAATCGCCTAGGAGGAGTATATCAAATACCAGAGCATGTGTTTTTCAGACAACCCATAACAGCCTACTTCCTGTTGGGTGAAGCTTATGACTTAGTGCGAAAGTTATTTGGCCCGATGAGATCTATAAGTGTATGAAAATTGGTTACTGTAGGTGAAAAGGGGTGCACTACAGAGTCCTTCAAATACAACCATATAAAATGGTGCTTAGGCCCCAAATATATGAAAAATAATGTATTTTGAACATTCAAGCATGAAAACCTATTCTAGTAGAGCCCAAAAACAAAATTAAGACTTTGTAGAAGGGCATAATAGGTCCTCTTTAATGTACATATTCCAATTCAACCTTGAAATGTAAGGTTTTTCAGCTTTTATTCTAAACAATCCCTGCTCTTGTAGGTGCTGAAGCTGCTGCTGGTTGCTTGGGACCGTCGGCTCATCTTTTCGGTGGGCACATCCAGCACCACAGGAGAGACGGATACGGTCATTTGGAACGAGGTGCATCACAAGACCGAGTTCGGCTCCAACCTGACCGGCCACGGTTACCCAGACTCCGGCCACCTTGACAACGTCCTGGAGGAGCTGAGGGCGCAAGGCATCACTGAGGAAGAGTGTCTGAGGGACTGAAAATTCAAGTCGGGACGACAAAGACTGGATGTTTTTTGTGTTAGTGTTGCCAAATCTGAATTCAATTCCCAGCTCTTGTTTCTCAGAATGCCTGAGACACTTTCGAAATCAAAAAACAAAACAAAACGAAGTTTAAGGACTCTGAAAGGTTTATAAGTCATCATCGCTCAACGTTTTTTTTTTCAGTGATAATAGCCCTCCTACTGCTAAAGAAACTGTACGAGTCTGTCAGAAGTGGGACGGCCAGCTGCAAGAACTGTAGTTAACAAACAACATTGCACTGTGCGCGCTATTGTGGTGGAGCCATTATCTTTTCGAAAACTCGAAGGACCCGTTAACGTCCTCCCCACAAAAACTCGATTTGTACAGTGCGATTTTGTCGCTAGTGGGCTGCAGACATAAATGCCGGTGTCTGCTCCACCATATAATGTATTGTAGTTCTGTGAAGGATACGCAAAACAAAGGTACTTCTGTGCATGTAGTTGTATCATTCGGCGCAGAGGCGAACACGTCCTTGGTGCAACCGAGGCCGCCACTTGTTGCCAACTTTGAAGCTCCAGTTGCAGTTTTAGATGCCGGAACGTGAATGTTTACTGCCCCATAGTGGCACTTGTTAGCATATACATTCCAGTAATTACCATGGTATTTATTTGACAACATAGTTTTCGAGATGTTTGCAGTATTTACATTAACCACTTATATTTGTACTTATTTTATTGTATCTCTTACATTATTTTATATTGTCGAAACGAGAAACCTGTATTGTCATTCATTTTGGGATGGGAACCAATCTCTTTCCAGGGACAGAGAGAGAGAGAGAAAGAGAGAGAGAGAGAGACATTCAACTGAAACTGCTTCGTTAATCAGTATTAAAGAAACGTTGAGACTGGCGGCCAATGGACGGACGACGCACAAATTTAGTGAAAATATTAACTCGTTTCTTTGTGATTGGATTTGCTGTCGGAGACTGAAGAGTTCCGAACAGGGACTGTGTGAAACTGAGCCAAGCTCAATTATGGTGTTTTATTGTGACATCATCGGTTTAGGAACCAATAAGATTTAGATTCTCCAAAGCTGAAGGTGTTGGCCTTTTAAATGGCTACTAAGAGCAACTAACCTACCCTCTTAAGTCTGTTGAAGTTCTATCCTGTGGAAAAACTGTCTCCGGTTGCCTTTCTGGTCGGTACTCTGTAGGTCTATGGTGGACCTGTTTACAAAGCTGTTGACGAAACGTCTGCATGTATGTACATGCAAATGTGTAAGCTTACATTTATAGTTGATGTGCTGTATGTATGTGTTTTATGTACACAATTCTTTTCCCCCTGCATCCAAAAGCATGTTGTGGAAGTAAATGAGTAATTATTTTTCTTGTATCATTTTTTTTTTTTATAATATACTTTAACTTTTTTCTTATAAGCTATTAGGTTTTTTTCCACTGTGAAGTGTTTAATTTCTTTTATTGCACTTGTATGATTTGATTTATTGTCCAGCCAAGTTCCTCATGATAGTTGCTATGGAGACAGTGAAAATGGCATCGCTGCCAGGACAGAAAACTGTGAAGACAGAGAATGGAGCTAGGAGAACTAATGTTGCTGTATAATATAAAATGTACAAAACAACTCTTGCATATTAAATAGCTGCTGGAATACTGAATAAATATTAAAGGTACTCAAGAAAAGCAAATGCTGGTTTGGATTTATTTTCTTTTCAGTCTGGCTGCAGTTTTTTTATTTTGTTTTTCTCAACCAAAATGTGGCCCTTTTTGCATATTTTACCAATGTCAGTCAGGCAGTAAATATCATACTCAGCAGGGGGCGATGTTTAACTCAAAGTTTTATAAACCAAAATCAAAATAACAGGCATGATCTACACTCGTGATGCAATTACCTTGTGGCTTATGACCGATCTAGTCCCACTATATGTAACCCATTTTAATTATATTAATTTAATATGGACAATACTAAACAATTGTTTTGCATTATTCTTGAAATGTCCAAAAAAAACATGTTTTATTACTTGACAAAACTGTTGGTAGACAGCCATTTTACACCAGTATTCTCAAAAAGGCCCAAAATAAGCACTAGACAGAACCTATTAATATGGAAAAAGGGCTTCTCTCTCTGAATTAAAATTTGAACATCACACAAATTAACAGACCATCTGGTCCCTCCTAAGACCAGGTCATTTCCTCTACAGGCAGAAGATCCAGCCTGATAATTAATGCTCTTAATGTTCTATGTTACATAACCCTGGATCAGATCTATCTATCTATCTATCTATCTATCTATCTATCTATCTATCTATCTATCTATCTATCTATCTGTCTGTCTGTTGTTCTATCTATCTATCTATCTATCTATCTATCTATCTGTCTGTCTGTCTGTCTGTCTGTTGTTCTATCTATCTATCTATCTCTGTCTGTCTGTTGTTCTATCTATCTATCTGTCTATCTATCTATCTATCTATCTATCTATCTATCTATCTATCTCTGTTGTTCTATCTATCTATCTATCTATCTATCTATCTATCTGTCTGTTGTTCTATCTATCTATCTATCTATCTATCTATCTATCTATCTCTGTCTGTTGTTCTATCTATCTATCTGTCTGTAGTTCTATCTATCATCTGTCTATATCTATCGTCTGCCTGTCGTTCTTTCTATCTATCGTTCTATCTATCTATATATTGTCTGTCTGTCGTTCTTTCTATCGTCTATCTATCTATTGTCTGTCTGTCGTTCTATCTATCTATCTATCTATCTATCTATCTGTCTGTTGTTCTATCTATCTATCTATCTATCTATCTATCTCTGTCTGTTGTTCTATCTATCTATCTGTCTGTAGTTCTATCTATCATCTGTCTATATCTATCGTCTGCCTGTCGTTCTTTCTATCTATCGTTCTATCTATCTATATATTGTCTGTCTGTCGTTCTTTCTATCGTCTATCTATCTGTCTGTCTGTCTGTCGTTCTATCTATCTATACAAATGTTCAAATACATCAACATTATATCAACTATCATCCACCCCACTTTCTAGTTACTTGTTAACAGTACATAACATTTCTAGCATATTTTCTTATGCTCAGAGTACTGAATGATTATGAAGTCGAGCTTGCCTAGGCCTTATTGTAGATTTGTGCTCATCTCGGTCAGGAATGCCTCAAAACAGTGAAGTTGAATGTGAAGGTGATGCGTCTAGACAGATGGGCGAAGCACATAATGCAGTTAACACTGAGTTAGCCATAAAGAAGCACATGCACCGTGTGTCATCTCAACTGTTAATCTGTCAAAGAATGCACAAGATACACCCCCTCCCCCCAAAAGCACTTCCCCCATTGTCCTGTCCGAGACCCCCTGTTGTCTGTGATAGAGGACATAATCTGATAGACTCATGGGGTCGGAGAGGGGGAAGTATTTGGGGGCAAATGTACTGTGGTAAAAAGGGCAGAGGGCCAGAGGAGTAATTACTTTAACCTAAACTAGTTCCATGCAGTAACTAGCATGCGATTATTTATGTGCATGTTTCCAAAACCTTTTTAGAGCCCTGCGACTGAGTTTAAAGCCAAATCAGTCTGATCGCTTGCTTTCGTGTCTGACACGTAAACAACATCATTTTTGTTTCAATACATCAATTACCATGTAGTTTTAAAGGCATTATATTAGGTGCAAATGCACTTTCTCTGCAACATTAGTCGAGCTTCTTCTCTATTAAAAGCTTTTAAGCTCATAAATGCTCAGACTAAGTGGTCTGGGGATAGAGCGGTTGCCTTGGCAACAGCACACTCTGCCGTTTTCCAGTCCCCAGAGGAGTCGTATTTCACATGCAGATTTTCTGCCTGCCCGACCCACTTTTGTTGGCTTTCAGCTAAAAGCTTTTTGCTGCAGAGTGACAGAGACAAAAGAGTAGAGGAAAAGGGGAAGGGTTTGGCTAGAAGAGGAGGGCCTTAGCAGACTGTTGCCAGGGTAACTTGACATCATGCTGACGAACTTCCCTCTTTAAAAGCTTTTAAAGCGATTGCTCCAGCCCTCGAGGTGCCATTTTGAGGCCTCTTAACTAAGCATGGGGGGAAGGGCAGCAAAGGCCTGTCTCTAGCACACACAAGCACATGCTTGAGAAAGCAAAGTAAGGCCTGGAAAACAGACTGCACTGAGAGAGAACCGAGCTTAAATTCTAAACCTGAACGAAAGATATCTAATCTGTTCATAAAATGGCCTCCGAGGACCTCTGCTTTAGTTACACTGTGCCGGGCTCGAGCGAGAAGCACAGGAGAGCTCGTAACTGGACGGATTCTGAGATGAAAGCTCTTGTGTACATTTGGGAAGAGTATGTGGCAGAGCTAAAGAAGGCTAAGCGCAATGCTAAGATCTACGAGACAATGGCTAAGCAACTTTATGAATTAACTGGCGAACAGCGACACAGGGAGGAGATTAAGATGAAGATTACCAACATGACTTTCCAATTCAGGCAAGTAAATACACTCTATATATCTATCTATCTTATATATATATATATATATATATATATATATATATATATATATATATGTCTGTCAGTCAGTCAGTCTTTAAAAAGACTTTAAAAGACTTTTAAATAATTAAAAATAATCTGTTTACAAGTGTCTACTCTTACAACTTAGTAAGCTGTAGACATTTTAAATTGACTGTAAGATAAATGTCCAGGTAAACTTACTCTGGGTAAACGCTCAGACTTCGCAACTCTTTCAGAGTGAACGCCACTGGCTACGAGGTTGGTTGCACGCGTTCGGCGCATGCGCACTACCTAGAGTTCGCTCACTCGTCTCTGCGCGGAATAAAAAATCGAACGAACTTCAAACGAACAGAAGAGGACTGTGGTGATGACGAAAATTAGAGTCCGCCACAAGCAAAGTACTTTCGGTTTCTAGAAACCATGTACAAGTATTGCATGCTCAGTTAGATTAGAGAGATGTAATATATGATGCTGTTAATTTATATTTCATTCAGTTTAAGGGTTAGGAATAGTAGGCTAATGACTTTTGACCATTTTGTGAGCTTCATTACTAGCCATTTAATACAGAATTCAACTATTATAGTACACTAAACAACTGGGTAAGTGTTTAAAACTGCATAATAGAGCTTTTAAAATGGTTCATTTTAACCAATAGCCTCAAAAATTCCCACCAAAAGTCATTATCTTGGCCTATATCTTTATCCAAACATCCAAGTTTAGTCCAGAATAGTGTAGTAATAACTGACTTACCATTTCTGATTCATTCTCTTAAGCTAATACACTTTTTAAGACAATATGAAGTAGCTTAAAGGCACAGTATGTAAGTTTCGCCGCTAGAGGTCGCTAATTCAAAATAATAACAACACCGTAGCTTGCTGTGAATGAGTGTGGAGAATGAGTGAATCATGGGAGTTGTTGTCTTCACCTCCACAAAACAATCTGATGGGATTCAAGCAGAAATCATGTTCATGGATGAGCTAATGTATTAAAGTTTTATTAACGTTACTGTGGTATGAAGCAGGACGAGGCAAAGAGCCTGGGACATTTTGCGTTGCTGTTTTTATTATGCTTACATGCTTTTGTTTTGTTGTTTATGTTTATTTTATGATTAAAGTTACATTTAACACCTCTTTCTACCCTGAACGTTGTTACATTTGATCACTTAAATTCACATTATTTTATTTCATTCTAATGAAACAGCTGCAAGTGCTGAATTGCTACTCATACAGTAGAATTGAAATAAAAATAATTAAAATTGTGGCAATTTTAAAAAATACATTTTAAAAATAAGTAAAACGCAGCGCTGTTTTACTTGGTCAAAACAATCATACTAAAAACACATTTGTGTGTGTTGAAGGGTTGACAAATGGCCAAGAAAAAGTACTTTTTTTTTTTTAAAACATAACGTTTTAAGAAAAAATACATATATTTATGGAGTATGAAAACTGCAGTTTCAGAAAATAGTAGTGGTCATTCATTTTGTCAATGACTTAACATATTTTTTTCACATTTTCACTCAACAGTACTGTAAATGTGTCCTATGGTGTGACATTTAAAAAGAACTAAGAAATTATATTAAATAACATTAAAAAAATACTTGAGACAGAATTGTTCACATTATTAAAACATTAGCCTATTTTCTTAAAGTGATATTTATTTTACATGAAAGTACTAATTAGAATAATTTTCACCATGAATAGCTGAACTTGATAAACTTTTCCCTACGAATGTCAATAAAACTTTTTCGCCAACCTTACAAAACTGTTTGAAATTGTACCTATCTAAGAGGAGACATTATTGTAACTCCCCTAATGCCAAACTTGACTCTTTTTTTAAAAGATATTTTAAAATAAGTATATTTTTCTGTTGTTTTATGTTTGTCATACCATAGGACAAAACGTCACAAAAGGAAAAGGATAGTCATTGCATAAAAAGAGTCAGAATATATAGTGTTTATTGTAACAATTATAAAGGAGGACATTTGTTTTTTGTTGAAACTTTTATCTATTTGTTTTAATAGCTTCTTAAGGAGGTCTTGTCCTATTGTGTGACATCTGTGTCATATGGTGTGACAGGCCAAAGTGTCACACCAAAGGACATTTCCTGTGACATTTCCTGTCACACCAAAGGACATTTGAGCTTTTGTGGCAGTTAATAACCATGCTAATACTAGCTGAACTGTCATTAGCAATTGGCATGATACATTTGCATAATATTACATAGTCCTGCTGTTAAAAATACAAATTTGAATTAAAAAATGAAATTTAGGGGTGTCACACCAAAGGAAAAAAAAAACTTAACAACTTCTGTGGTCTGAAAACATAGTTAAATATTTGAACAATTCTGAGAGAAATACTTACCATGTGCACTGCTCATGGGCTTCATAGGGGTCTTCAGTCACATGACCTTGAATGGGGTCTTTCAACTAAATGTAGTTGTCCATGATATTGCCCAACTTAATATCAGGTTATTGCATAACACCAAAGGACATTTTTTTCTGTGACAAACTTTATGAAATTCCTACACTTTTAGAAATGTATGTATAGGAAAAGTGATGGCCACTTAGTGAAATAGACACTTGCACAATTATGCCAGGAGTGTTCATTAAGATTTTTAAACATTATTTATAAAAGTTAATATTTTTGAAATAATTTTGTCTACCGTCACACCATTGGACGATTTTGAGATTTGGCTCAAAGTCGTAAAAAACAAAAACAAAACTCGGGTATTAAAACAACAAATTCATGTAAAATAAGAAAATGTTTAACCATTTACAGTATTCTAAATGATGAAAATGTGAAATAAATTATTTTTTATCTTCTGTGACGGTAAAAAAGCCACGTCACGTCAACTACCCACGTGCGTTGTACTGTGCGTTCGCTCAGTGGCTGCTATGAGACACCTGTTGCACACTGCAGTAAGCTCGATTGATATTAGAATATCATATTAATAAAAGCTGGATAACTTGTGTAGCTAAATGGCATGCAATTCATTTTAAAATATATTGTATGGAGAAGAAAATGCTGTATTACTGTTACTACAAATGTTAGCCACGTGATAAAATAGTGTTGTCTCAGAGGCATGGTACAAACATGTTACTTGCAGTAAATTAAGAAAACAAGAGATTAAAACAAATAAGACTAACTGTTTTGAGCTATAACAATATTTAGTTTTCTGTCGATAAAGGTCTCCAAACAGTTGCTCGCCTGTAATATATTAAAGTCTTTGATGTTTCCATGGTTTGTAAGGAAGTAAAACCAGATATCGAGGGTAAGGCGGATATGACGTCATTGACAGGCGACATATTGAGACGGGCCGTTACACTGGTTAAAAAAGCTGATTTCTCTGGATTTAAACATTGTTGGAAACATTTGGGATAATATAAGTATACAAGTCAACAAAATATACAACATTGTTTTAGTGGTTTTTGGATATTTAATTAAAAAAAATCCTACATATTGTGCCTTTAAACTAAAGTCACCATGAAACCAAAATGAACAATTATTTATTTTTATGGAATATTGCAGTATTTATTATTATAACATCTCTTCTCTGATGGCATTTACTAGAGCGAGATCAGGATAGCCACTCACATGTGATCAAAGCAATAGCAAACCACAACCTTTCAATTATCAAATAAATTCCCGATGGACAAAATCAAGTTCCGTCATACATTTGTTCCTGTTCAAGAAGCCGTTTCACTCAGATATCTATGTCACAATAGGGAAGAAAAGACTATCGCAACTTTTGTTTCGATTTTAAGTACTCTGCAAAACAATGGTTTAACATCCTTTTCTAACAGGAAGCTGAAGTACACAGCAAATGGTGGGAATGCTATACCTGATTGGCCGTACTACAAATCCATTGAGAGGATCTTGTCAAAGGTACCAGATCATGCCCATATGAGCCCACCGAGCCTCTCGACGTCTGGCCCCTCCACCTCTCAAATCGAGTCTTCTGTGCCCCCATCAGCTCCGCCAAGTGGGTTTCTACCAGAGTACACTGGTTCCTCAGAGGAGAGAGACATCAATGATGAGGATGAAGTCCTAACAGACAACTCTGGAAGTTCTTTTGAAACAAGGTAACATGTTTGATCAGATCTCAGATCCATTTCAGAATCATAATCATGGAAGTATAACTGCATGGCTGTCCATCTTCAGGTCACAACCACGTAAGAGGCGGAGGCTGTCAAATGTGTCACTGCGCCGAAAGAAGCTGCGTGTCATGGATGCAATGCTGCAGGAACAACGCAGGATAAGCCATGCCGTTGAGGAGGCATGTCACGAAGTTCGCCGCGTTATGCATCAGCAAAACTTCCTGCAGGTGCAGAGCCTCCAGCTTCAGGAGCGAATGATGAACCTCTTGGAGAAGATGATTCCTGCTCAGCCTGCCCCTTCCTGGCCCAACCCACTGGTCGCAAAGAGTTTAGGAACACCCACGCCTGAGTGACAGGACCTCAGATACGGATTAAGGACCTTTATTTTTTGTCTTTGCCGAGGAGGCGTTGCTATGCTAAGTATAAAAGCTATAACCAACTAGTTAGTGGTACATCTTAGACCTGTTTAAGCGCTGTTAAGTCTTCTACAATGAATATGTTATTCAGAAATGTTGACAGATGTAACCTACACAAGCACATTTGTGAAGAAATGACTGTTTATCCACACCTTATTCAAACTATCTGACTCAAAATGTTCTTAAAATCTCACAAGATTAAAGTTGATTGTTATGTAATCAGTGCTTGAAGTGGACAAAACGTGTGGGTACTCTCTTGTGCGCTGGCTGGCTGTATAGCGGTTCTGGCTTATTTGGTTCCCTAGGTGAAATCAAAAATCAAACATAGAAACTGCTTTAAATGAACTACAAAAAAATGAGAAGAAAGCTGAAAAGCTCTGAAAGCTGCATGCGTGGGTGGTGCCCCATGCCGTCCCTCAGTGTGTTGCCGCCCTATAGGCGGCTGTCTATTGGCTATGCCAGGATCTGCCACTGTGGCTGGCATATGCAAATAATCATCACATTTGAAATTTCTACAATCATCACCCAGACATTGACACTTTGACTCTGAGTGGCAAAGTACTGGCAACATGTGAGAAGTTGGCCACATGCCACAACACAACGAAATGAATCCACAACACAATGGAAATGAGCCACAACACAACGGAAAATGTACAACCTCTTTTAAAGGGATAGTTCACCCTCAAATGAAAACTAAGTCATACATTACTCACCCACTACTCACCCTGGTGTTGTTCTAATGCCGTATTCCCTTCTTTCTTTTATGGACCACTAAAAGTAGAATACGGCATTAGAACAACACCAGGGTGAGTAATGTACGACTTAATTTTCATTTTAGGGTGAACTATCTCTATAATGACACAGCTATCACTTTAATGATCCCTATAAGAGGACACAGTGTTTAAGTAAACTCCATGTCAAATATGGTAGACATATAACACCAAATGGTTGGTGATAATAGAAACTGGATTAAGTTGACAAGGATTCAAAATGGAGGCTTAGTTTGTACTATTAAAGATTGATGTAACCAACCATACACTTTTACAGCTTAGCACAATTTAGCAAATGTAACATGTTAGTAAATGTTACAGAATGCATTTGTTTTGGTAGCAGTTTATATGCATATCGGTCAAAAATATGACACTGATCTGTTAAAATATAGCCTACAAAAATAAAATAAAAATGCAATGAACTTAAAGTGACTTAAATACATTTATGGGGATTTTTTGTGTCAAAAATGTCTAGGTGGTCCAACCATTTAAAGATTGCGAAAAGGAAATTATTGAAAAATGAATAAATGTTGGCTTTAGTATAGTTAGTTAGTATAGTTTGGAATAAACATTCACACTCACACACACACTCATTTTTATTATCTGCCAAATCAAAGTCTGAGTTTAGAGTAGCATACCATACACCTACTATTGCATTATCTTTACTTAAAAATTTGTACCTTTTTAAGAACCTGGCACATGCATTTTAAACTAGATTTTTTTTTTAAAACATACTTTTTTAATCATCTTGGATGTCATTGTTTGTCGCTTTACCTTATACACTCCTAAAAGTGGCCAGATAGATTGAACCTGACTGGCACCCAAACATTATAATGGTTAATGCATCACCACATGCTCTTTAATTCATCTTCTTAATGTGAAGACAAGATAGATAATCCTTTCTGCTGTGCTCCAAATTGAGCATGTAACATTAGGTTATGCAAACGGAGAACAAAAATACATTTCAACAACACCTCTCTTCTTCGTCTGTGATGAATTGACCTGTCAGGCGTTCATAAAAGGTCCCTGTTGATAAGAGGAAAGGCGTTAGTGCTTAGCGGCCTGGGTGTGGTGCCATGAATAGAAACCAACATTTAAAAAATGCACTGCAGCTGTAAACTTGTATTTTACGCGTCTGTATGTCAAATGACTGTAGATCAGGAAGATTTAATCGCCTGAATGCAACTTTGAGATCGCCGTTTGTAATCTTGCCATAGTTTACATGCAATAACGCTGTTTTTAATACTTAATATGTTAATGTATGCAGTTTAATACATGTACGTTAATTCCTACCGTCAAAATAATCGTATTTAGTGCACTCAGTGACCAGCACCCGTATACACTAGTAGACCGCAAACATTAAAGCATAATCATTAAGCATGGGTTTTCCAACTGCCAATGAGAGGGCCGTATATATTTGAATATCGAACGTGATTGACGTGTCTGTTGACCAATGAGAGAGCTGATATCACTTTGCAAACGTTACGGTGCCATAGCGACAAGAGAATGACGCTTTGTATTCCCAACAATAGTGAATGGCAGTGGTTTAAGCACGTCGCGCGAACGGAGTTCCGAAATAAATGAAGACAAACACTGGTATTAAAAACAGGTAAGCGCCGGTGTAAACATTTGTTTTTAACAGATATGTGAACGTTAAGTGAAAGAGGTGCGCTTGAAACACAAGTTTGTTTACATGTAACAGTTCCCGTGAATGAAAAGTGTTTGGCATGTTAAGCGTTACATCCGAGAGCTGTGTAGAATTACTGCTAGATAACTTACTCTTGTAACTTTTATCTGTCTGTTCTTTTATCAAAGTGTCATTCACGTTTATCATTAACATTTTTCCAAATATTTGACTAAATGTTAATGATAAACGTGAATGACACTTTGATAAAAGAACAGACAGATACAATATATTTCAATAATATATTTCTAGTCATATTTTTAATAACCTTTAAAACTTTTTTGTTTTGTTTACTGAAGTAGTCCTGCGTTGTGGCATATAAAGAAAAGAAAAACAATTTGTACAAATATTTGAACTATTATGTTTTATATAACATTGTTTATATAATAAAATATAATACTACATATTTAAAAAATATTTGTAAATTATTATAAATAAAAAACATGTATAGGTACACACACATGCAGTCTCAATTTATACGAGTTGGTTAATTGTCTCGTAGATAATAGTTTAAAATAACTGAATAGCAACACACACACACACACAAATATATATATATATATATATATATATATATATATATATATAGTGTATGGCAGAAATATCAAAGGTTTTTCACCTTTCATTAACTCTTTACAGTTTACACTCCCAAAAATATAAATACAAGGAGACAGATGTATTAAAAATATTCTCCCTTTAGGCCACTCTTTAACGTCTGCTGTATTCTTGTTGTACATATATTGTTGTACATATATATTGTGTTTCTAATAACTCTTCATTGACAAGTCTCATGTGTTCTAACCTCAGTCACATTACTCCCCTCAGGTCTGACCCTTAGCAGTGCACCAAGATGATTTTTCATGGTTGGAATTGTATCTGAACGAAACTGATATACCTGTACAAAGTGCTAATATTGTGAATTCCATCACCGAAATGAGAGTTTTGAAGCCAGCTGAGTCGACAATGAGACTTTTGGACCGTCCCACCAGCCCGGCGGTTCGCAGGGTGGAGATGGAGCGTGGCAGAGCTGGCTACGGATTTACAATTGCCGGCCAAGCACCATGTATTCTGCAAGGAATAATAAAAGGGAGTCCGGCATACAGTGTCGGACTACGACCTGGGGACCGCATCTTGCGTGTGAATGATACAGATGTGTCTGAGGCATCACATGAAGTTGTGGTGAAGCTGATCGGTACGTCATCACGGTCACTGTGTTTGCTGGTCACATCTGTTGACAGGCCACCCATGGCCTCCAGCTCCAGCGACGAGGAGCTGGGTTGTCAGAGTAAGAGTAAACTGCCATGGCTCAATCCTGGAAAAAAGGACCCCTTCCCTGCTAATCTCAACAGCATGGACATGAGGGAGCCAATGCTTCAGTCAGTTGGAAGTTTTGACACCGTCTTTGAGATTTCCGATCAGGGCACCGCCAATCAAGACAAGCAGAGAAAACAAAGACCTTTGTCTGAACCAGATATGTCTTATTGGTTGCAGCAGCATAAATCCAAAAGCCACACTGATAGTCTCTCACAGGATGACACATCTCGAGTCGTGAGCGAGGACTCTGTGTTTTCAGACCTTCAGAGTCAGAATGACTTTGTATCTGACTCCAGCATCCTAAACGTTTCAATGATTGTGGGATACATCAACTCCATGGAACTGGAGCTAGAAACGTCACAATCTGAGGAGGAGGCATTGCAAGCCATTCGTGAATGCATCAGTCAGATTGGTATTGAGCAGAAGACTCATTCATTGGTCATGATGAGAATCAAATGCAACTGCATTCAGCTTTGTGATGACCGAGACGTCGTTCTGGCATCTTACCCAGCGGAGAACCTGGCACTTTGCATCATTTGCACGGAAGACAGCAGGTTCTTTGGCCTTGTTTCGGTTGATTCGACCAAAAATATTGGCGTTGTGACACAGACGAGCACCCTGAAGACACTATGCCATGTCTTTTTCATAGATCCAGAGCTTTACAACCACAAGGAGCACCAAAGTATCATGAGGCACTTTGGGATTCCCTGCACTCCAGATCCAGACACTCAAGGCTGTTTGGAGTTTCCTCAAACTCCGCACTCGATTTCGCACTTCGTGTCCGTCCTCTATACTGACATGGGAGACTATATTGAAAAACTGAGAGTGAAACTCGACAGCGAAAATCCAGACGAAGGACAACAAAATCCACGGAACAGCGGCAGCGACAGCGGGATCGGAATTGCTTCTCCAGAGGATAGAGACAGTCTCACTGGCCAGTGGAGCTTCACATCTCCAAACATTCCCAATCCACCACCGTATTATTCCCAGCACAGGAACAGCGCACTCCTCAAACCAGAGTGCAGGTGCCTTTTGTCTGAACCGCTAACAGGAGCTGCTCAGCCTGCGACTCAATCAGGTGTCTCAGCCATGGTGGATGGTTCAGCTTTTACTCCTCTTCCTCTTAATATGCAATCCAACTTGCCACCTAAACAGAGAACCAGTCAACGCAGACCGTCCATTGGCTTAAAAGCTCGCTGGCAGAAGTCTCGTCCTAACAGCATTGAATGCTTGTTGGATAGGGACAGCGATGAGCCCAAAAGTACAATTAGCACCCTGCCGCCTGCTATGGAACAAATTCCAACTCTCAGATACAAACCACTTGAAGATCTCAAACATCCTCAGAGAATGAACTTCACCTCAGAGCTTGAGCTGACGACCAGGTTCTTCAGTAGCGCAGCCAAGCAGAAGGACGGGGAAAACAAGGTCAGAAAGAAAATCTCTGATGACTTTATCTTTGAATTTGTTTTATTATTACACTTTTTATTGAAATCTGAGCCTAAATTCAATCTCTTCATCATATAAAGCAATCATGTCTCTTCATAAAATTTGTACTAAACCGCTCAATTCATATGGATTAGTTTTACAATCTCTTTACGAACGTTTTGAAGAGTCAAAATGGTCGTTGTGAAGCTGTCAATGGAGGGACAGAAAGCTCTCAGATTTCATCAAAAAGATCTTCATTTGTGTTCTGAAGATGATTGAATATCTAGTGTTTGGAACAACATGAGGGTGAGTAAGTAATGGTTGGGTGAACTATCCCTTTAAGTATTGTAATAGTGATACTTGTAAGCACTAAAATAACTTTACAATACAACACAACACAACAATGTAATAATCTTTCTACTGACTGCCCACTATTGTTTTTGACTTTTCTACTAGTTTTTCTTCTCTCAAGTAGATCGTAGATCGTAGACAATCTTTGCTGTCTGCCCATCGGTCAGTCTTATGGCAGGTTTATTGACACCATGCTAAGTTAGAGGGCTTAATACAATGGTTCAAGGAACAGATGGTGCTGCAAGTAACAGGCACAGCAGATGGAGCTATTGGGTTGATTAGTGCAGTTCAATATGATTACTCCGGATGGATCAGCTTTAGCTTTATGGGAGTCACCTAGCAACAATTTGTCAGCCATAAAGGAACATAGGAAAATTATTTCCTTCCTTTCACTGAGATGATTTATTGCTGGGTCATCTGTCTCTCTCTGACATGTTTAATCCTTCCGATTTAATTTTAAAGCCTAAATTTTAGTTGGACATTTTTTAGATGGAACACAAGAGTATTAATATTTAAATTAAGTTAAACATTTGATTTAATAATTTACATAATAACTTTTTTAAACCAATTTTAATGTCAGTGTTGTTGCAGTAATATAATCAATATGTTACATTTATTTTGTGAAAGTACATGAAAAATCTGTTTTTATTTAGAATTTTTAGTGGTGTTAACCTAAATGTTGTTTATGATAATAATTTTTTTGGAAAAATTCTTATTAGACTACAAATTAGTTTTAAGTAATACGATTGTAAATTAATATTATTTTATGCCACTTTATGGTAAGACACACATTATTGTTTATGGCTGGGCATTGACACAAATTTCACGATTCGATTCGATTTCGATTTACAAGCTTGCAATTCGATTTCAATTCAGTTCAATTGGATTCACTAACAATTAATTGGGGCCTGTCAGGTACAGTACATAGCAAATTTCCTCTTGAAAAAAATATCTTCTAATTTATGCTATAAACTAGCCTATAGAAGGAACACAAGTTGTTATTATAGTATTACATCACTATAATATACTTGTAGGCTACTTATGTTTAAATTGTACATAAGAAAATGTTTATATTAACATTATAATGATACATTTTTAATGACCTAATCATGTTTCCTAATTGTTTTTTTTTGTTTTTTTTCTAAATCTAAACATTTTAATGGTGGCTGTCTTGATGGATTGATGGATTTGAAGAACAGGTTACGTAAAAATACAATGAATATGCAATACAGTGCATACATTTAGTAAAATGCTCCTCTCTAGAGTTCATTCTTTCTAGCGAGTTTTGAATGGCTTTTCTAAGGTAAAAGTAATGACGTGTCATGATTTACAAGGTGTTTTATTGCCGTCTTTTGTCGCTTGAAACACTGATTGAGCGATTACACGAGATATAATGCAGATTTCAGTAAGTTGTACTGATCATTCAACATAAATTCTGTTGATTCTGAAATTATGTTCATTCATGTTTAATTTGTGCTGCAACTAGTAATAAAGCAGAAGAGATTATCAGTTAGCATGCGCTGCCGCTTCGCTTGAACTTGCCAAACGTCAAAATGGTAATGGTATTTATTGCATAATGGTATTTGAATTTTGTAATAAAATTGACAGAATTTGACCACTGACACTTTCATATCCTATCAGTTCCATATCAGAAATAACAAAACACAAAGCTTATTGTGATTAATTGGGTGGGAGGCGCTACAAAGCTTTGTTCATCAATTCATCATTCATCAAATGAAAACAGCATAGATGAAAGATCTATTCATGAGACTTAAAATAATCGATATCAGTTCTTCAAAATGAGAATTGAGAATCGATTAAATATATATAAAAATATTTTTAACCCAGCCCTATTAATGTTATTCACATTTGCATTTCACTTGCATTGTAATTAACTCTGGTTAATGTTTTTCCTCTCAGGGATCTTTATTTTGGGCACTCACAAGGGGACGCTCCTCTGTTCGAAAACCAACAGGTCCAGCTAAACGACTAAGTCTGGCTCATTCACTTAATGACCTTGAGGTAAGATTTAGCAGTCACCCACATCATACTGTAAAATCATAGTTTTGTATTTTCTGCAGTGCTGATGCATGAAAACAGAGATACAGGTGTGTCTAATTGTTTTGTTATCAGTACATAGGAAGGTCAGTCAGTCTGTATTATGTTCCAATCCTGTTTTCAATTCCTGCTTAAAAAAAAAAAAAATCTCTCTAAATACGCAGAGTAGCCTTTGTAATGCTCCATTATTCTCAAGCACAATCATGTTTTTTTCTGTTTTCAATAGACAAGGATAACCATGAAACTATTATAAACACTTGGCACACTGCATGACAGTGATGGTACCATTAGTATCCTCTCTCAAATGTAAAGAACCCTTTATATAGCTGGGCAGACTGAAATCACACATTACTTTGAGCTTCAACCCTCACTACATTATTATTATTATTGTTAACAAATTGAAGATTCTGAAGTCATGCCGCAGCTTTGTGTGATGAACTAAGATTTTAAGATTTTAATGTAAGTTTTTTAATGTCTTTGAAAGAAGTAAATGCTCATCAATGCTGCATTTACTTGAACAAAAATATTTTGAAATATTATTACAATTTAAAATAACTGGTTTCTGTTTAAATATATTTTAAAATGTAATTTATTCCTGTGATGCAAAGCTGAATTTTCAACATCATTTCTACAGTCTTCAGTGTCACATGATCTTTCAGAAATCATTCTAATATGCTGATTTTCTGCTCAAGAACCATTTCTTATTATTATCAATGTTGAAATCTGCTTAATATTTTTGTGTGTAAACTAGGCAAACCATTTTTTTCCCCAAGAAATCTTTGATGAATAGACAGTTCAAAAGAACGGCATTTATTTGAAATAATTGTTTAACATCAAAAAATATCTATACTGTCACTTTTGATCAGTTTCATGCTTATTGAATAAAAGCATTAATTTCTTTTCTTTTTTTATCTTACTAACCCCAAAGTTTTGAACTTTACTAGGGTATAAGTCAATACTTCTGTGGTGCCTTTTTGGTGTTTTTCTCATTTGTTTGTAGAAAACAACAACATACCAGATTGGAATAACAAAAGGGTGAGCAAATGATGGCCATTTTTGGTTTTTGGGGGAACTGTTGCGAGGTTGACTACTATGTACTCAGTAGACTGAGACTGATGAGTACATTTCATTCCTTTAAATATTATTTTGTGCACACTAATGGAGTCATGTGAATTTTAACCAGCAAATTTCTTGAGGTTTGAAGCTGGAATAGGTTTGTCACCTCTCCAAGTGTGGAATCTGAGAGGAGTAGGATTTCCCTTTGGCTTTTCCTGGAACTCGAGGCAGACTTTTTCACGGACCTAATGCCCCTCTGGTGGTCAGGCAGACTGGAAAGTGTGGTTATGAGAACATCAGTCACTCTGGTGCTCACCAGGAGAACAAGAGCGAGAGGGAGGGGATGTGAAACGGAGAGGCTTGTTTGGATGGAAAATGCTTGGTCTAAGCATGTTTTTTTGTTGCTAGATAACATCTAAATGAAAGGCCATTCAGTTCATTTCAGCAATGTACTCAGCAGTTTTGTGCTAAACTAAAGGAGCTGCAACAAACTCCTGTTTTTTTATGTCAGAAAATTTGGCTTTTACATTGTCGAAATATCATAACAAGTGACCATATGATTGCAGTTTCATTTTTTTTCTCTTGTTCAATCTAATTTCACTCACTGATGGATTTTAACTTTGCTTCAGCAGTCTCTTCTGTACAAATTCAGTGTTTGATGCAACTCTCAGTCATATCTGTGCCTGATAACAGCAAAGGAGGAAGTACACCACAGTACACTTTAGAACACCAAGGAAGTCTGCTTTATGAAGTAAATGGGAGTTTGGACAGCGTCCACCCCTCAGACAGCATTTCTCTTAGCACTAATGCCTAAATTGGATTTCGGCAATCCCATAAGGTCATTACAAATCACACTGTTCAACATGGATCTAATAAACTTGAGTGTGTATGTAGACGATATGATGATGACAACTATTGAGTCGTAGGCTATGACGCAAGTTAGTATAGAAGAATTAAACGTCATCAGCATGTGCTGGTGGTAAACAAATAAAGTAAGATGAATCGCACTTTGGCAATTGTGGTTTTTATGTGCACTAAAAAAAAAAAAAAGGAGGAAGCTAAAGAGGAGAATATGGACGTGGTCATCATGGCTAGGGAAAAGAGGCCAACTTGGTATGCCAATTTTGCAAATGGAACTTGAGGTAAGTAGTTTTAAGTTTTAGCGGCATGTTGCGTTGATCAGTACGCCATTTCATGTTGCATTTTTATTGGTTAGTCAATAGATGTAGGTCGTAGCAGCAAACACACTGTGAGATGATCATGCTAAGTTTCTGACACTCAGAAAATTATCAGAGGCTGTCTTTGGTCGCGTGACAACGGCCGTCTCTGAACCTCTCTCACTGTACAATGTAGGACCAACGTTTAGGAGCAACGACCACAGAAATCGGCACGATTGGTCATCTTTCGTCTTGGACAGCCCAGAAGCGTACAATGTGTACCGGGCATAAGACTGAGTCAGGCTCTTGATTAAGCTGTTGAGTATTTTGGCAGCTCTAGTCTTGATGCTGCTTCCAGTACACGACAGTTACTGTTACTGTCTCTATTGACTGATAAAGTGTGTTGTAGAGTCCTGCACAAACAAAGCGTTTGTGTTGTAGCCCAGTATGTGAAACTCTATTGCTATATGCTTTCCTGTAGCTCAAACTGTAGAGCATTGGCGCTTGCAATGCCAAGGTCATGGGTTCGATTCCCAGGGAAAGCAAACCACTGATAAGAATGTTAAAAAAAAAAATGTGTACCCTGAAATGCAATGTAAGTCGCTTTGGATACAAGCGTCTGCCAAATGCATAAATGTAAATGTATTGCACACTACTTAGTATAGAGCAGCAGTGGAGGATGGATATGAAATGGTACCAGTTAGGTCTTTATCATAAAAGCTATTATCAAATGCTACACAATTTTATGTTGTTGCTGTTGATAGTTTTATAGCAGATGGTAGATTTATTTCCCAAGGAATTGGGATTTACAGCCGATTTACAACAGCTGAAAGTTTGTATCATATCTATGATGGAAAAAAAATTATATTGCAGAAAATCCATCCAGTACTGATTTCTGCCAATTTCTCTTCCAAAAAGCTATTAACAGATAAATAGCTTAAAGAATATAGTTCCACCTGTATGAGTGACTGATAGGAAAATTGTAGTTCCAGTGTTCCAATATTGAACCTTCCTTTCTTAAGTGAGACAGAATCATCTTTGCAGAGTCTTTACAATGTGAGACAGGGATGTCTGATCCTGCTTCTGGAGAGCCACTGTCCTGCAGAGTTCAGCTCCAACCCCAATTAAACACACCTGAACCAGCTAATTAATGTCTAACTAGGCATACTCCCAGGCAGCTGTTTTGAGGCAAGTTGGAGCTAAACTCTGCTAGACAGTGACCCCCCCAGGAAAGAGTTTGGATGCCCCTGATGTGAGGCATCCTAGGGGTCAAGGTTTCTTTTGCCCCTGCTAGTAGATGCCCCCCCCCCCACACACACACACACACACCTTAAAAAAAGTATTTAAAATAAGCCATTGCAACACAATCTAACTTATTTTTTTTCAGTCCACTGAAATGTTTATAATGGAAGTTTACTTTACTTATAAATTTGTGTTGTATTTAAATGAGCAGTGGATTTCTAGTTCATTGCTCTAGTAGCTTGCTTTGGGTGTGAGTGGATTGGGTGAGTAAATGTTGAAATGACCAATTATGTAATTTTATGTGTTTTTGGGAAAAATGTGAAACAGGAAATTTGTGTTCTGTTATGTGAGGATTTAGAAGAGTTTATGTTAGTTTTTGATGTTAACATTGTGCTGAAGATTGAAGCTTGTGCTTAGGTTGAGGATGGGTATGTGAAAGCATACTATGTTGCTCAATTAATGCACTCACATACATTTTACATATTGTAAAAAGTGTGGTGTGTGCTATTATAAGAGTGAGTCTATGTGGTAATTTATGTTAAGAACATTTTTTCTTGATTTGTAGCTGACGCAACACTCTAAACAAAAGTTTTTTTTTCATGTTGCGTGCCAGTTTTAAGGTACATTTACTTGTGCTGTTGTTCGGTAAATGTTTCAAATCCAATAATTTCAATAGGAATCCATGCAATTAGGAATTTCGTGTGAGGGTGAAAGATTTCCCCATGCAGATTTCGAAATGGGTTCACGTGGATTTGCCACATTGACCAACAGAAAGCTGCTGGTGCTGCTGCTGTGCTTCATTCATCGCTACACTTTTGATGATAGAGAGTACGACTTTTTTTGCCACATGAAAATGTCACATTTCGCAATTTCGCACCTTTACTGACAGTTTAGAGTTGTGTCAGCGACCGCTGCAAATCCACTGATGGAATCGCAAAGGTTTGCAAAAGTGATGCTCCATAATGTGACAAAGTTGAGAGTTCAAATTTAGAAACTTTTTCTTCAGCCCACTATTAACTAATGAGAATCTCAGAGAGGAGTGTCTAGTTCTACTCTTAGTAATTCAACTCACTGTATTCCTGCTTGATTTTAAACTGACCTGACAATTTTCACACCCACACAGCTCACCTTGAACATTTCTGTCTGTCAAACACTTTATCCGAGCTTTCCCTATAGCTCATAAGAACTCTTAAGGAAACGTTATGCAAGTGCAAAAGACAACATGCCTCAAATCATAAACTTAAACATTTTGAGTTTCCTCTCAAATCAACATGATATCACAGTTGTTTTCGGTAGGTCTGAGAGAGTGAGGATTTATTGCTAGCGGAGTTAGTGGGAGGAGGAATCTGTCTGAAGCGCAGAGTGAAAGGAGACGGGAGGAGGGAAAAGGGACAGAGCGCAGAAGGGAAAGTCAGACGGTCTGAATGCAGGGATAGAGCTGGAACTCAGAAGATAGTCACATTCACTTCAGCTTCATCCTGTGAACTCACAGAGCGTGCGGCTGAATGGACATGCTTATTCACACTGGGTGTCTACTGGAGCCCTGAGGACTAATAATACTTACGAATGGAGCCAACATTGACTCTTCACTCTACTGTAAGTTCCCTCCTGAAGTCACTGCATCTGTTTTGGATAAGACTCTATGCATACGGATTGTTCTATATATATTTAGATAGATATTTGTTTAGAAATTCATTCTCCAAAGTGTTTCATTTGTGCGTGTGGTCTCGCATCGGAATGTTTTGGTCAATGTGAAGTAAATCTTTATACTTCGTAAACTTTAAGTAAACCATACTTGAAATGGATGACATCAATGCAGGATTTCTCAGCTGGACTCAAACTTTCCTCTTGTTTCTCTGGGTTGGTCTTCTACACTGAAACTGCTATGTCAAATATAGCCTTAAGCGGTCTGTCAACACTTCTTCAAGTGTATTCACTTTCACACTCCTTGCTGTCTTTGCAAAACACATTGTGTAATACCTATGTAAAATACCATTGCTTTACTTGTTCTTTCTTTAATTTTTATGTGTTTACTAGATATAACATTTATCCATGAGGTCACCATCATGACTTAACATTCAAAGATGTGCTCCCAGATAAGGCAAAACATGTCCTATCCTTTGACACAAGTCTGCACTTGGTATTCATTCTTCTTGGATGATTTGCCAATTTGTCCTTATTCCATGTGGTTTGACAGTTGCATTTCTGATTCTTTGAGCAAAGGCCACCTGTTCTGCTAAAGGGCGATGTTTTCTTTCTCTAGATGCGTGTCCTCCCTGTGCTCCCAGGTCTGGTAACCCAAAACCACAGGCGATGTGATTATTCCTCTGTCCAACAGAAATGTTTCCTTTGACCTGATTTCGCTTAAAAGGGCCGTTCACGCCAAGGATGAAAACTATAAAGATAACTATAACTATAAAGTTGAAATAATCATTCTATTCCTATGCGAATAGGGAAATCCATTTTAAATTAAATTAAAATGCATTTTAATTTAAATCGTCAAGTGGTTTTTACTGTCATCTCCTTCCTGTGTGGAAGGGGAAGAAATAAAAAGCAGTTGGTCTATATATACAAGACATGACATTACAAGTTGGATTGGGTTTGTTAATATATTAATAATAATAATTTTTTACTAATTAAAGTCATCCTGTGGACCTTTTGGAAGTTTAATGAGGCCCCGTAGTGGGAACCACTGCTCAGATAGCCTGTGCGATGAATAAATAGTGTGTTTAGGCACGTGCATGGAAAAAATGATTATTTGATGTGTGAGATGAATGCCAAGGCCAGCACCCTGCTCACCTCCATCTGCATTCACTGTGTCCACCTGCTGCTCTACAGACTTCTCCTTCACCCGCGAGCTGGTGCATCTGACAATAACACCATCTAACACCGAGAATGTCCATAGTTGCATGTCCGGTGTAGACAGGGTGTAACACAATAAATAATCGCATGAAAGCTTTTGAGGAGTGTCTGGCTCAAATGGACATGCACCATTGTTGCTCATTAGTGACTAATTGTTTTAAGACATTGGGTTATTCAGATGAAAGAAGCTCTGCTCTGGTTCTGGTTAAAGGTTTGGTTTTGTTTGATGTGGGTTGAACACAGATTTTCTTATGCTTGCCTTGCATTTCTTTTTTTCTTTTTTCGGACGCAGCCAGGGGGCTAATTTTCTCTCTTTAGCTCAGCTCTGTTTTTCCGGTTTGAGCCATTTAGCAGTAATTGACAGCAGCTTATTACCCCTCATTATTAACCTTTTCAAATCAGCACTTTATAAAAGTAACCTTACAGCTGCCTCTGCTGACATGGACCATGGATATAAGTTATTCAGTTTTAATATCCACTCAAAACTAGTAAGCTGCCTTCGTACATAGCTACATAGCTCCCCTGTAAGACAGCAAAAAACAAAACATTAATTTAATGTTTAAAATATATATTTTTTTTTATTTGACTGAAATTTCAGTTGGATTGATCTTAGAAGCCAGCATACTTAAAATGCTGTCTAGATAGGCAGCTCACTTTGGTCTTGCGCTTGTAGTGCTTTAAAAACTCAGAGACCAAATTACTTATTATATAAAAACCTGTAATGTAAATCTTTTTTTTTTTTTAAGTGAAGATCCTCCATATGTTCCTTGAACTCTTTCATTTATTCCCATGCCTGCCTCGGTCATATAACAGGTTGTCTCCTTCCAATACTCCACGAGTGCTTTGAAAGCAGTTGGTGGGTATACACTTGGTCACAGGGAACTATATTTGTCAGGAAAGAGATCTACCCGCATATAATTATGAGTGTTAGGTTTCAGTTTGAAAGACCGCTGGTTCGGTACAAAGAGAGGGAGGAAGGAGAGAACGTTTGAAAGTGTTTTTGGGTGGGGTCATGGGTTAAGCTTAGATGATGATGGATGCTTTTCCTCCAGGACTTTACCCTTACACAAAGGAGTGGAGAGATGTTTATCCTGTGAAAATCACAGATGCAAATGTGGCACTGTGTAAATATTTTCAGATTTGAAAGAAACAAGTTGTGTCTTACTGATGCGATCTGACCAGGCTTTTCTACAAAAACTGGTTTAGAAACTTTAACACCATTCACACAGCCCATAGTAGATGACGCATAAAAGCATCAATAAAAAGGAGAAGGATGCTGTAACTATAGATCTCAGCTTAGATATTGTACTGTATTGTAGTGCTTTGTTTTGTTGGATGTTCTGTCCAGAGGCCAAACATTCCTCCGGTTGTGACCTCTTAAGTGAATGTGGTATTATTTACACATGGAGATGATCCAGTCATTGTTCCTCATAAGATCCAGGTCAGTGTGATTTTGTGCATTTTGTCCTAATGATTACAAGGACGGTCTTCCACAGGCAATGTATTCAAAGTCAGCGGTTAAAATATTGCTGTGGTTCGTTTTATGGTTGGGAAGAGAATACATGACCTTGGTAAACTATATTTTGTGGTTTCCATTTTGCGTCTGGTTTTGATTTTCATTCTTCTCTGTAATCATGTTGTTTCATTGAGATGTCACTGCTTCTGATTAGGTGAATGGCAAACCATAGTGTTTTTTCTTTATTTTAAATTTTCTGGACTTCAATGAATACTGGCAGCTAGTGTAATGAACACTTGAAGTAGACACATTTTGAGCAAACCATCTTATCAGGCTTTCCCTTCCTCCGTCGGGATCAAAGGAAGTCTCCTCTGAGGTCTCTGATGTTATTTTCAGACAGTTTATTGTCTGCCAGAGATAAGCGGAAGAGATTTGTTTTTCCTCCTTGAAAATGAGTCTACAATTCAGAATAGAATTTGCTCTGGGCCACAGCTTCAACTAAACTTAAAAATAATTTCAGCTGAAGTAGGAGTGTGTTCATCTGTCAGTTTATAAAGTCAGATCAAGCCTGCTCATCCAACAGAACGGATACTTCCTTTATCTGGAGCCACTGACTGAGAATAAGCGGAAACTAATATTGTAAATCTACAGCCCTCTTTATCTCTCCCTCATACATACACACCCAACCCGCGTACACACATTCATGAGCTCACAGTGTATTCTCACTCAGAAACTTACACACCAGCCCAGCCTATATAGGGCTGGAAAACTCTATTTTTTCCTACCACAGGATCCCCAAATACAGTTGAGTTGGTTTGAAACCAAAATGAAAAGAAAAATAGCATATAATATAATCACCCTTCCCTGGCAGCTTCAGTCTGGGAAAGGCCCACCCATCATGCCCAGTGCTAAGAGAAATGAAAATGTCTAAATTTATCCATAAGCACTTCTTTAAATAATCACATATGAAATACAAATTGAATATGCTGCATTTCATCAAAAGGACTGCTGATGAAAATGTTCATTGACCAAGATTTAATCAACGATAATGAAGACAATATGCAAAAAAGGCAATAGGGGCTTTCTCACCGTGTAGTAAGCCACCAGGGCAGTCCCCTGAGAACTACATTTTCCCCTAGGCCAATTTTCGTGGTTGAATTCTCACCACCAGTAGGAACTGAGAAGTGACGTAAGCCGTCTGTCAGCAACGTCATGTAAGCGTGGCATTCAACAATGTCAACAACTTCGTAGCGTAAAGGTTGAGAAGGGCTTCGGCTCGTATAAGTATATGTGAACTGTGTGTTTACACGGTGCTGGTGTTTCGTATGGCATGTGTTCCATGCGGCCAATCAACGTACACTTACATCACTGGTAGTTCCTATTGTGCTGGGTTAGACCCAGCTCTGAAGTAAGAGCTAATTTAGTCCCCCTAAAAGGCATTTCTATAACTAAAGTCTTGCAGTTCTCATAGTTAGGAACTATGAAAGCGTTCCTCTGGTGTGAAACCCCCTATGGATATATCTCACAAATACATGCATGGTGCATTTGAATTAATTCTTTCTACATGTTTCTTCTTAAACATGCATTACGTTAATATCTGACATTGTTTTTTTATATTTGTTTTTCACGTTTTCATCATGTTTGAATAAAAATAGTAGCCTGTTTGCTTTATTTCAGAAACTTACAAGTTAACAATATTTTGTTTATTTATAGTGAAACATTTTTATGTTTGATATATTTCTAAATTGTTAAATACTCATTTTTCATTCATATAATTTTTTATTTTTCATTATTATTTATTATTTTGATCAGTGTTATCACTTAATTTTAATTTCATAAACAAAAACAACAAATTAAAAATTTAACAAATTAAAAACAATATTTTAGTCAATAGTACAATGGACCGAAATTAATGATCAAATAACAAAATATTTACTTATTTTAAGGGACATTCTGTGTTTAAAGAATGAAAATTAACTTAAAAAAAAAAAAAAAAAAAAAAAAAATCACTAAACCAAAAAACAAACCTCTGCAAAAATGAAGACAGGGAATATGTTGATCACAGAGCTGATCAGTTAGAGTTTGAGGAAGTATCAGTTGTATAAATTGTGTGTGACAGGTTAGTTATGATGCCTACAGTAGAAGAATTCAGTTAGTCTGTAGTGGATTGTCATATGTTGGGGGCCGACTGAACATGTACCAGCAAGACTCTTTGTGTCGCTATCTGATCCTGGGTGGAGATTTTCAGGTATTCACACAAACAGTGCACACAATCACCCACACATGCAGTTGCAGTAATGAACCCAAAATCACAGACAAAGAGAAGAAGCCTTCTGACTATGAGTCTCATTAGGAGACTTTCTTTCAGGAAAAAGCGTCCCCCAAGAGCGGTAAGTTTGCGCTACAGTCTTTTTCTCTGGTTTAGATCTTCTTCTTTTTTTCAAAGCCAAATGATCGGGCTTGGTTAGACCAGCTGCTTTACTCATTAGCTGTTTTATTTCATTCCTGCACTCCCACACCGAGCAGCTGTGGCATGGAGTCTCTGGACTTGAGACTCCGTCATTTCACACTCTGATGTTTCCACAGTTGTGTGTCCGGACGTCTGTCCTCACTTTACTTTAGTTTCAATTAAGTTAAGTTAAGTTACAACACAGTTGTTGAACATTTTGTCACAACTTAATTTCATTGCTTTCATTGCTAAATTATGTTACACTTGTAAAACAGAAGTTTATTTAATCCATTTGCATCGGTTATAACCAACAAAAATGATTAATGCAGTCCTGATGATACAAAGTCCAGATTTTTTTTAAAGCAAAATCTGTAAGTAAATAAATATCAATAGGCAGTGTTTGGTAAAAAGGCACATATTAGAAAATATATTAAATATATGCAATGGAATTATGTAATAATATTGCTATTTTAAAGGTGTATCAAAGTAGAGTGGTTCCATCAGAGACGCAAACTCAGTGCACATGGAAATGTTGCATGGTGGTGCAAGTTTAGTTTGAACCGATTTGAACCCCTCACTTTCATTTCATAATTTCATCAAGCTGGCATTACTAAATTAAATTAAATTTAAGTGTATTCTCGGCCTGTGGTTGTGGGTCTTTGTGATTTGTCAGAATATCACATCTAACATCAGTTTAAACATGCTATGACAAGCTAAAAAATTTTGTTTAGACCAACTGCTTTTCTTTTGTAATGGTGTTTTTAGCTGTAGCCTAGAGATAGTGTGCTCTGGCTATGGGTTTTGTCTTGCTTTATCAACAAATGTCAACAGAAGAAGCTAGAATATGTTTGTTTGAATTTGCAGAACATCCTGAATGAGAAGAAAGATCTTTCTTGACAGCACAGAGGTAGTGTTAACGGTTTCGACTTAAAGAAAAAAAACCTCTCAAACTGAGAGAATCCAGTTTGATTTCTTGAAGGTTAAAAGGGCAAGTCGTCACCTAATGTAGTCTAGAATGTGGAAATAGAAACGAAGCAAGTCTCGGCAGCTTTTGCCACACATGTAGTTGCGGCTAAAGTTGCTTTCGTAACATCAATGGAGGTGTGAAGATTCACAAGAAGAAGGGAATATGGCAGGTGTGCAAAGACATCAGAAGAAAGTCATTTGTGATTGTAAGGAAGACTTAGGCTATGCCCACACTAGTGCGTTTTCATTTAACGCGGCTTTTTAAAATAAAAACAATCCTCGTCCATACTGGCGTTTCCTCTGTGTTTCAGTAAATATCTCCGTCCACACTACACGACTGAAAACGCATGTCACATGACCATTCATGCACACCGGGCATGCGCGTACAAGTGTAAACAGTTGCCGATTGCTCTTATAATAGCTTGCCTCTTGCGCATGTAGGCAGAAATGCAGAGTTTAACTGCACAATGGCAAGTCAGCCAAGCTTGCAGTTCTGTCTCCATGTTATTGTTTACACGGTTGTGGACGCTGGTCTGTTATTGTCGTGTTCCGGTAGCATAATGGTCATATGATAGGGGCTTGACGAATCAGGGAATGATACAAGAAGACCCAATCAGGGAGCGAATGTGGGCAGTCATGCCTTTGTTTTCAAAAGTCTCCGTTTTGGTCCTTCAAACTAAAACGGGGTCAGCAGCGTTTCCAAAAGTCTCCGTTTTCGAGGGTCGAAGGCTCTGTAGTAGTGTGGACACCAGACGTATCAGTCGCAAAAGTTATGCGTTTTAAAACGAAAATGCACTATGGACATGAGTTATTATACTATTATTTTTACTTCTGCAATTGTAAGCAAATTGTTCCGTTTATACCAGGTGGATAATAAAACCTAAAAATAAAATTCCATAAACTCAAAGGAGAAATATCTAGGGTAAATTCTACAGAGTGATAAATTATACGGAGTACTGCAAAAACACCCTAGCGACCACAAAGAACGTGTCACCTACAATAGCTTAGCATCAGGAAACCCCTCACATTTTCTTCAGAAAATTTTAAAATACACCTAATACATAGACACAGATTGAAAATGAAAATGAGCTTAATTATAGTTTGATGACATGCATTGAAATTTCCCTGTGCTATTCTAGTGAAACATGTTTTCTTCTAAACACAGAAGTTACCTCATTATTTCCTCTTGGATTCCATAAATACAGTTCTCTGGTTTTACTTCTCATAAGTTCCAAGGCATCTGATTGCTTCACAAAAATGTCACTCATTCACACAGCTGGTCACAACAACCAGATGTCTGTAAGGCACCCTTGAACCCTGCCACGCTGCACGCCTACCAGATCCTGCTGCTGCGAACCCCCCATCTAATAACACGTTTGCTCATGGGACCGTGTGATATATATATAGAGCACCTCTGCCTGAGACGCGTGTCATTGCTGGCCTCACAGTTTGTGGTCTGAGATGAATTGTTGCCATAGTGTTTCTGACCAAATACACCAGGGTGGTGGCACAAAACGAATGGTAACCAGGCTCCAGCGTTTCATAGCTTCTTATTTTCTTCCCTTCTCTGTCTTTTCTCCCTCTGTTTCCCATTACTAACTTCATCCCTCACTAGAATTAGAAGCATAGAAGGGGCTGCTTCTGGTCTTATAAGGAGTGAGGTTTACATCAGTGGGTTTGGTTGGACTTTGTTAGAGAACGTCTTTATCAGTGGGTCTTGGATTGAGATTGTTACAGTGAAGGATTTGGACTCATGAATCTTATTAGTGAACTCTAGTTTGAGTTCTTCAGAGTGGAGCATAAGCCGGCCAGAGCAACTCACAATTTTAAGACACATTTACACTTTGAAGTGGCCTGGAGGCTTGTGGTTTTTGAAGGCCATCCCTCTTGCGTCTGTACACTGTGTTAAGAGCATTCTTGGACTGGGATGTGATGGAAAAAAGACCTACATTGCAGACAAGGCTTAAGCAGTGTTTTCATATGTTTATGTTTATAGAATGAAACACTGTTTGTATATTGTTTATTGTTCTCAGAAAGGAAAGCATCACTATTGCTCTTACTACAGGATTAGGATTTTAAATATACCTCAAACTATAGGTATTTAATTTTAGTGGTGTATAACTTGTCCTGCACTGTTTATGCTATAGAGATGAATGATAGCTCGAATCATGCAGATTGTCGAGGAGAGCTGTGCTATTACTTTTCTAAACGTGTGATTTCTGGTGATGGCTGACAGATAATAAAGTGGGCAAAAAAAAAAAAAACATTGAATAAGGGAAACAAGCCATCTGGGGAATAGGGATTTCACTTGGAATATAGAATATCATCAGAATGTCATTAGCTATGTTTCCATCAAAAGTTGCGCAAAATTGGAATATCGCATAAAACATTTGCGAATAAAGCACCGTTTCCATCCAGTGAGCCGAAGAGAACAAAATCGCCACTTCCTGATAAACTTAATATTACTAAGAAAAATCAGTCCGCTGGTTAGTCCAGTTATACCATCCCATCACAGTCTTTTTTAATGCGCATCGAGGAATTTATTCGGTTAATGTGTTTCCATCGTAGTTTATGCACATTTTTTTTATTGGATAAAAAGTTTATCCGACTCATTTGAGTGCATACGTTTTTTTATGCGCATTTTTAGAATTTATGTACATTTTGACGTTTCCATCCACCGTTTTTTATGCAATATCTCAAAATGCACTTAAAATAGCTATTTAGACATGGGGGTTGGTTCTCTCTTTTTTTTAAACTTAATTTTTACTTAATATTTTGAATGATATCAATCCACAATCTGGCCAGCCGCCATCACACAGAGCTGTTCACGTCCTCAGTCACTGATTTATGTGTTTCTGTGGCAACACTATCAGAGGCGAAAGTTAAGTTGTTTACGTTCATTATTATTGTAATGTTATGTGATTTGAGACGAGGCAATTTAATGCTTTGCAGACTTTGCTCTGGCTGTGTGTGTTCATGTGTTTTGGTGGAGGAGGCGTGACTTTGGAGATGTTCTGAAGGGAGGGTGGGATCTCATGCTTTCAAAGCTAACTTACTACTGCTAACCTCTCCGAAATTGCCTACCCTAGCTTTAACTTTCGGCAATATTATTGACTTGGATGAGAGCTTTATAGATGAACTGAACTCATTCCATAATTGATGAACTTTACACAGTTATTGAACCAAACGGTATCGGCACTGAACTGATTTTAAATGAATAATGACTGTTTACTGATGTCTTTTTCGAGCTGCTTTTCAGCAGAATTGAATTCTGTTTGCATCTTTGAATCATTATTTTCTTGTTTATCACTGTAAAGCTGTTTCGAAACAATCTGTATTGTATAAAGCGCTGTATAAATAAAGGTGGCTTGACTACTTGGGACTGTAAGCTAACAAACATCTAGAGCAACTCCATAGCAACATAATATACATCTAATTAATCTAGTGAAAATGAATAAATATGAACCAAATAAATTTTTATCGCAAATGTTTTGAAAAAAGTGATTGGAAGCACTTCATGTCCTTATTCTTCTCTTTTTTCTTAGATCATCACAAAAGTATTCATGCTTAGCACTTCATGTATCACTGGTCAAAACCATTTGCAAGATAACACAATGATGCCCTTCACATGAACCCCAATGATTAAAGTGTTGTCTTATGTTCCCGCCTTTAGCCGTTCTCCATTCTCAGAATCCTTGTCTTTTATTAGCATATAAATAGCTCTCCGTTAGTCATGGTGAGCTCAGATTTGATAATAGTGACATACTGGGACTGGAATGTGCCATTTCTGAGTGTTGATGAGCTGCTGTTTTAACTCATTGCCATTACAGACAGATATGAATGCTCCTATTCATATTGTGTGACTTTTATGCAGCTAAATGTCAAATATCATATTTACAAACAATGAAAACCAGAGCTCTTTAAAAAAATGGATTCAATTCAAGTTAAGCTTTTATTTATTTATTTTTATACATGTTTATATTAGACTAGTGTGAGTACATTTGCTTCCTAACCTTGTTATGTATGTCAAATATTCTGTATCTACTTATTAATATATAATTTATGTATATGCATAATTTCATCTTTCTAGAAGACTAGTACTTAAAAGTATTAACCTTATGGTTTAAATGAGACCAGTTTTATTATTGACTTGCATTGTAACTGCATTACTGTTCCTTTAAATGCATTGAGAGCATCTGTGTCTAGAAGGTCTAGAAGGAAATATTTTTTGGACGGGTGTGTTAGTTTGGCATTAGTTTAGCAGTGCACACAATGAAAAGTGCCTACGGCTGAAATTAAAACCCTTGACACAACGAATCCGTCTAGATAAACGGCACCGCATAGAATAGTGCAAGTTCATGCATGATATCACTCAGTAAACATTGTCCAGAGGTTCTGTGACTCATGAATCTGATTCCATCGTTTTATTATGTGCCAACAAAGAACTTTTACCTCCCGCCTTTACATTTGTAAAATCTCATTTGTATTCTCCTCACAAAAGTTTCTGTTCCTTTGTGTGTCCTTCTGCTGTCCCAATAACTGCCCTCATTCCGTTACACTTCCTCCCACTGAACAAACATGATGTGTGTTTGACCATGTGCTTTGCTCCCAGCCTGCCAACGCACACACACATACACACCTCTGTTAGCCGTGATGCTAATGTAAATGAATAGGCAGAGAAGTTATTATGTGGTTTTACTTTTACCATATAGGTCAGCTTCCATGTACCTGGGACCTGGGTATTGATTTGCATTCTTACTCTCATTCATTCAGTTTTCATTTCATGCTCAGAGAAGCAGGATTATTTTTATGACCTGAAAAACTTGACTAAAGCTTTGTGTTAAAGTTATGGTCTTTGCAAGTGTCTGGCCAGGCCTGAGTCAGGTCATTTGATGTGTGCGTGCGTGTGTGTGTTTTTGTGGGCGGTAACCAGAGCAGAGGTGTGAACAGCTGCGTGTTACTACACACAACTACATCAACGACCATATGTCAAAGCCCTCCCCTCTCAACAAACACATATCTCACACACGTTCAGTTAAGATGAGAGAGGCTGCTGAGATGTCTGCAGGCATTTTCTCCAGCTCAGTAACTTTACCTCTCTCCTCTTTTTCTCCTCCTCTGCCCCACCGAAGTCAGGATGGCAATAGCTCATTCATGTCTTTTTTTCTTCTCTTTCAGTCGGCTGCGTCAGATGGAGGTGAGTACTCTGTTTAAACCCTTTCTCAAAAACAATTCAGGAAGTTGTGAATTCCTGTGTCAGTTGGCTTTAAGTGGAGATTGCTATTATAATAAATATTTTAGACTCAAAGCACTGTTGTTTAATGTGTGATCCATTACATTTTATTTGTGTGGTATAAGTGTTGATTTGTCTATGAAGAGATACAAGAAAAATGGTACAAGAGAAGTTACAAGATCATAATTTAAGCAAGTGCTCTTAAGTTTTACTCTGAGAATAAAACAAACCTCATTTTTTCCAAAATATATGATATTAAATATATGTTGATGAGTTATATATTTGATTGTGTAATTGAAGTAATCTGTTGCAATTGTATAATATAGTTGAGCTGTATATGTTTTGAATTTTATATATTATACACTACTCCTTTTTTTTAATAATGAATACTTTTATTTAGCAAGGATGCATTCAATTCATCACGTAAAGACATACATAATTGAAAAAAAAAATCAAAACAATTCTGTTCTTTTGCACTTTCTATTCATCAAAGAATCCTGAAAGTAGTAACACGGTTTCCACAAAAATATCAAGCAGTACAACTGATTTCAACATTGATAATAATAAGAAATGTTTCTTGTGCAGCAAATCATCATATTAGAATGATTTCTGAATGATCATGTGACTGAAGACCAGAGTAATGATGCTGAAAATTCAGATTTGATCATAGGAATAAATTACATTTTAAAATATATTGCAATAGAAAACAGTTATTTTACATTGGAATAATATTTCACAATATTACGGTTTTAATGCATTTTTGATCAAATGAATGCAACCTTGGTCAGCGAGAAGAAGAGACTTCTTTCAAAAACATTAAAAAAATTGTACAGACCCCAAACTTTTGAACAGTTGTCTGTATTTTATGATCTATTTACTTCCATTATCTTATTGAGTTACGTACTGTAGGTGAGTTATTTATTTTGTCGTCAATATAGAATATTAAATCTTTAATATCCTCTTTATACACCCTTAAAACAGGTCTTGAGTAGAAAGTTAAAGATTTTGGTTTCGGTCGAAGTGCTCAGAGAAACATTTTGGGCATCTCAGAAGCAAAAAGTGTGAATAAAAGTGTCAGCAACCCAGTGAGGATGTTATTTGCCTGAAGGAAGTTATGACAGCGGTATTTACTGAGAAAGTTTTGAGGTTTGTCTGGACTTGTCTAACTGAAAGTAAGGAAAACAAATATTACACATGAATCATAGACCGCAACTGTTTGTGACAAAGATACAAAAGTCAGTGAATTATATATTTGTGATTTGTAAGCACATTTTTTGATTTGTAAGCAAGTGAAGCACTCACAAATTCCATTATTTGAAGGTAAAATGTGTCATTTTTCTGATGTTAAAATATACATTAATATACATTACATTAATTTCCCCCAAAATGTGTAAACACTGGCTCTGTGGTATTTTCAACATTACTCTCATAACACACTGGCTCAACCAATGGTGTGAATTTTGAATGTTTGACTAACCAATGTCAGACTGAAGGAAACCTGTTTGAAAACAGTAATTATTTTCAATTCCATTGTTAACGCCAGTGACTGAAATTACACACTTTGATGATTCCTCATAGTTATCTGCATGCTGTGTGTAGAACATCTTAACATTTAAAACCATTCCCACTCCTTTCCTCATGCCTCAGTGTTAAAGACATCTCAGAACAGAGAAGCGATTTTATTTTTGTGATCCAGACCAGAACAGTTCAAGAATCTCATCCTAAATCAACTCGACTTTGATATTTACTTTTTGCCTGGTCCAGAGCGCAGTGGAGTCAAGCGTCATGACTGCGGCAGCGTGAGCAGTTTGGAAAGTAATGGTAGTCTGCCTAGCGTCAACAACCACTGTCGCTTCTCAGAGCGCCGTGTTGCATCATGGGCCATCAGCTTTGAGCGTTTGCTCCAAGATCCTGTGGGTGTCCGCTATTTTTCTGTAAGTACTGCAGTTTGTTTTAGACATGTGCTTATTGTTAACTAAATACATTTTTTATGACCAGAGTTTTTGACAGGCTTGCCTTTGTGTATATCAGATTGATAGTTTGTGTTGATTCATTTGTTGACACCATATCATAAAGTAGAAATGTATTAATGTCACAGGATAGTAGTGTAAATCCAAATGTACTGTGATATGTTCCTGCAGGAGTTTCTAAAGAAGGAGTTTAGTGAGGAAAACATCTTATTCTGGCAGGCCTGTGAATGCTTTAGCCAAGTTCCAGAACATGACAAAAAGCAGGTAATCATCTGCAACACATACACGGTTCTCTCAGTGATACATATTTAATCATATTTCTATTTTAGCCTCTGTTGAAATCCTCACGGACCCTTAAAGTGATATTTCACCCAAAAATGAAAATTCTGTCATCAGTTAATCACATTTATGAACATACAGGTCAATAGGTTTTTATCTTATTTTAATCATAATGTTTTTCAGCTGTCCCAGAAGGCCAAAGAGATCTACAATCGTTTCCTCTCAAGTAAAGCTACTATGCCGGTGAACATCGATAGTCAAGCTCAACTTGCTGACGACGTGCTGACGGCTCCACAGCCTAACATGTTCAAACAGCCACAGCTTCAGGTCGATGTACACACATGATTACACTCTCACATTCACACAGTTGTCATTGTTTGGCAATCGAGAATAACCTTCTTAAACCTTGACTCATCCCTGCAGATCTTTAACCTGATGAAGATGGACAGTTATGCTCGGTTCCTGAAGTCCACTCTCTATCAGGAGTGTATGATGGCTGAGGTGGAAGGCCGACCTCTCCCTGACCCCTGCCCAATCCCATGTAGTCCCGCCCCCTCTAAGCACAGCTTGAACTCTGACCGTTCCACATTCTCCACACCTAAAAAGGTACTAATCTCACTACAGCAACAATAACTCAAGGAAGGTTTGTGAGTAATGTGAAAAACAATTTTTATTAGTCATTAGCCAAGCAACATTTTATTAGCCAAGCAACATCACCTTTTGCTGTGTTAATGCATCGCTACATAATTTTTAAAAATAGAATAAAATAATATTAATTAAAAAAAATTTTTTTTAATATTAAAGGTACATTATAAAACTTTTTTTGTCCATAATTAACTAAATTCAAGTCAATACACCATGAATTCTTCTTCCAAAACGTGTTTTTGTCTTACCCTGATTCACTATGGTAAGTGTTTATATTTTAGACTCGGCAGGATGGTTTTTGTGGAAAATTGCGTACATATGTCACTCATCTGTCCCGTAATATACGTACATAGAGAAAAGTTGCTCCGGCTACTTTGACGCATCTGTGGTGTGGGAGTGACAGAGGTTAGTTGTCACAACAAGTGAGAAAGATTGAACATCTCCAATCTCCGGGGAATCACCTGTTAAAAACAAAGATCAGAAGAGAGTCTGCTGGCAAAAAGAGAACTTGACAAAGATGGTAATAAAACAAAAATCAACATTGACTTGGCTTTTCGGAGATGGAGGGATTTGAAATGTTGTAAAAGCGACTTGGAGATAGCATTTTTATTACTCAACAGGTGAGAAAGGTATTTTATTGAACAGATAAACTGCCATATGTAGCTCTAACAGAGTTATTTGTAAAGCATTATCTATTGTGAAGGGTCAATTCATTATGGTTGTAGTGCTGTGCTGGAATAAAAAAATGTAAGGAAGTAAAGTACCGTTTTAAGTACCGTGTCCATGGGTAAAGCTACAGTAACGTCTTCAGCTAGTCAGCCTGAGATCCTTTCCATCTAAACTGGTTATATCTCTGAAGTCTAGTAGTGAATGTTTTATGAACAGTGGATAACCATACTCATCCACACAGTCACGCAGAGACAAAGCACAACCAAAACAATGTTCTTCTGCAAAATGCATGCAGTTTTTGTAACCTCTAGAGGGCCAAAAGTTACATAGTGTACCTTTTAATATGAAAATATTAAAACCATTTTATTTAATTTCCAGGAAAAATAACTACATTTTGGTATATACATTTACCTTAATATAAAATAATATAATGTCAAATTATAAGATTATATAATATAAAATATTCCATGGTATAACATTTTGGCCATACTGCCCACTACTTATTTTCATTTAACTTATTCAGCATTTATTGGACGTTAAGTATACTGACATTTCCTATAGCCTGATTCACTGCGATGGTGTTCTGTCTAATTGTGTCATGTTGTTTTACAGGAAAATAAGAAGCCCAAAACAGGCAGGTCAAGTGATGACCTCAGAGAGAAACACTCTGATAAGAAAAATGGCTTCTTCTCCTGGTACAGATATCCAAGTATTGGGAAAGGACAAAAGAAAAGAGAAGCCCCTGATTTACCTTACAGTGAGTTTCAAAACAATGTCTCATGATTTAAATTCTTGTTTTCATAACATCTTATGAAAGATGTTTTGGATCATTTTCGTAGATCTGACCCAGTCTGCTGTTGATGTAGCAATGAGTACTTGTACTGATCATGCTTAATAAGATTGCATTTAAGGCATGTAAATGCTTTAAAAAGTGTTCTTTTGAAAGGAAAACAGCATAAACAGTTTTACAAAACTTGATAGACACACACCTAGCTTTATTTTTTCCCTAATACGTGTTGAATTGGATGTGAATGTATTTAATGAAGTCCTATCAGCTTATTCAATATGCACACATCTATTTATGTGTTTTTTCAACTTCAGGAACTTGGGGGTTCCGTGGGGTTGATTTTTATGAAAAACATATTTCAGCTTCTGTACATTGTAAACACACTCTGAAATCAGTTTAATGTATATGACATTTTGCCATGTTGTGATTGGTTATCCATATGTGTGGACAGACTGTAATGGGCGGAGAGAGTCTCAGGGTTCACTGTCTTCTGGTGCGAGTCAAGAGCTCAACACTACCTGTTCCGGAGGAAAGAATGAGGTAAGAGGATTGGGAGTTACATTAGGGAGTTTAGGAGTGTACTATTTAGAACACAAGGGAGTTACAAAAATACTTAGCCATTAGACATGCAAGGGGAGGCTTTTTCAGAATTGTGATCGTACAGTACAGTGATTTTACCACAGGTAACGGGGGTTTTCTTAGTGCAACATAAACCAAACATTATTTTGTGTTCCTTTAATAAAAATATTAATAGACAATTTTTCCACTACTAATATGACATAATATGTTTCATTAAACTAACTGTAGGCTGTTTACAGTTGCCAGGCAGCATAGCAATTTGTCACACGAACAAACCAATGTTTTTGCTTCTCTGGGTGTTTTTTTTTAAAATAATTTTTTGTATCTGAAAAGCAGTGTGAGCTGAGACGTTCAGGTTCTGTTTGGGAAAAGGACAAAGATCGATGTAGCAGGACGTGTACAGTAATCCTGCCCGATGGCTCAAGCTGCTCCATTCCTCTACGACAGGGCGCCTCCATCAGACAGGTGCTGCTAGAGCTCTGTCAGAAACAGCACATTAACCTGGCTGCTGTCGACCTCTTCCTCACTGGAGGAGAGAAGGTAGAGAGACCCTTCACAAGCTTTAGAATGTCTCCTTTAGTTATACTGTGAATGCCAAACTTGAGCTTTGTCTGTGATTTCCTTCCACCCCCCCTCTCATTGTTCCCTTCTTAGCCTTTGGTGTTGGACCAGGATAGTAATACCCTCAGCTCCCGAGAACTTCGTCTTGAGAAACGCACTTTGTTCAGGTACATTTTGTTGTTATCATCTCTCTCTCACACAGATGTCTGGAAATATTCAAATGCTCAGTTGAAAGTTCATGATAATCCCTGAACATTTAATGACCCAAATATTTGCACCCAAATGGAGTCCTGTTATTTTGACTTTTACATTCAGTAGGAAGTCATCTACAATACCAGCACATCTGGTAACATATCTGTTTTCTCTAAGAGGACCATATGTCATAAATGTAGAAAGACTATCAAACAAATGTCTTGTGGTTGGCGCTAAACTATAAATAAATCCACCCTGTTTTCTATTTTCAGACTGGACCTGGTACCCATTAACAGATCGGTTGGGTTGAAAGCAAAACCCACAAAGCCTGTGACTGAGGTTCTGCGTCCTGTGGTTGCCAAGTATGGACTCCACCTTGGCGATTTGGTGGCCAGAATAGTAAGTGATTGGCTGTGACCAATTACACATACAGTATGTGACCCTGAACCACAAAACCAGTCACAAGTTGCACGGGTATATTCGCGGCAATAGCCAACAATACATTGTATGGGTCAAAATGATCGATTTCTCATTTATGCCAAAAATCATTAGGATATTAAGTAAACATCATGTTCCATGAAGATATTTTGTAAATTTCCTACCGTAAATATATAAAACCTTTATTTTTGTGAGTGAATGCAGCACAATCGTGAACATAAATGGACATTTTTAAAGGCGATTTTCTGAATGTTTAGATTTTTTTGCACCCTCAGATTTTCACATAGTTGTATCTCGGCCAAACATTGTCCTATCCTAACAAACCATACACCAATGGAAAGCTTATTTATTCAGCTTTTGGATGGTGTATAAATCTCAATTTAAAAAAATTGACCCATATGACTGGTTTTGTGGTCCAGGGTCACATATGGTTGGTACGATACGTTGTATATTTTTGCGTTGCACACAGTGCACACTGTTGGTACAGATTTAAATTCTGTCTTAATAATCCAAAAAGGGCAATAATCCAAAAATGTCTTATCTAATTTACATTTTTATAATGTTATGGCAAATTTAAAACAATAGGATTTCCTGGTGTGAAATGTACACGCAACTGGTTCAGTGTGGTATAGTAGGAATGCTGCTTCTCCGCTGCAGTTTTTCCCCTCTTAAACAGTGCTCATCTGAGCCATCTTTTAGAAGTTAATGGAAGACAGCACTAAGCAGAGAGGAACGACTGTACTGGCTTGAAAACAAAGCCACTTCCCAGCTCTGCAAAGTATGAAAGCTAGTTTATTTTTAGCCGGTGGTCTATGAAGCTTTTACTTATATCGCTTAGCACAGACGTTCAGCATTAACCTTCAAAAGCAAAGACGAAGATCTATGTGACGCTAGAATGTGGGGCATAGCTCAAACTACAGATATAGTAGCAGGTTCTAACATTTCATATAGCAGTGTTTGGTACCTAGAAGAATGTTCTGGCTTCAAAACTAGTTCAGTTAAAAACAAGCAAAACTGTGTTTGGTGCTGCAAGACATTCCAGAAGATGTGAAATGTGCAGCTTGTATTTTTGTTCAAGTGCTTATTTAAAGTCTTCCACACAAAATGGTGTGTTATTTGAGCTATAGAGTTGTCTAAATATTCCTTTTAGCTATGGGAATACTGTTCAGGGTGTTGAGTCTTGCATTACCATCATTTTGTGAATGCAGTTTGCTCATTTAAACAGTACTTTGTGGATAGTTATATCATATAATCATGACAGGATTTAAAAAATATCAACTGTAATGGTACACAGACAAGCTGATTAAGCAATTTTATCAGTAGTCTTGTGTTAACATGCATTATTGGCAGGAGTATAAAGCAGCGTTTCTCAACTGGTGGGACCCAAAAGTGGGTCGCAAGACCGGTTTGAGTGGGTCACGGAGTGTGTAGTCAAAGAAACAACAACAACACCTTTTTACTTTTATTTGGAAAGACGTGCGTGAATGCTGTTGACTCCTCTGAGGTTTTACTTTTCTGTCAGATAGAACGCGCTTTTCCATTCCACTGTGCTACTATTCCATTGTTTTACCATGTAAACGTGGTGACGGACGTGTTTGATATTTTTTTTGCATGACATGGCATTCTAAAAAATAAAAGTAAAAGTCTATTACTATACACACCATTTTTGACAAACAGATATGCATAGAAATAATTTTCTGTGGTAATCACGAGTATGCAATAGTCTTTTAGAGCTCATGTTGTACTGAAACGGGAACATTCCCTCTAGAACTTTAACCTGTATGTGTCAAAGAATCAATAACTGCAAAATTTGTTTGTAAAGTTGTCACATTCAAGAGGCTAATGCAATTTTTTTTTTACATTTTTAGAGTGGCGAGACAGAGATTCTGGATCTTGGAGTGCCCATATCAAACCTTGATGGTCTACGAGTTGTATTGGAGAGGGCTGATCCAGCCAAAGGTACACACACACACACACACACACACACACACACACACAATGATTTATATTCTATCTCCTAAATCTACCGATCACAGAAAATGTTCTGCATTTTTACATTTTCAAAAAACATAATTTAGTATGATTTATGAGCTGTTTCCTCATGGGGATCAAAAAATGTTCCCACAAAGTAACAAATTACTGGTATTACTATCCTTGTGGGGGCATTTGTTCCTCATAACGTAGGGAATACCTGAACCACACACACACGGCCTTGTGCACTATTTACTTTCCCACTTCTCCCTGATAATATCAAGTAATTGTGTTCACGGTCATTTCAACATTCCTTTGTGTAATTGTTTTGTTGTATTTTTTCACCAGACAAGTCTAAAACACTCAACTCCAAAACACCAGCTGCCATGAAAGGTCTCCTACTAGAGGTGAGAGTGACTTCAGTAAATGTGATAGTGTGAGATGTCCTGCCTGCTTCGTTCCTCTAAATACCCACATGTTGATTCATCCAACATACTCTAGATGCATTTACAACATTCTCTGTATATTACTAACTCTAAACATGTGTGGATGTGCTGAGCATGAACTTGTGGGTACATGCATGCTAACAGCTTTTTCCAGCGTTCAGACAAAATTCCTATTTTATATAGGGAAATAAAACCTTCATGAACATGTCAGTCTGTAAGACATTCAGCCAAATACTCAAGTCGTCCTACATCTGTCTTTGCTGCATTGCTAGAGAGACGACAGCTCGGCAGGGAAAGCGTTGAAAGGAGATGCTGAAGACAAGCATCCCCGGACAGCTGCGTCAGAGAGGAAGAAAGGGAAAAAGAATCATATAGATGAAGCAGAAGGTACTTATTTTACACTTTACACTGACTTTTCAGTGGTATTATGTACATTGTTGTTGTCAAAAAGTATTTGAAAATTTAAGTCACATCTACAGATGTGTTTGCCTCACTGTTTAGCTTGAAAAGAGTATTCTTTCTTTAAAATGGTTTATTTTTCCATTGTTATTTTTATTTATTTATTTATTTATATATCATTACAGTATTTATTCATGTTTTGAATTAGCTTTTTTATATTTTCAGTTTTATTAAAATTTTAGTTTGTTTTTGTAACTTTGTAGATGCTTTTATTTGTTTTTGTTTTTAAAAATGTCGGTCTTTTATTTTAGTTTTAGTTTGTCATTTTAGTACCTCTGTGTATATATATATATATATATATATATATATATTTTTTTTTTTCAATATTATTTAAATTAACAAAACAATTTTTTAATAGTTTTAGTTTACAATAAAAACACTATATATATATATATATATATATATATATATATATATATATATATATATAGTGAAAATTAATATAGTAATTTTTAATATATATAATTATATAGTGAAAATAAATGAATATATATATATATATATATAAAAAAGTGGCTGAAATATCCCAATACTTTTTGGGTCAAGAAACTGTACCATGTTTTGTCTTTCGGCTTAATTTTTTCTGGGTCACATGCTGTAATGGTTACTGTTTACTTATAGTCTAAATCACTCTTCTTTTGTAGAATTTTTCGAGTTGTTGAGTCGTGCCCAGAGCAGTCGCGTCGATGACCAGAGAGGCTTGCTGAGAAAAGAAGATCTCGTGCTTCCCGACTTTCTCCGTGTGAATCCTGATCCCGAACCCCACCCTCCTGCCTGCTCGACCCCCACCTCCCATAAACCCGGCCACACCACCACAAACCCCCAACCCCCTAAACCCAGCTCCTCTAACGGACACCCCCGTGCACCCAGCCCTGACTCGATCCCTTTCATCACCCCACTCTCCCCTATCCTACGCCCCACTGGTCCCCAGGGCCCGGAGGAGGAAGGGCTGGGCGATCTGACTCTGGTGGGGGAGGGGGACATCACCAGCCCAAACTCCACTCTGCTTCCGTCTCCACCGATCTCTCCGCCTCCTTATGAGGGCAGTCTACCTGAGGCCGACTTCACTCCTCCGGCATGCGTTCACAAGCGGCCCAGCCCAGGTATTTCTTCCGCCTGACTAGCCGTGAGTGTCGCTGTGTGTGTGTGCGTGTGGTGGGTGGCGTGTCTGAATGGAGTAGTGTAGTATTAAAAACACACATCCCAAATTCATCTGACGAGACTGACATACACTTGATAGTGTTGATCTCACTAATATCATATTCACAATTACATACACTTCTGTTGAAAAGTTTGGGGTGTGTAAGTTATTTTTGTATATAGTAAAAACAGTAATATTGGGAAATATTATTACAATTTAAAGTAGCTATTTTTGTATTTGAATATATTTTAAAGTGTAATTTATTCCTGTGATCAAAGCTGAATTTTCAGCATCATTACTCCAGTCTTCAGTGTCACATGATCCTTCAGAAACCATTCTAATATGCTGATTTGCTGCCTAATCAATATATTATCAGCATTGAAAATTGTGCTGCTTAATATTTTTGTAGAAACCGTGATACTTTTTTTGAATGGAAATCTATTTATTTGAAATAGAAATCCTTTTGTAATGTCTTTACAGTCACTTTTGATCAATTTGATGATTTTTTTTATACAAGAAAAGTTTTGACCCCAAACTTTTGAATAGCTGTTGAAATGAAATGAAATACTAGTGTACTGCATACTGCAGAGTATTTACTATAAACTGCCTGATGTTTCTTTAAGAATAGCATGTGAAACGATATGGATTATGCACATAACCATCATTTTAACATGACCTAATTACAAGAAAAAATTATAAACACACAAAAATATGGTTATCTTGCAGTTCTTTCTTCAGATAAAGGGTTAGATTGCATTGCATTGTGGGATAGTGTTCTATGCACTGCAGTGTATTCTGTTCTACCCTACATTTATCAAATCTAGTAGGGCATCTGGGTATTCACAGTGTACATGTTAATTAATACAGAAATAGTATGAGTATTATGCTATGCAATTTAGCTCAGAGCTCATTTATTTGTAACTGTGGACTATGTGATGTGTTGAAAGCTTTAAATTAACAAGACATTCATTTGTCTTCCCTGTTTTGACGCATCCTTATAAAAATAATACATCATGCTGTAATGTATATCAAAGACTACAATACAAAGACTGTGCTGCTTACAGTGTTTCTGAGGGTTGTAAATAATCATTTAAAAACTGTCTCATATAGTTTTTTTGTTATGTCTTTTTTACTTTTCCTTTTGATACAAGCTGTGCAAATGTGTCTCTACCCATCTAATCATCATTGCCTAAAGTGCCATTCAACAAAGCTGGATTTCAGATTCACGCTATATCCTGCATTATCAAACATTGTTGATTTTCCTTCCATCCTGTCTCCTTTGTAGTTGATCATGTTGATTCTGTGTGAATCTGATCATATCTAATAAATGATAGCAAAATCAGACTAGACTTGCTTGTGATCTTGTGTGACATCCCTACACTTCTGTTAAATTTCATCTATCCTGGTGTAATCATGTTTCTTTATGCTCCATTCTTTACTTTTTGGCATCTTAACTTTCTATATGTCCAATTTTTTTTCCTTTTCTTTTTTTCAATCATACTTGCATCGATTGCATTTGAAAATTATACTTGAGCCTTGTTGTTGATTCAGATTACTAATCTAGAGCTGATCTGAAACCAGTCAGATACCTCTGAGCATTATTGGTAACATTGCATTTATCCTATAATAATCAAAAATCTCTGATATGGTGTACAGCATGTTTTTGCACAAAAATAATATTTCCAACCTATCAAAGCTGCTAAAATAAGATTTCACTGCATGAAAAGTGACCTATGAGAGCATGAGGTGACGAAAGCTCTGCCATCTACATCATTTGCCTGATTCCAATGAACATAAACTAGAAATTATCCTCTCAACACACCTTATTCTAACTCCTCTTTAGTTTTTAGTTTTTAAAAAAAGTTTTTTTCTAGCAATTTAATTTGACTAAACCGGTCATTCTTCAAATGAGTGGTGCAGGGATGACGTATTTTTGTAGGCCAACCCGGAAGTCAGCATCACCCTGGTTCCCTCGACAAAAACCCAATAGGATTTTTCCATTGGCTTTTGGATTGCTGAAGAAAATAAGGTCTGTGACTAACAAAAGTTTATGATTCTTACACGTTTCTTCATCGTGATTATCTTAACCAATGAACACAACTTTTATGAAGTCTAAAGCGTAAATACAATCGGGGCAGAATTCAAAAGCTAAACGTAGGCTTAAACAAACTACACCTCGGTCGCGTGACTTCAATGTCACCATCACGAAGCTTCCGACAACTCTTTCAGTCTTTGATATAACCAGTTTAGATATATATATATATATATATATATATATATATATATATATATATATATATATAATTTCCCCCTGAAAGTTCGAGTTGTAATATTTGGTGTGTGAAAGTTTACCTTTTCGCCTGATGACGTTTAATGTCTGCGACAACCTTTGTAGTCCCATTTAGCCACTTTTTCAAGGCAAAATCAGAACGTGAAAATATCTTGAGCTTGTGTTCACCACAGACCTCATTTTTTTAAGCATTTAACCAAAACCCAATAAAATAAAACAAAGATTTTAAAGCCCTTTTTAACTCGCTTCCAGGTTTTGGCCTACAAAATTACGTCATCCCTGCGCCACTCTATATTTATATAATACACATAACAATAAAAAATAAATTGTAATATTTTTTTTTATATATCATTAATAAAGTAATGACACCATCCTGACATTATTTTTGGGTTTTGATTGATTGATTTATTTTAAAACTAATGGGGACATACTGCCACCTTGTGGTTTGGTGTCACTGTCAAATGAATGTTTCTCACTAATGAGCAATAATAAAAAAGTGAACGGTTGGACATTTTTCCTAATTATTGTTATTAAATTCATAATAGTGTCCTAGAACATGCTGTCTCGTAATTAATTTGAACTTGATTCGGTCTATATTTATTTATTTATTTATTTTAACCGTAGGCCTATATATGTACACCAGAGCATTTCCGTGGTCTGAACGAAATGAGGATGTGATAATCATGCCACTAAATCAAGTTGAAAATCTAACCCAATCTATCAACCTAAACCTTACTTTCATTTAGCTTGAATACAGCAGTCAGATTCTTCTGGTTCCCCGTTCCCACGTTCTCTCTGTATATTTCTTTTTTCTGTGCTTCGCTGACTTGTTTGCAAACTTTTCTCCAGGTACAGAGGAAGGAAGCTTGTGTACTTCAGCGGTCAGTAACCAGCACCCCTCCTCAACATCCCAAGTGGACTCCTCTGTGCGGGACAGGGGGGTCGGTGTGGTGGAGGGGGTCACTCTGGAGGACAGCTTCGAGGGTTACAAAGCCGAGCTTCGCCAGTGCCAGAACAAAATGAGAAATGGCATTCACCCCTCCACAGAAGCGTCCCGTCCCCTCAGCGGGGTGCTGGAAGTCAACGAGAGCGACACAGTGCAATATAAAGCAACGTTTGTCTGAAGGAAGCTGCTTGTTGGACATTTTCAAAGACCTGATGTGGAGCCAAAATGTGCATGTGGAAAATATTGTGTTTGTTAATAATGTAACCTGAGACTGAAGAGGTTATTCATTAATATTTTGTAACTCACGACCATTCTTTATTTAATGATAATTAAAGAAACCTCTGTGTTCAGTGTTAGATTGGAGTCATAGTGCACATCAGAATATCAGTGTAACTAGTTGGTTAATAGTGGGAGGTAAATGCAAATGGTTTCAGTAGTTATAGTGGAACGTAATGCAACAATTCCCATAAATTTCTTTAAATGGATTTTATTTTTATTTTTCCCACGGCTGTCTTGTATTGTAATTTTGGAATTGCAAACACATCTAGTCTTGTTTAACACGGACTCGGTTATAAAAGCCACAAAAATGAATGATTATTAATTATTAAAAATGCATTTAAAAATATTATTTATTTTTTTGTCTGTGTGTGCGCTCACTATGTGTTTGTTGTAACATTCTTTTTTGAATATTTTTTATACTTTTAAAGAAAAGAAAAAATGACCCAAGTGCTGCTGTGTAGATACTTACAAATTGTAGTCGGTTACTGATTCCAAATTGCATGACAAAAATTGTAGTTAGTAACGTAATCCATTACATTAAACATTTACCCCCGGTTTCACAGACAAGGCTTAAGCTAGTCCCAGACTAAAATGCCTGTTTGAGCTGTTTTAAAGCAACTTGCACTGACATACCTTAAAATATGTCAATGTCATTGTTTTGTCTCAAGATGCACACCAGTAATGTTATTGTCTAAGGCACATTTATAAAAGCTACTTAAATGTCCTAATTGAACAAAGGCCTAATCCTAGCTTAATCTAAGCCCTGTCTGTGAAACCAGGCCTTAAGGTTATATAATCGGACTACTTTTAGATTATTTTGACCTAACTCGTTTATCACACTGATTTGAATAGGATAATCTTCTACCATATTGATATAAAAATACAAAGAGAAAGAAAATATATTCCATTCTTTGTTTTCAACAACATGTAGTGCATTAAATATCACATTACGTCACAGGGTTTCCCAGACTGGGGTTTATGAGTTTAATAAAAGCTATTAAAGGGATAGTTCACCCAAAAATTAAAATTCATCATTTACTCGCCCTTAAGTTGTTCCGATCCTGTATGGATTTCTTTTTTCATTTGAACACAGTTGACAGGCCAACATTGACTTCCATAGTATTTTCCTCTCTCCATTTAACCAATGTACTGCCATTGTGAGAATAACGTCATCAAACAAAAAACGTGTGAAAGGAAGCACACCAATAACAAGTGAGATTGTAAGTGTACAAAATCAAGTCTAAAAAGAGTCTAAAGTGCCCTTTACTTAAAACAGAATTTGTCCTGCTTCAAAACCAGAGATAAAGCAAACAAAAGGGCATTTTTATAGAGTTCTTTCATTCACTGCTTGGTCTTAAATAGACCTGACTCATTCCTAGCTTTGATATACTGTGTTTCGCAGCTCACACTATTTTTTAACAGCACAGATAGTGTCTTTAATGAGACGAGTATATGAATTGTCATTTTAAATTATGCAGTTTATACTTTGTATAAAATATTAAAATAGCCTACTTCAAGAACACACCAGTTCATCACTACATGACCTCATAAAAACTATTACACGTCATAGGCCTACTTTTTACTGCATCGTCCTGAAAACCAGATTTGTTTTTGTTGTGGATTTATTTTTTTATATATATTTTATTTAGGTCATTACATTGTTTGGAGCATAAGAAACAAATTGAATAAAGACATTTTTGAAAAAAATATATTTTATTCCTATGTTATGCTATATGCCCTCTGTAGAGGACACCAGGACCCATTTACTAAGAAAATTAAAAGACATGAATTGGCAAAAACAATGTTTCTTTTTTTCATTCAACAATCAATTTTTAGGTTTCAAGCTTCTTCTTTTTTTAAATCCAAACTTTGTATAAAGATGATTCTCAACTATGTTATGAAAGATATAACAGAATGATTTGATATAGCATTTTACTTTATGCAACATGCATGTAAACATAAATGATATTCTCCTTCCATGCAATACATCTATTCACTGTAATTATGTGTTCTTGGGGCAACATGTAGCCTAATAAAAAAGACATGTAATAATGGGAGTAATAATTGGGAATATTTTCATTAGAATATCTCATATTTCATAAGAATATTGATATATAATTTATTTCCCTATTCACTTGTTATGTCTCCAAAATGCCTGATAAACATGGTGTAAGTCCTGGTGTCCTCTACAGAGGTCAGGTATGAAATCGATGCCCTGTTTCGTCACAGAAAGTCATATTCTGATTTGAAACCCCATAACGTTTTCCTGAGATGTTGATTTCTGACAAACAATTAGAAAATGAGTCAGATTTAAATGATAATTACAAAATATTATAATGTTTCCATAAGAGTGCCAAATTCCCAGACAGCAACCTTCGGCCCAGATCCAGCCCACATCTGGATTCCATGGGTTTGCAGTCTGGGTTTGATCATTCAGTCATTTTTAAAGACCAATAAGAGGGAGTTGTCAAGGTGAAACCTCCAAACATTTGGTATCTCTGCAAAGCCCTGAATGTGCTCTTTACAAACAGGGAAATGTCAGGGAAATTAGCTCAAATGTAATGTTTTCTACAGAGGAAGGAAAACCCTCCATTGATGGGTCTCAGAAGGATTGTCCGCTATACCCAATCATTTATAAAAAATAAAAATAAAGTATAAGTCTGCCTGTCTGTTTTTGCAGCTACAGGATGGCTCTATAGAGGGCGCTGTTCATGTACTCCACTTCCGAGGTTAGAGGAAGTTCTTCAGGTTGTTCTATGGTGTCTGTGCATTAGGTGTCCATCACGATCAAAACACTGTCCCATCCGCGCTGCGTCCCTGCGCTCTTCAGCATGAGCCGAAAAAGAAACCACTGCTACATGGAAACAGGCCCGTCCTCTGAGTCCCAGGCCGCGTTCATGGACAACACGGGCTCCTTCAGCCGAGACGACGAGGATTTCTCCGAGCTCGAGCCCGACGAGCAGCTGGTGTGCTCGGTAACCGAGATCACGGAGCACCTGGGCAGAAACATCACGGTGGTGCTCGAGTCCGCGCTGTCCGAGATACGCAAACTGGTCGGAGTCCGGATCCGAGTCCTGAAGATGGAGCTCCGCGAGAAAACCGACGAGATCGAGCTCCTGAAGGCCAAGCTGGAGTCGACGGAGAAAGACGGGAGGGTTTCTAACTCCAGCACCCTGGACGTCAGGAAACCAGAGCACCAACCGGGCCAGAAACACAGCGCCGACCCGAAGAAAAGCAAACCCGGGACGCCCGTGGTGAAGAAGGAGAACATCAACGCCATCTGCGACTATCTGATGAAGGATAAGAACCAGCGGGGCGCTGCTGAAGTGGAGAGCGACCACAGCAGTCAGGCCTTCGGGTCCGACGCGCAGCCGCACGCGTCGCTGAGCCTGTGGACGGACAGCGGGTCCGCGGACACGGACGCGGACGCGGACATCTTCAACATGCTGCCCTCCGCCAGCAAGCGCTTGTATGACTATGAGTGGATGGCAGGGGTCGAGCTCAACTCAGCCGAGTTTAAAGGTACTGCTCAATCCAGGCTTGTGGACACGGACTGTGGTAGCCTATGCATGTAGTTGCATATTATATGCATTGTATTTTATGTGTACATATAGTTTGCATGCATTGCCGTACTCATGTTATAGTATGCATGCATTATAGTATATAGATGAATATAGGTGTATGAAGTATGCATGCATTGTAGCATTATATGCGTGTGTGTTTGTGTGTATATATATATATATATGTGTGTGTGTGTATATATGTATATATATATACACACACATATACACACACACACAATACATAAATACTATATGCATGTAGTATACATTTTTTATAATTATGGATAGCTTATACATGCAGATTTATATAATGTGCAAGCACTGAGTTTTACATATGATTGCATGTAGTATACATATAATTTATATTATGCACGCATTATAGAATACATATAGATGCATATAGTTCTATAAACCATGCATGTATGCATGTTGTAGGCATGCATTACAGTGTGTTTATACGTGCAAATATAGTATTATGTATGGTATGCATATTTGCATCTACTATGCATTCTTTGTAGTATGTGTACATTTGCATATGTTTGCTTCTAATATAGTACATGTATAGACTGCGCTCGTTAAAATCACAAATGATTTACTTTTAGCTTCTGACCAAGGCTGTATCTCAATACTAGTTTTACTTGATCTAAGTGCTGTGTTCGATACTATAGATCACACAATACTCTTAGATCGACTACAAAATTATACTGGTGTTCAAGGACAAGCATTAAGCTGGTTTAGATCATACTTATCTGACCGCTACCATTTTGTCTATTTGAATGGAGAAAAATCGGTCATAACTTCAGTAAACTATGGAGTGCCGCAGGGATCTGTGTTGGGCCCTCTATTATTCTCAATATATATGATGCCACTTGGAAATATTATAAGGAAACATGGAATTAGTTTCCATTGTTATGCTGATGACACTCAAATATATATTTCACCACGGCCGGATGAAAACGCTAAATTATCCAAATTGACAGAGTGTGTTAAAGATATAAAAGATTGGATGACGTGTAATTTTCTTTTATTAAATCCAGACAAGACAGAGGTAATACTTATCGGTTCAAAAAACCACCCACAAAACCTCTTACAATACAACTTTGACATCGTAGGATGTCCTGTTACTTTATCCTCTACAGTAAAAGACCTGGGTGTTATACTCGATTGTAACCTGTCTTTTGAAAATCATATTTCATATGTTACAAAAACAGCCTTTTTCCACCTTAGAAACATTGCTAAGCTACGTAATATGCTATCAGTTTCTGATGCAGAAAAGTTAGTTCATGCATTCATGACCTCGAGACTAGATTACTGTAATGCTTTATTAGCTGGTTGTCCTGCATCCTCAATAAACAAGCTACAGTTAGTCCAAAATGCAGCCGCTAGAGTTCTTACTAGATCAAGAAAATATGATCATATAACACCGATTTTATCATCACTGCATTGGTTACCTATAAAGTTCCGTATTATTACAAGGTATTGCTACTGACCTATAAAGCCCTAAACGGCTTAGCTCCAGTCTATTTAACGGATCTTCTATCACCCTATAATCCATCGCGCTCTTTAAGATCAATAAATTCGAGGCTTTTGGTCATATCTAGGATATCCAGATCAACCAAAGGAGGGAGAGCATTTTCACATTTGGCTCCGAAACTCTGGAATAGTCTTCCTGATACTGTTCGTTGCTCGGACTCGCTCTCCCAGTTTAAAACTAGATTAAAGACGCATCTTTTCGGCCAGGCATTCATATAATACTTTTAATCTTACAGTTCAAACTACAATCCGGCCTCTAGTTCATAAATGCCAGAGGAGAACTGGCCCGACTGAGCCTGGGTTCTCCCAAGGTTTTTTTTTAGGAGTTTTAGGGAGGAGTCCCAAGGAGTTTTAGGACACCATTAGGTCACTTGATGGAGTTTTTTCGGTTCCTTGCCACTGTTGCCTTTGGCTTGCTCAGTTGGGGATATTTTGGGGATATTTAATTTTATTTGATCAATCAATAAATTCCACTAGAAACAAACCTTGTTGTATTATTTTATTTTAATTTAATACCGTGAAGCTGCTTTGATACAATCTGTATTGTGAAAAGCGCTATACAAATATACTTGATTTGATTTGATACAGGTATTCATTTCAAATGCTGTTGTTGCTGCAATATTTTATGCGCAAATGGGTTTTCTGTTTCTTGCTTTATACATTTAATTGTACCAGCCTCGCTTCAGTTATTTATTTAATTCACATGTAATGACAGCTGACATGTCAGAGGTGTTTGAGGGGGCAAAAATAAAAATTTAAAGCTGAACATTGACTGAAAAAATGATCTAAACCCAGAGGGTGTTGGATTTATCCCTGTGCTCCTCTGCTTCTTTAGGTGATGCTGAAACCAAATGCGAGGACGTTCCCCCTGTGGATGAGGATGAAGAAAATGAAGACTCTGAAGGAGGAAGAGGAAGTCTGAGGTCGGTGTCTGATCATTTCCCTCTGGACCCTCAGGGCTCCCCTCGAGAGGACAGGAGCAGCCCAGCGGAGGACAGTATGGACAGAATGGAGCCAGGTCAGTGTTTTCAAAGAAAGTGAACGTAGCAGTTTCAGGTCAATTCCAGCGGGGAATAACTGTGTGTTGTGCACTTCTGACTCTTATCTGAACATTTACGTGATCTTTATGCACTAATACAACATTTTTCTACCGATAGTTTGATTTTCTTAAGGACAAAATCTCTCCAGACTAATGCTGTACACAGGGAACGCTCTCCTCTAGTACATTACTGTAATATTAGAGATTAAAATTAACAACAGAGCCCAAACTATTTTATTCAACTGCTATTTATTTTCTGATACAATAATTACACTAAAAAAAAAATGTAAATGTTTGTATACAAGTCAGTTGCACATAATATAGTTTTCAGGAATGCTTGTCTTCATAACAAATGTATTCAAAATATACACACTCACCTAAAGGATTATTAGGAACACCTGTTCAATTTCTCATTAATGCAATTATGTAATCAACCAATCACATGGCAGTTGCTTCAATGCATTTAGGGGTGTGGTCCTGGTCAAGACAGTCTCCTGAACTCCAAACTGAATGTCAGAATGGGAAAAAAAAGGTGATTTAAGCAATTTTGAGCGTGGCATGGTTGTTGGTGCCAGACGGGCCGGTCTGAGTATTTCACAATCTGCTCAGTTACTGGGATTTTCACGCACAACCATTTCTAGGGTTTACAAAGAACGGTGTGAAAAGGGAAAAACATCCAGTATGCGGCAGTCCTGTGGGCGAAAATGCCTTGTTGATGCTAGAGGTCAGAGGAGAATGAGCCGACTGATTCAAGCTGATTGAAGAGCAACTTTGACTGAAATAACCACTCGTTACAACCGAGGTATGCAGCAAAGCATTTGTGAAGCCACAACACGCACAACCTTGAGGCGGATGGGCTACAACAGCAGAAGACCCCACCGGGTACCACTCATCTCCACTACAAATAGGAAAAAGAGGCTACAATTTGCACAAGCTCACCAAAATTGGACAGTTGAAGACTGGAAAAATGTTGCCTGGTCTGATGAGTCTCGATTTCTGAGACATTCAGATGGTAGAATCAGAATTTGGTGTAAACAGAATGAGAACATGGATCCATCATGCCTTGTTACCACTGTGCAGGCTGGTGGTGGTGGTGTAATGGTGTGGGGGATGTTTTCTTGGCACACTTTAGGCCCCTTAGTGCCAATTGGGCATCGTTTAAATGCCACGGCCTACCTGAGCATTGTTTCTGACCATGTCCATTCCTTTATGACCACCATGTACCCATCCTCTGATGGCTACTTCCAGCAGGATAATGCACCATGTCACAAAGCTCGAATCATTTCAAATTGGTTTCTTGAACATGACAATGAGTTCACTGTACTAAAATGGCCCCCACAGTCACCAGATCTCAACCCAATAGAGCATCTTTGGGATGTGGTGGAACGGGAGCTTCGTGCCCTGGATGTGCATCCCACAAATCTCCATCAACTGCAAGATGCTATCCTATCAATATGGGCCAACATTTCTAAAGAATGCTTTCAGCACCTTGTTGAATCAATGCCACGTAGAATTAAGGCAGTTCTGAAGGCGAAAGGGGGTCAAACACAGTATTAGTATGGTGTTCCTAATAATCCTTTAGGTGAGTGTCAGTGTATATAATTAACAGTAAATGAGCTCCTCTGGTGTTTTTATAGCTAACTAACAAACTGTGTATATTGTAGATACAGCATTAAACTAACATATTGTGCACAAGCTGTTTTATTGACGTCTTTCTGCGGTTGAAACACTGATTGAGAGATTACATGAGACATGATTAATTTCAGTAAGTTGTTCTGTATCCTTCCACATACCTTCTGATGTTCATGCATGTTTTTCGAGCTGTAACTTGTATTAAAGTGGAAGAACAGACTGAACCGAGGCACTACAGTCACGTCACATTTAAGAGCGTCAAAACGGCATTTATTACTTGAATTTCTTGATAAAATGGACAGTTTTTAGGATGACCAAAAACTTTGACTTTTCACAAGGTTTTGAAGTAGCCTAATAAAATCATTCTGATATCGCAAGCCATTGCGATATGTACATATGTGATATTTTGATCATTTCTATATACTAAGCTGCCCTAATTCTGAGCGAATGTCCTGTAAATGACACGACTCAGTGCTGCCCTCTGACGTCTAGTAGAGTATAGACTAGAGAGTTTGTTTAAATGGTGTAAAGTAAACTAAATAGCTATTTGGTTATTGGTTAACATTATCCAAAATAACTAACACATTTTCTCTGGAATACAATACATTGGTGAATCATTCACAATATGACCTGGAATGTGCATTTAGAATAAAATCACTTGTTTTTATGCTTCTACCTAAACATGCTATGCATCACCCAAAATATGAAAGTCGATTCATTTATTACCATCATGATATTTCAAACCCATATTACTTTCTTTTTTTCTATGTAGCATAAAGGGATACACTACCATTCAAAAGTTTGGTGTTGGTAAGATAAAAAAAAAAGTATTTTTTAAAATAAGTATCACCAAAGCAGCATTTGTTTAATCTAAAATACTGTAAATCAGTAATTTTGTGAAATAATATTACAATTTAAAATAACTGTTTTCTATGTATTTTTTTTATTCCTGTGAATTTTCAGCATCATTACTCCAGTCTTCAGTGTCGTATGATCCTTCAGAAATCATTCTAATATGATGATTTGCTGCTCAAGAAACATTTATTATTATTATCAGTGTTGAAAACAGTTGTGCTGCTTAATATGTTTGTGGAACCAGTGGTACAAGAAAGAAATCCTTTATTAATATCTTGACTTCTCTTTTGATCAATTTAATGCATCCTTACTGAGTTTTAATTAGTTTTTTTTTTTAATCTTACTGACGCCAAACATTTCAACTGTAGTCAATATTAGACATTCATTGAAAAAAAAAAAAAAAAAGGATTGATAGTAGTAAAAATGGTAACACTTTACAATAAAGTTCATTAGTTAACATTAGTTAATGTATTAACTAACATGAACTAACAATGAGTAATACATTTGTTACAGTATTTGTTAATGTTAGTTAATAAAAATCCAGCTGCTCATTGTTAGTTCATGTTAGTTCACAGTGCATTAACTAATGTTAACAAATACAACATTTGATTTTAATAATGTATTAGTAAATGTTGAAATTAATATGAACTAAGATTAATAAATGCTGTAGAAGTATTGTTCATTCTTAGTATATGTTAACTAATGAACCTTATTGTAAAGTGTTACTGTAATAATACCTAAGAATAATCTTTTGTGTTCTGTGGAAGAAAGTAAGTCGTACAGGTTTTAAACAGCTGAGGGTGAGATGAGAGAATTTTCATTTTTGTATGAACATTCTCTTTAAATCCTCTTGAAGTGATTGTGAAACGTGATTTGATTCACCGCCGCTCTCTTCCAGGTCAGCAGTTCTCCTCTCACACCTTCATCTGCCCCTTCTGCGGAACCCTTTGCCCGGACTCGTCTTTCCTGGAGGAACACGTCAAGCTGATGCATCACGAGGAGAGCGCTCTGCAGTCTCCGCCGGGCAGTTCTTCCTCTCGCGGGGAGGGCGACTCGGGCGAGGCGGGGCGAGCTCAGGGAGGCCCGGAAGGACCCGCTGGCAGGGGCGCGCGGGAGAAGAAAGTGGAGGGCGGCTACGAGTGCGGCGACTGTGGCCGGCATTTCAACTATCTGGGAAACTTGCGGCAGCACCAGCGCATCCACACCGGCGAGAAGCCCTTCGTTTGTCCCGAGTGTGGAGAGCGTTTCCGTCACGCCGCGCGTCTCAAGAGCCACCGCCTCAGCCACAGCGGAGCCCAGAGCCCCTTCCCATGCCCGCAGTGCGGTAAGGGCTTCCCAGTGCTGTCCGGACTGAAGCGTCACCAGCGCGTGCACACGGGAGAGAGCCCGTACGCCTGTCCCCAGTGCGGTCGCAGGTTCAAAGAGCTGGGCAACTTATACACACACATGCGCATTCACAGCGGCGCTACGCCCTACACTTGCTACCAGTGTGGGCGGAGCTTCAGGCATCTGGGCACATATAAGAGTCATCGCTGTATGCCGGCCACCCAGTTACCCAGCGGACACAGTCCAGCGTGGGCGCAGGAAGACAAGGTGCAAACTGGGTGATAGCCAGGTGACAGATTGTTCAAAAAGTGGTTCATTACTTCCTCAACTGCTGGTTCAGGATCAATTTCAAACCCGATTGGCCGAAGAAAGACGTGAGATGTCGCTATGACAGGATCAGGTTTCATCATGAACAAGAAGCTGTATGAATTAGCGCATCTTTCTCATTTAAGTCATGTTTAACGGTAAATTGCTGCTCGTTAAATGTTCGTTTTTGAAACATTTCGCAATAATATCTTCCAACTTCAAACATAGAAGATGTTTGAATGTCCATACATGGTATTTCAAGATGACTTCATCTTTTTATTCAGACTTTTTGTAAACTTTTTTTTTTGTAAAGAATTTTTTGACTGACTTTTTTTTTTTTTTTTTTTTTTAGATAGTAGGTCCACAAGGCCAGATTTAACTGCCTTACAAAAATAATTTAACAATCGTTTAAGTTCAATTAAATAATGATACATTTACAGTGACTCAATATGACATGACCTTTTCCACACTTTACAAAAAAGTACCATGGTAACAGACTGTAATACAATGTTACTTAGATATATACACATTGTATTGAATAATTATCATATTTATGTAATATGTACACTGTTGTTCAAAAGTTTGGGGTTGGTAAGATTTTAAAAATGTTTTTGAAAGACATTTAGTTTTGTTTTTTAAATACAGTAATAACAGTAATATTGTGAAATATTATTACGAATTAAAATAACTCTTTTCAGGTTTTATTACATTTGAATGTAATTTAGTCCTATGATGATACTTTTTTTTTTTTTTTTAAGTATTCTTTGATGAATAGAAAAATTGATCTCAGCATTTACTTGAAATGGAAATAATGTAATGTTATAAATGCCTTTACTACTATCACTTTTGATCATCTTAAAGGTGCACTATGTACGTTTTTTTGGGTTTTTTTAAATGTACAACATCACGAATCCATCTTCCAAACCGTGTTTTTGTCTTATCCTGAATCACTACGGTACGCCTATAATAAGGGTTTATATTCGGACTATTTCAGACCGGGCGAGAAGATAACCGTTGCGGATTAGTCCAGTACCTGCGTGACTAGTCATATAGGTAAACAGAGAGAAGTAGTTCCGGCTACAATGTTCTTCCGCAAAACGCACGCAGTTTTGTTTATTAACCGCTAGGAAAAACGTGTTAGTTCCTTAAAAATAACAACAACAACTTTTGAACACTAGTGTACAAAGAATACCATGGTATGTATCCGAATGCAAATCCAGTCATTAGTAATCAAGTAATCCAATAATCAAGTTATCATAAATGCTAGTGAAAATGTAGATGATAATCTGCAACGTACTAATTTCTATTAGAGTTGACTACACAACTGATCTAATAACCATTTTTAATACAACTGAAGGTTGTTTCAGCCAACTCAAAATCATGTTATTGAAAAATCAGGTAGTTTACAGTGTCATTTTGAAAAGATATTATAGTCTCGAGCACTTTAAAGAAGTGCCGTTTTGAGTGCTGCCATCGTGCGGATGGCTTATGTTACTGCATCGGTGTCACCTGGGAGTCAGTGTATCTGTATTTTCAATTTGTTCCAATTGTGATCTCACTATTAACGCGTTTTTTATTTATATTAGTGAATTTGTTTATATATGTCTACCTGTATTTTAACAACTTATACGTTTGGGAAAAAGAAAAAAAATACAACCTGAATGGAAAAATATGGCTAACCAGGACACACACACACAATGATGGAAATGACTGAATGAAGTGTACTAAGTGTTCAAAATGCAAGCAATGCATCAGATGGATCTTTAAGATTTTTTTTTGTCCATAGTGCTAATACCAAGATATCCTGAATGTTACGCATTAAATGGGACAAAAGGTACATTTTTTTTATTATTTTTTTCTCAATTGAATGATCTGTACAAGTCAACCTAAACTAATAAATAATATCAAGCTATGGTTCTAGTTATTTAGCCTATAAGCGGTTATTGACATCATGACATTCTATCAAAGCACATTAAAAATAACACTCGAGTATGAAGTGTTTTTTTTTTTTTTTTTACCTGACTAAATTGCTATGGACACAAATAGTTATTGAAACAGGCTTGAGTGAATGTCTTTGACAGGTTGAATGCTGTTGCAGTCACTCTTCCTGGAAATATGCCTCTCGGGTTTGCATTAGAAAAAAAGCTGAGGTGAACACATATATCACGAGAGACTGAGAGAAAGAACAACATCCAGACATGGGAACTATTTTCTTTATTAGAGGGTGACAAGTCACAGTCAGCAATCTCGACGCCTTAATAACACACTGCCAGCTGAACTCTTGAGATTGCAGGGCTGTGTGTGATTGAAAGGCGAGCACTTTGAGGAGAAGCAGCAAATTCTCACACACAGCTATGCAAAGTGAACTTGATCTTTATAGATGAAATATAACTAAATGTAAGGGCACAATTTGATATAGTTTTAAATCTACATTTAGCTATGTATTTTACAATATTTTTGCTTAATGAATGTCTGAACATACACTAGCTATATCAAAAGAAATAACAGAGCCTCTGCTTAACTATATAGTCGAGATATATAAGATATAGCTGATGATAGGCTATATTACGGATCGGCTTCAGAACGATGATCAAAACATGGTTCGAGTCCACCAAAGCTTCACAGTCCTCTTTCATCCAGTAACATTGAGCAGTTTTGATGCTGTTTAATGTGTGTAGTTTTTCTCGATTGCGCATTTCTTGAAACTATGCCTCGTATTACTCAAAACAGTAAACACAAATTCCCCAAACATCCTATTTTCAGGTCAAAATGAAGCTCTACACTCAAAACCATTCACTCTTGCTGAAAAACCAAACTTTGCCCTCCGACATCACACACAAGCTCTCACAAACACACACACGACTACAACATAGTCTTACACACTGGTGCAATACATTCAAAACAACATTTCCAAAACTGGTAAGTTATGTTGCTTGTGGTTCTCCCCTCACAAACCTTTTCACATGATGAACACAAAAGGCACAACCAATGGATACATTGGCACATTTTTATTCATTCATGTACTATACAGTACAATACACCAAACAAACAAACCAAAGAAATGCTCTGCCCCAGCATCCCGTGTTTGGTCTGGGTCAGGCCAGAGGATCTCGTCCACATCACAGGCTGTATTGGCCCTAGCGGGTGAAATCCACTTGCATGCCTGTTCCCCGCTGGCACGTATCAACTGAAATATTTGGCAGGCTTCTTCCATTTCATTGTCTCTGTGTCCTAGAAAAATAGAAATACTGAACTGTAACACATCCTTTTTACAAAATGGAAGCATTCAGAAACTCTATCTGTATATGAGGCAATTTGATGCATTTCTTTTTATTACAGTAGTCTAGGGCAACAGCCACAGTACATGTATGTGTTGTAACAGCACAGTGTACTGCACTCAACAGTTACAGTAGAGGGCAGTCTGAAGTACATCTACTGTACCTGTTTTTCTCCCGAAGGTTCTTATGATCGAGGCGACGGTGAAGCGACTCAAGTTTGGCTGTACTCGTTGCCCAGACTCCCTCATAGTCATACCATGGACAAAGACACCGGCAACTAGAGTGGCAATGCTTGTCTCTTTGGCCTTCCCCTTCCCCTTCCCCTTCCCCTTCCCCTTCCTCTTCTTCTTCCTCCTCCTCCACTCCAGTGTCCTCATCCTCTTCCTTCACCTCTTCCTCCACTCCCATCTACTCTTCCTCCTCCTCCTCCACTCAACCTCTTCCTTCATGTCTTTCTGGATCCATTGTTCCAAAACCCAATGAAGTGACTCTGGCCCTTTCATCTATCTAATGAAGGTTCTGATTGGTGTGTGTTCAATTTTGACTCTTAGTGTTTCCCCTTGGGTAATTGTGTGCTAACTGAGCTGAAGCTGTGCTGACATGAGTTAACAATATTGAATGATAGTGCTTTATAAATGACAACATGTAGGCAATGAGAAATGAAGGGATTTGTGTGTGGAGTTTTGCAGTGACAGTTCAAGAAATCTGACAGGGGAATAGCGTTTATAGTTTAGGGAAATGGGTGTGCTTTTTTATATATGGTGTTATGGTTTTGAAATTTTTGTTCAAAAGCCTGGTTATAGTGTTTAAGCAATCAAGAAAAACTGTAATGATCGCGTTATCTTAAGTGCGTCAGTGCTTCTATTGCTGCTGCTACTTCGCCTGTGTTTTGATCCGATTCAGTAGGTTACTCTTTAAGATATACGTCTTGCTGGCTGCAGACAGATTCTATTGGGATTCCCGGAAAATTACATCAATGGAGGGGAAAGCGATACGTATGGATGCTTGTTTCCGCCACAAGAATAAAAAATAAAAAAGGTAGGCTTAATTGCGACTTTTTATCTCACAATTCTGACTTTTTATCTCAGAACTGTGTGGTATAAAGTTGTAATAAAGTCAGAATTGTGTGATATAAGTCACAATTGCGTGTTTTAAAGTCAGAATTGTGATATTACCCTTCTGAGGAAAAAGTCAGTCTTTTTTCCATAGAATTGGACTTTATAATGGGCAATTGCGAGTTTATATCTTACAATTCAAGATCAGAATTGTGAGATATAAACTCGCTATTGTGAGAAAAAAGTCAGAATCGCAAGTTTATTTCTCGCAATTGTGACTTTATATCTCACAATTCTGACTTTATGTCTTGAAATTCAGAGAAATAAACTTGCAATTGTGAGATAAAAAGTCAAAATTATCTTGTTTTATTCTGTGGCGGAAACAATCTTCCATAGATAGGCCAATCATTTTTTTCAGATCATGAGAAACAATTTTAGTCAAGTATGTCCAAACTATAAGACTGAAAGATAATGCAAGTAGTATTTGTAATAATTTGCTCTAAAAAGGAAGCCAAAGGAGATTGTTTTTCATTCTGAAGACTATAGTGGAAAGCACTGAACACTTGCAATGAAACTGCCAACGCATTTCCATTAGTTCAGGTAATGTGCACTTAGCCTATAGCTGCATTACACACACAGTGTAAACACCTGGACTTTTATTGTTGAATGCTGAGCATTTAGACATCTGATGTGAAGAGGATCACATTTTATCAATCCTGATAAGACCACACATGTGGGCTGTTTGCTGTCGACACAAAGAGTGAACAGACACATTTAACTAATTGTTGCAATGGTAAAAAAAAACCTCACTTACCTGCTACAGCCACTTTCCATCACAGAATGTGATGGCTAGAACGGAGACAAAACAAATACATAAATGGGCTTTTCATACTTAACCAAGATTTTCTCCAATATAGTTCTCCACTCCACTTGAAGGAGTGAATGAAAACAACGGACAATGAAGGGCTGCTGCTTTTTCATAGTTTGTGCTTGCCGTTTAATAATCATTTGAAACTTAGCAAAAAGGCAGCTCCAGGACACTTTGGACCAGCGGTTTGGAAAATGGATGGATTGATTCGGCTGGCGAGACACGGGAATTCATTCGGTGTGACCCTCACAGTGTATTATGGGTATTCTCTAACCAGTTGAGTTGATAAGCGCTCATTGTCACAGATATAAACACGACGGCTTTCTTCTTCCATGAGAGGGTTTGGCGTCACAATGGCTTTTTTTCCAGGTGGAGCGTAAAAAACGCGACCCACACGTCTCCCGGAAATCCTGTAGAATTCAACCAGTCAGGTGAGGACTTCAAAACTCCAATTTTGTGTGCCATATGCATCAGACATTCAGCCAACGGTCCGTCTGAGGCTGAGACTAGACTGAGTACATGGACTGATTGATAAATGGTGTTGACATATGCCTTCAGGATATTACTGAACTAAAGGTGAGCTCGTGTTTTGGTGTACACATGCCCCAATATTTAAACAAGATTTTTGATTTTTGGTTGATTATCTACAATAGGAAAATTATGAACAGAAATGAATTGTGAACTAAATAACATTAGCAAGACACAATTACATTTTAGAATAATGGTACTTTTCTTCGTTTTCATAAGCCATATCATATTATGGTGATCATATGATCTTGTGTTGTTATCATGGAATGACCATGTTATCATATCACCTCGTATGATCATGTTATCGGTTACCTGAAAATTAAATGAAAATGCATTAGTATTTTTATTTTTTGTTAGACTTTTACTTTACTTCATTCCAAAGCGTAATATTTTCACATCAGAAAAAACACACCAGCTGTTAAAAACTGTATGGAATGAATCAAAATGACCCAAAATATGACCCATGCATTTATGAAGCATCATGCTTAAACATACTTAGACATGCTAATTGTTGTATAACCTTGATGTTAGCACATTTAAAAGGTTCTGTTCTTCAGATAAAGGTGAGGAGATGTTTTGTGCATGTATACGAGCATTTCTTCATACTTTTATAAGGCAAGAACATTTTACCTGAGTGTACTGAAAGCATGAATTATTGGAATGCATACTTCTATTCAGTACTGAACGGCTCACCTACACACTGACACAACTCACACAAGCATGACACAATGACAGGGCCAAGATCAATTTGAAGCGTGACTGCTTTACGTATTGATGCAGGTATGAATGCTAGCGCATCAGTGCACTTATGGTTCAACTACATGGACATATTCAGCTAAAAATACACCATAACATCAATTCTTTTGCACTCAGTATTAAAGGACATCTGCACGCCTGTTAAAAACCATAATTTTCAGCACCTGACTGCAGTTACACTCCATTAACTGATACAAAATCCTCAGTGGTGCAGAAAACATGCGACATTGCCAAGGCAATCATTTATGGTTGCTTTCTAGACTTCAAAAATGTTGCATTTATCTGATGAAATCCATTGCAATGTGTTGTATGAATACATTGAACTAACACACTGGGAATGAATGCATTTTCTTCCCTGTAGGACATACAAAGATAGTGGCTTTCCATCAGGTTTCATATTAAATTATAGCATAGATATGTTCCTGTTGACTAATCAGAATCATTCCAGAGAACCATGAAGTAAAAAAGAAAAATGTTTTAAGTTTTGTCACATTTATGATATGCTTCTCCTTCTGCCCTGTGATCCACAACTGCACACTGCAATTCTGCAGCACACATATCAGGAACTGGTTTTGACTGTTATACTCATAACTACCACATAAAGACTTAATTATTATTATTATTTAGTGAAGGGGAAAAATAGCTTAAACGCTGGATGAAAAGCCAAGATACTAAAAATGCACATAAAACACATATGCGCTCAACCAGGGGCCGTTCTAGGCCCTTTTTTTGTCTGTTGTTTCAGCTCTCCTAAAACTATAATTGCTTATCTGATGGATCGGCCATCCTGCTTCCTCAAGAAAGTTGATCATTTTCATGTGTTTTGAAGTCTTTTCAGTTTAAACATTCAAGTGATTTTCAGTCATTCAAGCGTAAGACGCTGTTCTTCTTGAGCAAACACACACACACACACACACACACACACAAAATTCCCATCTTGACGAGTATCCACATAAACACAGATGGCTATGTCTTTAGTGACATAAACTTGTCCATGTCTTAAGGAATGTAAACATTTAAGAATCTGTCAATATAACAGATCCGTGCATTTAGGTCTTAAAGTGACAGCAGCCTCATATTCTTACCTTCTGTTTCCTATGTTTATGATGTTAATCAAACAACTACAAAAAAGAGACAACCACTCACTGCTCTTTACTTCTGTAGCTTTAATAAGTATCTGTGTATATTTGCTTCATACAGTAATACAGTTTCCACAAGCATGCACTGGAAAGTAGCCTACTGTTTGTTGATTTTTGTATCTTTGTTCTCTTGTATTTATTTGTCACTTATTTATTTGTTCTTATTATTGACCATTTACTTGAACATTTATATTAGTTAGTTTTTTTTTTTTTTTTTTTTTTTTTGCTATGATCTAAATTGGAATCAAGATTTTTTTTTTGAATGTTGGTATGGGAAGGTTACATAGCTAAAAAAAAAAAAAAAATAGCCGCGTTTCCATAACCCTTCAAATTGCGCAAATTGAAATTGCGAATTAAAAAAACGACAAATAGAAACACGTACATTTCGCAAAAACTCCCATGAATCGCAAAAAAGTTTATGCTCGCATGAGGTGGTTTTTCAGGCAATTCGAAAAAGGAATATTTCACAAAACTGCAATAGAAACAGTTTTTTTTTCACATTTACAGGTCACCTGGCGGACGTGAATGTCGATCATTCTTTAAAGATGACTCGCATGTTTGGACAGAAGACGAGATACAGTTCTTTATTAAACTCATAAAAGACAAAAGTATTACGGGAATACTGGATTCTAACAAAGAAATGTCACAATTTATCAAGACCTTTATCAAGCAGATGAAACACCCAGAAACACCTCATAACACGTCTACATCTCATCAATTTTAAAATAATGATATTTACGTAAACCAACCTCCATTGCCATGATTTTTTTGAATGACTTATCGCGAGAGGAAAAAAATACGTTTTAGTTGCATAACATCGGTTAATGGAAACGCTGTCATTTCGCAATAGTTTTTTATCGACATAGAAAAATTCGCAAAAGTTTTACGCAAATCTGTAATGGAAAAGCGGCCAATGAAAGCCATAACATTATATATTTAGGCTATTTAGACGGGGCCAGTGAATGTCCTGTCAGGGCAAGTAATAAATAAATAAATAAATAATAAATAAATATATAGCCTATAGCCTATATATTTTTGCTAATTAAAAGTAGTACTTGTTAATAATAATGATATGATATTTTTCTGTTAGTCAAACAGAATATGTGTACCGACTTGAACTGTACTGCAAAAAGACTGGTATCATCATGTAATGTAAGTATCATAGCCTTCTTTTCACTTACTGTATAATGTAGTGGTGCCGGTTTAAAGAGGCAATGGTCTCTTTCTACACAATCTCACTGAGGGCCTATGTGTGGGTCAAATGGACAAACCAAACCCTAGGATAAACCTAAAACACTATACATTTGTATGTAAAGCAATCCCAATCCTTTCTCCCATGTTTTCCGCAGACACGCATTTTATTTATTTGGTCATGGCATTTCCAGTATACAATTTTTTTTGTTTTGTTTACTAAGTTATATGATGAATACAGAATTTATGACAAGGGTTTATCCAAACAAAATCCAATCAGCCACAAGAGTATTGGCATCATGAGACAGACAGAATTCTTGTAGTGAAATGGCATTCTTCAATTATAGCCTAACAGATTCATTCGATTGAAGGGGATTGATTCATACAAACTGCACAAGAGCAGACTGATGTTAAACATAGTGCTTAAAAAATATAATCTTCAACGGCACAACATAAAAATTCATCTGAGAAAATCTCCTGAATTGTATTTGTACCACTCTGTGTGTCTACTGGTCTAATGCAGCTTTGGTTAAAGTATCTATAGGCACAATCATAAATCCTACACATTTTCTAGGAATTCTGGAAGGTTACCGCTGAGCATAATCTAATGTATTTGCTTTTATTATTTCAGTAAGTCCAAACATGCTTCGTGTTCTCTGAGCGCTGCTCTGATAATGCTATAAGCCTGAGGGAGAGTCTCTAAGACATTAACGTGTGTCAAGAAAAATATGTACAAATATGCCAAGAATTATTTTATGAATAAATTATGAATTGTAGCTATTTATTAAAAACATAACTTAATTAATTATGACAATATACCCCATTAAACCTGTGCTTTATATCAGCTATTCATTATTAATGCAACATCACATAGCGTTCAATCCCTTTAAATGGATCCAAAAGGCTTGAGTTTTTTCTTCTTCTGTGAATTCAGACCTTGAATTGACACACGAAGCAAACACATCAGTGCTATAAATGTGGACAAAAAGATTGTTGAAGCACTTTGTGCTTCATAAACAAAAATGGAATAACCTCCATGATTTAATTAAAATTCAGTTTAATGCTTTATGAACATTATGAATCAAAGCAAACAAAGCAACCCGACCTGTCAAGTTCCAGAAAGGACAAAAAAAAAAGTAGATACAGCTTGTAAACTTTATTTCAATTATTTTCTTAGTCAAAATATACAAAATAAGATATGATTAACTGAAAATATTCCATCAATGAGCATTGGTTCTCACTTGCATATATGATGCACAAATGGTCTGTTTGTTTCGTTGTCATATGCCCACTTTTTAGTGTTACTATAAGAGAAAACTTATAATTAAAAAAATAATTTTTGACAAGAAAAACTGGCACCATAAGAATATAATTTTGACAATTTTCACCGTTTAATATCCAACTGTCCACAGCCACCCACTGCCTTTATCTTTATCCATTTTCTTACATCCTGAAGACAACCAAAAGAACACCTAACAATCATTCATGAAAGGATAGTTTGAAGCTTTCAAATAATTGGGTTTTAATAATGCACCATGGCACAATAGGTTTCAGGTGAAGGTAGACGATCAATACAGATAGAGCAAAAAGAAAGGAGAGTTTGCTGTGTTTGTCCTGAAAATAGAATAAATGTGTATGTAATGAGACAGAAAGATTATAGGGAGGATAGAGAGAGAGAGAGCGAGAGAGAACACACAGACGGAGAGAGAGAGAGAGAGAGAGAGAGAGAGAGAGAGAGAGAGAGAGCACATATGAGAGCACAACCACTGGAATCAAGGAGAATCTGTGATGGCATCGCATGAACGAGGGAGAGAGACAGAAGGAGACGGAGAGAATTAGAGACAGAATGAGTGAGACAGAAAGGCAATAAAGGGTTGGACGGATGAAAGAGCTGGAGACGAGAAGATGTTCAGCTTTATCATGAGGACGATACTGAACAACCTGCACAAACAGACTGACATATCAGCAGCTGACCAACACAACTCTTCTCATCGCGATCACAACAGGTAAAGAAATCTACAGCATCTCTATACTAAACTCTACACATTATAAGCTATTTTAAACAGAAATGAAGATTGAGTTATTGCTGAGTTAACTATCCATGATTTACACAATTTAGTATTTACATTTATGCGAATGCTTTTATCCAAAGCGACTTGCATTGCACTTCAAGGTTCACACATTTACATTCTTATCAATTCTTGCTTTCCCTGGGAATCGAACCCATGACCTTGACGTTGCAAGCGCCAACTCTACAGGAAAGCAACGGGTACTGATTTTATCCTTCAACAACTTACATGTGAGGGAAAAAACACTCATGAACGATGCTGATTTTATGTCTATGGACTGATCTGAGAACAATATAAGAGGACACAATGTTTTAGACCTGTAACTACAGTACTGTATGTGTATATGAGGAGGGCAGAGAGAGAGCAAGCAGTTTCCTTTATAAGCATCAGAAACAGGTGCATATACACCTGGAAACACAATATATATTTTCTAAAAACACTATCTATATATATATATATATATATATATATATGTTTATTTCCATGTTTCTCAACCTTTATTGTCTTCATCAGTACCTCTTTAATACCAAATGGGACCAGAAATGTTTCTCTGAACTCATTTACTGGATATCATTTTGCATTAATATTATTAAAGTGTCCATTATTACACTGATTCACTTGTAAACTGACTCACTTGTGTCTCTCGCATGTTTTGACAGTTATGCGGGGAACTGTTTCTGACATTTTGTCATTGTGAAGATGAGAGAGATATTATTCAAGATTATTTTAATCTTCTTATACGGTCCTGCGGTTTTATTTGAAGTCATCATTTCTGTCAAACCCCTTTGCACAGCCATGGTTGTGAGTCACCAAGATCTGCTAAAGTGGACGGCGTCACTCTCATCTACACTCTTAAAAATAATGGTTCTTTACTGGCATTGATGGTTCCAAAAAGAACCTTTAATATCCCATGGAACCTTTTCATCAGTCTTTTGATTCTTTAGATGTTCTTCACACTAAGAAAAATCGGTTCTTTTAAGAACGGTTTACTGAGAGGTTCTTTGGGGAACCAAATTCGGTTCTTTTGAAGACATCACTGCAAAAAACGTCTTTTGGAACCTTTAATTTTAAGAGTTTATTAGCAGTAATAATGTGTTAAAAGCCTGATCAGATGCTCCAGCTGCAGTTATATTACTGACCTCTTGTAAATAGAAGACTTTAAAGAAGATTGAAACAAGTTATATTACTATTATGAGTACAGCATCTTACTTTAAATATGAAGACTCTTTCAATGTTTGGATATTCCCAAAGCTATTTGAGTTTGTAAATTCAACCATAAATCAGTATATTAAAATAAAAAAAGACCTCAGCAACCTGCATTTTTTACCCGTGACTTCATTTTAAATTTTGAAGTGAGTTCTTATGTTAATTTAAGTGGTTAATCAGTAGTTCATTTAAAATATTAATGTCGAGTGATTTCGGCATACTCAAACTTCATTTGAGCTCATTTTACACAGTTGGTGATTTAGAAACAAGTTTGCATAGTTGTTATAATTGGTGCATATTATTGTTAGTGTGTACTTGAAAGCTGAAAAATGAATATCTGCTGCTGCTTAAAGGAAGCATGAAAGTAGAAATGTGTGTGTCTAATGAATGAACCACAGGAGGTCTGATTACTGAAAGTCTCATTAGACTGAATAACTGTACAAACTACTGGCTCACATCAACCTCTTCTGCTGTTACGCTAGAACAGATCTTTTAAAACTGACAGACAAGGACCGATAAGGTGAAAATGGAAATCTATCGTGTCTGTAAAAACTCACCACACAGATCAAATCAGGCGTTTTAATACAAGCAGTAAACAAAGCAGTGAAGTTCCTGATCTATTTATCTGGTGTCTCCATGAATCACATTAATCGTCTGTTCCAAGGACAACAACCTGATTAAACGTGCATACACAATCCAGAGCTTGCAGGAAGGACAAGCCATAATGTCTTTTGGACAAACGTTTCTATCCGTAGTACAGATTTTTGTAGGCCTACATATGAGACCAAGTATAGGCTATTGTTTATAAAAAGATAAATAGAATTGAAAATAGGATTGCAAAATGATAAATCATGCTCACTAATAATTATATTCTAGATATTACTAGATATTATTCTCAAATATATTATTCTATTTACAAATCTATCTATCTATCTATCTATCTATCTATCTATCTATATAATATAAAAAATATAAATAAAATATATATATATATTTTGAACGGCAATATATATATATATATATATATATATATATATATATATATTGCCGTTCAAAAGTGGGATCGGTAAGATTTTTTATGTTTATAAAGGAAGTCTCTTATGCTCACATTAAAAATATATATTAAAAAAAAAAGTAATATTGTGAAATATTATTACAATTTAAAATAACTGTTTTCTATTTTAATATTTTAAAATGTAATTTATTCATGATGATGTAAAAGCTGAATTTTCAGCATCATTACTCCAGTCTTCAGTGTCACATGATCCTTCAGAAATCATTCTAATATGCTGATTTGCTGCTCGAGAAACATTTCTGATCAATACTTTTATTCAGCAAGGAAGCATTAAATTTATCAAAAGTTACAATAAAGACATTTATAATGTTACAAAAGATTATATATAAAAAATAAAAAAAAATAGATCTTTCTATTCATCAAAGAATCCTGAAAAACTAATTGTACACAACTGTTTTAAAGATTGATAATAATAATTAATGTTTTTTGAGCATCAAATCAGCATATGATTTCTGAAGGGTCATGTGACACCGAAGACTGGAGTATTGATGCTGGAAATAGGAATAATTCACAGGAATTAATTACATTTTAAAATATATTCAAATAGAAAACAGTTATTTTTAATTGTCATAATATCTGACAATATTATTATTTTATCAAATAAATGCAGCATTGGTGAGCAGAAGAGACTTACAGATCTTACAGATCCCAAACTTTTGAACGTGTGTGTGTGTGTGTGTGTGTGTGTCAATGTACAATAAGTCAACCAGCAACTAACAGATTTTAAATCACATATACTGTAGTTCAATGCTCAGCGAAGTAACAAGTATCCTGATCTTCACTAACCCTACATTATTAAAAACAATATATTGATAATTTCACGTTATGTCAGTAAACAGCAATGTACACAGCAATTTACTTGTTTTGAATGACTTTTGCAATCAGTATAGGCTAAAGACCTCCTGATGTTGCCACAAGGTGGAGACTGTGAGTTTTCTTAACAAACGTTTTAAATGCACATCAGAATGTGGTTTCATCGATCACTTTCATTTTCTCTTGTGACTGTACACTAAATAACTAAATAAAATACACTCCCTCCGACAGACAGTACAAGAGTTGAGTGCTGTGTTTCAGCATGAGTGAAACACAGACGTGACAGGGGTACAAACACAGAGATGGGCTTTTAATATTCCTCGATGCAGCTCGCGTTTTCAGACTGATTCTATGATCAAATGGTGCAAATAAGCAACACAATAACACGTGACAGCCAATGCTCTCCTTTTGTTCCTCTTTTCCACACTCACTCACTCTAGCAATGTGCGCCACAAATTGCCCAACAATTGTTCCATTATGGTAATAATAATTAAGAGAGTGTGGAAATTGCATTCAAATTTCAAGACGCAGACCTTTAACAGGGGGAAAAAAAAAACAGTCCTTCAGAAAATCTATAGATTTTACAGTGCATTTCAAGACCAACACACACGCACGCACGCGCGCGCGCGAGTTGGATTAAAGTCAATGGAGTCAATCCTGAAGGTCTGAAACACTGTCTTTGTTTATGGCCCTTTTAGTATACAATGAAACAGACACACCAGAAAAATACACATCACCATCCTTTTACCTGTACTTTAAAGGGGTGGTTGATTATGATTTCACTTTTGGCTTGTCTAAAGTTTAAAATCATTGGTTACCCGTAAGTCAATCACATAACGTTTGGTTATGGCGTGTGTTATGCGCATGCTCAGCCGCATCTGACTTCCACTGTAAACACATGTATGATGCGAAAACAAAACCACTGAGCGAAATACCGGAGTGAACATGGCTGTGAACGACTTTTGCAGATTTTGTGAAGTAAATCTACGCATCCACGGTACAATCAGCGTCTACGTCACGGCTCTCAGCCCGCCCTCTGTTCGTTGATTGGCCGGCTGTTTTCAGGCCGGAGGAAAACGGAAAGCTCTGACGCTGTCTCAGACTATAGCCGTTTCTCAATACCAAGTACGCAAAGTTCGGACTTGAGTCCTTGGTAGTTCGGACTTGACAAGTTCGTCTCAGGAGAACGAACTCCCGAGGACGGGAGGACGCAAGTCCGATAATTCTTAAATGGAACAGCGGCGTACTTGATAGCGTCACTCAGCTCCCTCTGGCTACTCCGGTTATCTTTTTATGTATATCTAGGCTACAAATAAAACAAAATATGTTATAAACCACCACTCTGCCTCTTTTCATTTAAAAAAATCTTAAACATAATGGCCACACAAATGTGGTTCAGGCAACGCAATTGATTATCTTCACTGCATATTTATAACAACACGAAATATAAAGCACAACCCTGACTCTTGATGAATGATGAATAAAAAACATTATAATATTGATCATTAAAACTAACATTTAGCAAAAAGAGGGTTGTGTCATTTTATTTTATTATATATGTACATACAGTGAAGAGAATGTAGGCAACATGTAGGCTATAATAAAATATTTTATGTTTTAAATATATAAAATAAAATGACATAACCTTTTTTTGTTAAATGTCAGTTTTAATGATCAAGTATAGCCTAAAAGGTATAATAAGCTATACAATAATAAAGCAAACGATTCAGTCAAACAAAAGTCAGCTCTCTAGGCTACAACGTTAAAGTTAAATAGACTAAATAAAGCTATGAAACTTCACTTTGCCCTCAGCTTAACGTTTTGCCAGGGAACAAATGATAGATTAATGAGACAAATAAAATAAATAAATAAATAAATCGCCCGTTAGATATACACAAGACGATTTATATCTCATGTTAAACCACTAGACTAGAGACATCCGAGCCAGCGGCAAGTCAGCAGCACTAGCCGAGGAAAGGCTGTTCTCGGCGGGGTAAATTACATGAGCGCCGAGCGTCCGATTGCCTGGTTCTGACAACTCTGAAAACGTCAGATCAAATTTTCAAATAGACGCTATCTTTATAAATAAACCAAAGATTTGATCTTTAAACAACTACATTCTCGCCTGAAATACTCTTAAAACTACATTTTGTGACGCAATTACAGCAGTATTTTTAAATTACGCGGGGTTTCTCCTCTGCTATTGACGCTTGTTGGTTGGTGTGAGATGCATTCTGGGATACCTGGCTGTCTCAAGTTCGCACAAGTCACCTCTCGGTGCATCCTCGGTAAAAGGGGCGGATCAAGAACACATCCGGGGATTTGAACTGGACTTGGCTAGATGTGAACTTTGAATTGGAACAGTACTTGGGCAGCGACTGATGACGTTTCACAAGTCCACAAGAACACAAGTACAGACAAGAACGCATATTGAGAAACGGCTTGAGTACAGAAGCGAAATGAAATTGAGCGGAAATACGAAGTCTGACGCAGGCTACGACATTCCTCCCGGGTTAGTGACATCACCAACCCTAGAATTTACATAAATCCGCCCCCTGAACATGATTTATAGATTATCAAGACAGAATATGCTAATCAATGACTAGAAGATAACTGCACATAAACTACATAAACTCATCAACTAACCATTCAGAAACGTCCTGTTGCATTATACGTTGTCACTTCTTCTTCAGTCTCTCCATCTTTGTCTGAATTCGGTTTGAACATAAAAGGCTAAAAGTTTTTGAAATTTTCAGTGCATGTCTGTGTGAGTGCAAGTTGTTGAAGCTCCGCCCTCTGTGCTGGGAGCAGCAACTCATTTGCATTTAAAGGAACAGACACAAAATGGTGAGTTTTTGCTCACTCTCAAAAAGTGACAATTTTAACATGCTATATTAAAGGTATAGCGGAGGATTTTCCCGAATTTTAGAAAAGAACCGCCCTCTCCACTTTTTGAAAAAATACACATGTGCAACACTCTACCTGCTCCCGAGAGGGAACGCCTATTAAACGTGTGCACGACACGAGAGAGCATGCACGAGCCTAGTTCTCCTTGTGCACGCTGTTTACAAGTTGCAAGATCGCTAATCACAGCTTACATTAACTTTTACTAGCAGTGATTTTAAATGGATTTCTCCAAATAGCATGCCAAACTTTACCTGTCGAGTAGAAACTTCGCGACTGAGGCATCAGTGGGAAGCCCAACCTGTGCTTTTAGCGCACGCCAGCGTGTGAAATATTCTCCCAAAAACACTCTGGTCTTGTTTCTTTCTTCAGAGGCCTTTCTCTTCTTGTCATACAATTCGTAGACACTTTTTCCTCTTACGACCCTCAGACATTTTGAAAAAACCCGGCGAGAACGGCGAGCTTCAATGAATGGCTGAAACCGTAGCTCACCCATAGACAGCTCACCACACATAATACACCTGAAAGTGCGCATGCGCAGAAAGGACGAGCACGTACGACGGCCTTACGTAAACATATCACCAGAATGATTGACAATTAGGAGGACCAATAGTCTTGATGATCCACCCGGAAAAAGAAAATCCTCCGCTATACCTTTAACATATCTGTGGGGTATTTTGAGCTAAAACTTCACATACACACTCTGGGGACATCACAAATTATTTTACATCTTGTGAAAAGGGCATTCTACCACCCCAAGAGTGTATATAGCCTGTTCACATACTACAGCCACTCGCTCTTGTTTTACCCAAATGCTTTGAGTTCAGTAAGAGGTGCTAAAAGCATCATGTCACATTTATCTAAAAATGACTCCTGTGTTTTGTACTCTCAATTGTATTCAGACCCTTTATTACGTTCATAGTGTTTCAACTAATGTCACATTCTTGCAAAACACGGTGCATTTGTGGGAGGGTGACACAAATAGGATGCATTTGTAAATTAGGCTTTATAAATATTAATTGCAATAACAACCCTTGAAACCAATTTGCTTGCTTGCCATATAATTTTTCACTTTATATTCACTGCGAAATCTAATTTTATACTGACTGGTTTGCAAAATAACATTAGCTGATCATCAGATCATTTTTTCAAATTCAGATATTTTTACTCTTTTAAAGTGTTTATTACTTTGAGTAGGCACTAACGATTGGTTTTCAAACAACGCCTCTAATATGCACACTCGTTGTAACCGTTTGCATCAATTTTTTTGAGTCAGGACAACTTCAAAAGAAATTGTGTTCAACCAACAAACTACATTGAGTTAGAGAAACTTAATTTATAACATATACACAAATATTTAAATTGATTTCACAAAAGTTGTAGTTGTGAGTTGTAGGCCTGGAACCAGGTAATCTAATCTGTTTCACAGCTTTAGCACATGCTATGTGTAACTAATTTAGCATGTATTTTAATGAAAAAGATATTACTTCTTGTCACTGGCATTAACACAGTCATTTCTATAGGGTCAATGCAGAGTTTACCTTCATGTTGTCAAACTCTTCAGCACAATGATTACCAAAAATTTCAACATTACAGAAACTTTTAAATGCCAAACATAACAGCATTGAACACTAACAAGCCTTTCCCTTCAGTAAAAAAACAAAAAAAATAAATAAAGGGACAATTAATTTCAATATTCATTCAAGTCCTATGCAAAGCATGCTGCACTAGAATTAGAAAGTAACAAATTATGGTCCATTGCTGTGATTTAATCGAAAGGCTATTGCTTATAAAAAAAGAGACCAAAAAAAAAAAGAGACCTTCAATATATTTGGACAGTTTTGAAAATTGAAAATGTATGGACAAATGGTAAATCATGCTCATAATAACTTAGGATGTATTTAAAAATGAATCAAAGCTGCAGAAAAAAAGTGAAACTAGGTTGTGCCAAATCTTTTTTTGTGCCTGATGGATACATCACTTGACATTTTTGACATTAAATCAAAAAGCTTGGTGAAAATGGTAAAAACGTACAAAAAATATATATATTTCTACGAACTTTGCACTTTTAAACTAGATTTTTCATTACTGTGTTACAAGTCATTACTGTGACCTCAGAGAGAGAGAGAGAGAGAGAGAGAGAGAGAGAGAGAGAGAGACGCAGCTTGAGGAAAATGTCAGAGAACAGTAATGGAGTTTCCCTCTCCACTGTGAACCCATTCTCACTTATTCTCTTTCCCTCTTTTTTCACTCCCTTGATCTTCCTCTCATATCTTTCATCATGAGCTCCTCCAGCATGTCTTAACTCACACTCGGTTGTATGTGTGAGACGGTCCACCTGTGACCTGCTCCTCTTTCACAATCCTTCTTTTTTATTACACCATGTTCTCTGCTCCTGCTGCTTATCACTGTTTGTGTATCTGTATCTGCTCAAGGTCCATTTCCCCATCACAATTTCCTTTTTTTAACTGTTCTTTCTTCCTCCTCGCTTTAGTGTCATCCTCATTTCTATTCCATCCCATGCTTCTTTAAGCCTTTACTATATGACCAAAAGAACACATCACATGACAGACATGAAATGTCCATTGCTTCTTGAAAAGGCTTTTGCTTTGGCATGAGCAGTAGGTGCCCTTATGGATATTACCGCAGTGAATGCACTACTTACCGGCCATTAGAGCTCTGAAATGGTTTGTAAATAATGTCATTTCTCTTTCTCCTGCATTTGATAAATAACGGTTAAGTATGCATCATTAAAGCACAGAATATTTTGTGCTTATTTGATTATATCTGGTATATTGTATTATATAGTATCTTTGGAGTCCTTTCAATTGAAAAACACATTGAGTCATGTCATTTGTTAATACAATAGCACTTACAATACAAAGCAGCTTTACTGTAATAAACAGGAGGAAAAATGCACTTCAGCTCAAATCATTATTCAGCTCAAGTCAGTTCAATGTTGAGTCAGTTCAGTTCGGTATGTGTCAGTGTCACAAATCTACGTATACATGTACTTTTTTTCTTTTTTTTAGATATTGAAAGCAGAAAAATATTGCAAGCAAAGAATGAGGGCGAACCTGGGTGGTTATTTTCCTAAAGAAAAAGAAAAGAAAATGTTCGGGCTAAAAATACTAGTGCAATTTAGACCTATTTTGCCATAGAAATGGCTTAAAATGACTGAAAAATGCTCCCAGGATAAAAACACACAATGGCATGGATTGTTATAAGCAATAACACAACTGGGCGCCTGGAATCATCCAGATTTAGCAAAACGTTCCATCTTTCAAAATGGATCTTTATCTCTCAGTTTGAAACTGTAAAATCGAATGGCAGGGGAGAAGACGAGCTTTATTTATTATCTGTGCTCAAAATTCTGCTCGCATGCAGTTTCGGTTGTTTTCTTCAGCATTAGCTGTTTTTATACATTACAAAGCCATTTGTATTCCAAACCATTCGTATTATTAGCTTGCCAGATTTGTGCTTGACACTGCATTTGCCTTGTGGATGATCAGGGGCACGAGCTGCACAGCTTGAGCTGTGAGGAGGGGCAGGGGTTTGTGTTTTCTCTCCTCTCCTTTTCATTACTTTCTCATTTAGTTGGCACCACCATGGCCGAGTCCTACCGCAGGATGTTTGCTCTTTGTGAGCAAACAGACTGATGACAAAGGTGTCTCGGCATCTTCACGTCTTGTAACTGAACAGGGCTGAGAGAGCCCTCACACATACTCATGCATCCACAATCCCAAGGATGACAAGAACATCTCACTTCTAATCTCTGAATCCATTTTATAACCAGAGCAAATAAATGTAGACACACACAGTCAGACATGGATGAACTGGTATCTCAAAACCGAATTATATTATTCTTAATCAGTCATTTTATCTTTTCCATTTAAATGCCTTAAATAAGATAAATTACTAAAATGCTATTTATTTACTATACATTTCATTGCACTTTATTTCGATAGTCCACTTTAGGCATTCAACTAACTGTGAGTAACTTTGCAACTACATGTCAGCTAACTCTCATAAGAGTATTAGTAGACTGTTTGGTTAGGGTTCGGCTTAGTAGACTACATGTAGTTGCAAAGTAACAAGTAATCAGTAATGTCTCAAAATAAAGTGTAGACAGTGGCAGATATGAATCAGACAGTCTACTAATACTCTAATGACTGCTTGACATGTAGTTGCAAAGTTACTTATAGCTAGCAGAATGTCTAAATTGTACCATTGAAATCAAGTGTTAAATTTCAAATAATTCTGGTGAATATCTGGCAAATAATTATTTTAGTTCTAAGCATAAACCTCACCAAATGTTATTTGATTTATGGTTTAAAAAAACTATTAGCAAATGGAGTAAAAATAATCAACTTTTGTATTATCTATAGATATTTTTTTACTTTTTTGAGTGAGCAGATGTCCCTTGTATATACCTTAGGATTGCCATCAGTGCCTTTAACAAGGTTTTTATATTTTTTCTTATAGGTCTTAATGACGCCTGGAGCAAGAAACATCAACGGGAGAAAGCAAACTGTGATAGACCTCTAAAACTTCAACTCTAGATGAACTAATTTTGATTCAACAATATGCTGTGGATCAATTCTCCACTGGGAGGTTGTTCTTGAGGCGATAGCACGTGGAGAGTAACATCGTAATACTTTGATTCACAGACTCAATTTCTTTTTAATGAGCTGGAATGCCTTTCCCCTGCCAAGAATGAGAAGTTGAAAGATGCTCAGTGAGCCGTGCCCTTCAACACCTGCACACTCTCATAGACGAGCGCAGGTTTGCTTGGGATTTGAAGAAGAATGCTCCTACTTAGAATTTTGCAGATGCAGATTTCGCCTTCTGCTTAGTACTGAAGCTGAATCCCTTAGAAGCTGGAGATGAGACTGCTGGGTCGACATAAGGACCTGACTATTGGTTTTGCACACAAAAATATTCAAGGACACTTGAAGGTTAAAGAAAAACAATTCTTGGAGATATTCTGTTTGTTTTATTGGTGACATTTTGAGAATGTCTGACTTTACAACACCATTAAGACATTGACTGGAAATCACAAACTGAGAGGCCCAATTTGGGCAAACATATCAAACACAATACAATACAATATAAAATGGCTGAGCTTGCTGGATACAATGGCAGCGAGAGCTTCATGCTCTCAACCGGTCTGCCTTTCAACTCGACTGGTGACTATGACTATTATGAATCTGAACCTGATGCTAGCAAGATCATCATTCCCTCCATCTATGCACTGGTGTGCTGTGTCGGTGTCACAGGGAACGCCATGGTCATCTACGTCATCCTCAAGTACGCCAAGATGAAGACGGCCACCAACATCTACATTCTCAATCTTGCCATCGCGGACGAACTCTTCATGTTGAGCGTCCCGTTCCTGGCGACCTCGGCCGCGGTGCACCACTGGCCGTTTGGCTCGCTCATGTGTCGTCTGGTTCTCAGCGTGGACGGCATCAACATGTTCACGAGCATCTTCTGCCTGACCGTGCTGAGCGTGGACCGCTACATCGCTGTGGTGCACCCCATCAAAGCGGCTCGCTACCGTCGCCCGACCGTCGCAAAAGTGGTCAACCTTTGCGTGTGGGTACTTTCGCTGCTTGTGATTCTGCCCATCATTATATTTGCAGACACGGTCCCGGCGCAGGATGGTGGAGTGGACTGCAACTTTCTATGGCCTGAGGCCTTGTGGTCGGAAGCGTTTGTGGTCTACACATTCCTACTGGGTTTTCTGGTTCCAGTGGCAGCCATTTGCATGTGCTACTGCTTGATCGTGGTGCGCATGCGAGCCGTGGGCCTCAAAGCAGGCTGGCTGCAGCGCCGGCGCTCTGAAAAGAAGATCACACGCATGGTGCTGCTGGTGGTCGCCGTTTTTGTGGTCTGCTGGATGCCGTTTTACATTGTGCAGCTGATCAGTGTGTTTTGCAAGCCGCCGGACCCCATGGTGACTCAGCTATTTGTCATTCTGAGCTACGCTAACAGCGGCGCCAACCCCATTCTCTACGGATTTGTGTCTGACAACTTCCGCCGCTCGTTCCAGCGTATCATCTGCTTCCGCTGGCTGGAGAACGGGCTGGATGCCGAGCAGGTGGACTATTGCGCTGTCGCCCTACGGCGTCAAACCACATGTGGCCCAAAGGACTTTCCAAAGGAGTGCTTAGCCTCCGACATGCTGTTTCGTAATGGAACCTGCACGTCCCGTACAACAACTCTGTGAGAGGCTAATCAGTGAGAGTGGTAGATTTTAAAGGGATTGTTCACCACACTTACTTTCATGTCGATACAAACCTGTATGACTTTCTTTCTTTTGTGGAACAGAAAAGAAGGTGTTTTGAAGAACCTTTTAGTTCCATTGCTTGGACAAAAAAAAAAAAAAATTATATATATATATATATGTTCCACAGAGGAAAGTAAGTAATGTTTAAAACGATATGAGGGTAAGAAATGGATGACAGAATTCATTTTTGGGTGAACTATACCTTCATTACTTCATTCATTGAGACATGGAGTGCAGTACCAATTGCCAACTGAATGTTACACTGGCTGAGAGCTCATACCCTCACCCTCAACCCATCCTATATGACTTTCTTTTTTCAGCCGAACACAATCGGAGTCATATCAAATAACATCCTTGCTCTTCCCAGTTTTGTAATGGCTTTGAATAGAGAGATTTTGAAGCTCCTAAAACCACATCCATCCATCCATCCATCATAAAAGTAATCCATACGACTGCAGTGGGTTAATAAATGCCTTGTGAAGTGCAGCGATGGGTTTTTTGTAAGAAAAATGTCCATATTTAAAACTTTATAAACTATAATCACTGGCTTCCAGCAGCGGCTGTACGGGCGTTCATGAGAGAGTTGAGTTCTGGTAGAAGCGTGACCTCTGACCCGACGTGTAACGTAGGATGTAGCTCCTCTTCTATTATATCGAAATCCTCTGAAAATGTTCTTTAAAACTTCTTGTTTTAGACTTCTAATTCATGACCAGCGTTTTGTTTAGCTCTAACCTCTGCATTTCCGCGTTTGTCAATTCTCGCCTAACTTTATGCTACATAATACATCCTACGTCGGGTCAGAGGTCACCCTTCTGCCTGAACTCGACTCGAATGTGCGTACGGCCATTGCCGGAAGCCAGTGATTATAGTTTATAAAGTTTTAAATATGGATATTTTTCTTACAAAAACCCATTGCTGAGCTTCAAAAGGTCTTTATTAACCCACTGGATTCATATGATGGACATGCTTTTTGGAGCTTCAAAAACTCAGGCTCTATTCAATGCCATTACAAAGCTGGGAAGAGCCAAGATGTTATTTGATATAACTCCGATTGGGTTTGGCTGAAAGAAGAAAGTCATATGGATTGAGGGTGAGTAAATTATGGGATAATTAAAATTTTTGGGTGAACTATTCCTTTAAGGGAAATAAAGATTCTGAGAAAGAACATTTTGAGCAATTGTAAGCACAATTACAAGGTCAAATTAATACAAGAATAATAATTGCATTTACATTGTTAAAATTGCTACTTTACCCCAGTATTTCCTTAAGGTTGGAATACATTACACGGAAATCAGGCTTTTTGTAATTGGTAAAACAGCTTTGTAAGTGGTTACAGATTAAAACTACGTATCATACACTAAACAACTGAGGATCACGGACTTTCAAATCGTTCCGAACACAGTCAACTCACATAGAAACATTCGCCTCATTGCAAATGAGGTACATGACAAATGAAACCAATGTGTTATAATAGCCTGAAGCTTAAAAATCAAGATGCCAAATTCTGAAAATGGCTCAAAATATCAAACATGTCTGATATCCTCTGACTGGACCGAATAATAGCCTGAAGCTTAAAAATCAAGATGCCAAATATCTGCAGACTTTCTCTGGCTTTGGGCAACTAGTGTTGACTTGTTCAGGGCAAAAATCTGTAAAAAAAAAGAAAAAGAAAAAAAAAAGTAGTGTATTCCAGCCTTAAGTCTACAATAATCATAAAAATCATCAATAAGAGAAAGTCACAGAAAATGGATTCATGCATTGTTCACACATTTCTTCTTCTCTGTTTCTAAAGAGAGGAGACAGTCCATTGCATCTGTATAGATAACCCAAATATTTGTTGAATCTTTAAATATCGTTAATTTCTAATTGATGTGTAGACATTGTTTTAATTCAAATGAGCTTAAGGGATTAGTTGACAACATAAACACGAGGCTCCATAATTTACCCCTTCTCAAAGTGCGGTCACATTTACCGTTGCTCTGCAAAACTTCACATTCAAAACCCACACACGTTTCCCCATGCAGACTTCACATCAGATTCAAGTTGGTTACACAAATTTGCTGTGTTGACCATCAGAAACTGCTTGGTTTGAAGGTGACCCCTGTGTGAGTGGTGCTTTATGCATTGATTCCCTACACTATTGACTTTTTTTTGCCTGAGAAATTTTGCAGAAATGCTGCTTATGTGACCGCATCCTTGTAGTAAGTACAGGGTCACCCAAATGGAGAGCAAGCTCAGAATATTTGGTACTCAAGATGAAGTCATAAGGGAATGTGGACGTGTTATATCTTAGTTTGCCTTAAAAATACTACTGAATTTCCATCAAAAACTGGTGAAGATTGCCCCGAAAATGTTATTATGAACAACAATTATCCCCCATACTCTTACATTCGTGATCTTTATGTAATAATGTTAATTGTCGATTAATTGTAGATCAATGTTATATGAAACATATGTTAAAATGGTTACTTTGTGGATTCTACTTTTGAATGCATACCTAAAAACGCACAATATCACCCAAAATAATCCATTAGTTCTTGCTTAAATGGTTTTCTTTGTTATGTTTGTGAGGCAAATGGCCAAAGTTTATTCAGTTCATCCTGCTTTAAAATTGTGTTGTGGGTCCAAATTGTTGATATTTTAAAGTGAATAAAAAAGACAATAAAAGTTGACTGAATCTAGTCAGGCGTCTGCTGATTGTCTAGAGAAGCACTACTGCAACACAGCAGAAGTACGATGAACAAGGTGCTCGCTAGAATCCTACTTTAATTCACTTGAACTCGACAGATGCTCAAGTTCCAGACAGGAGAAACACAAGTCTACCCGCTTTCAAGCCACTGACTAGCGCAACTGTTATCTTTGCTTCTTGCATCATTTTCAATCATTTTGAGCTCCTCCGTCTGCTCAAGCAATTCATTACCCCTCAAATAAGAAAGCCATGGATTGGTTTCAGTCTAATGGGGTTTGGAAGTTTGTGGAAGTTTGCCCATTCCTTTCCCTTAACCTTATGACATGAGTTTGCTCAATGCATTAACTCTTCTTTTAGAAAGTTGCTGCCTCACACAAAAACAGAAACACTGTAAATCCACCAAAAACAGCTGGTTTTTGTTTAGCGACATTATTCATTTTTATCTCCTGACAGGCAAACTGCCTTTAACTAGGAAGAAACAGACACAGAGGTGCAGTTACGTCATGTTTCACCATAAGAACATTTCATGGTCAAAGCAAACACATCCTAAAGAGACTCAATGTAGAAGTGGATATGCAGGTTTATTGGAGACTTTTCCATGTGTTCAGATAATAAATCAGGCCAGCTACAAACAAATGAATAAATCACAGGAAAGTAGAATACACAAATAAAAAACACATGCCAGAAGTCGGATAAAGCATCTATTTTTTTTTCTTTTTGTCTGCATATGTTTTTCATCTACAAAGGATGTGTACTTGAATTTTGAGTCCAATCAAGCAGTTAAGTGACTAGTTTTTTCATTAGCATGCTTGGTAATGCAACCAAACAAATGTATTGAGTTCCAGAAGTTTGAATGCTAGCATTTCATAACCGCAAACAAGCTATCTGTGCACTAAAGCATGCATGAAACATTAAAGTAGAATTCTTAAAATAGAAGTCAAACAGACTAACTGTGAGCAGTTCACTATAGCATCACCCAGAAAATCCCTAGTGTTCCCGAATGATCCTCTATGAGCAGAAACACATGCATGCTTTACTGCCTTCCTCTTGTAGCAATTATGTTTCGCAAGCACAATGGCACTCTTTTTAATGCTCTTTGTAAACACTGAGTTGACCTTCACAGTCGCAAGGTTAGGCCCAAATCTTTTATAATCACCCACTGCAGCAGACTCAAATCACAGTGTTAATACTAATGTCAGCATCTGCTAAGCCAGTAATAAGGACACATGGCCACATAAGTGAATAAATGAATGGAGATGAGCGAGAGCGAGAGAGAGAGAGAGAGAGAGAGCGAGAGAGAGAGAGAGAGAGAGAGAGAGAGAGAGAGAGAGAGAGAGAGAGAGAGATAGAGAGAGAGAGAGAGAGAGAGAGAACAATGAAATGAAAATAATAGCGAGTGAATGATAGAACACAGACTTAAATATAACTCTGCGTTTATAAATTATTTCATTGTGGATTATGCAGTATTGTCTAGCATTATTCAGAAAAATCAGTTCATTCAAGGTGATGTTACTATCATGACAATAACCAGATGCGAACAGCTCACCATAGCCGTTCAAACATTGTCTACTGGTCATTGGTCAATATTCGCTATAATCTACAAACAGAATACTGGTAACACTTTACAATAAGTCTCATTTGTTAACATCAGTTAATATATTAAGTAAGGAATAATTGATGACGGGCCGTTGAATTATTAGAAAAATAATCCTCCGCTTCGCATCTTGGCAGCATTACCACCACGGGTCTGCATTATTTTTTAATAATTCAACAGTCCAGAGTCAATTATTCCGCTTATACTACGGTTACCTTAGCTCAAGACATTATTTGATGTTGCATTTCAAGACATTTGTCAGGTTTTTGTCCTTAAAACGCTCGTGTAGGACTAATTTCCTATGCCTCCGTTGCTTATTCCAAAACGTAATTTTAGAGCTAGTAATGGATACTTGAGCCACTGACTGCAAACTAATGCAGTTAATAATGCAGTTATGAGAGAGAGAGAGAGAGAGAGAGAGAGAGAGAGAGAGAGAGAGAGAGAGAGAGAGAGATCAAGTTATCAAGTGTGTATATGAAATACCTGAATCTGTGCATCTCTCAACAGTGTTTGGCAGCAGTGTCTCTAATAGCGAAACTGTACGTTTATCTGCTTCAAGAACAGTGCCGTTATTACATCGCTAGTAACAAATGTCTTGTAGCTTTTAAGTTGTTATATTTTACTGATAAAATCGCCAGAGCAGCGCTGACAACACGTTTCTGTGCGCGTTTGAGTGGAGAAAGAGCAGAAAAAAAGAGTATGTGCTGTCCGTACAACATAAAAAACGCGTAAAATTATTAATAAATGTTAAAATGAACATCAACTAAGATGAATAAATGCTGTAGAAGTTTTGTTAATTGTTAGTTCATGTTAACTATAATGTAGTTAACTCATGTTAATAAATAAAACCTTATTGTAAGTACCAGAATACTTATAGAATAATATGTGAAACTGACAAAACACTACACATTTCAGTATCTAACATTGTTATATATACACACTACTGTTTTTTAAGAAGTCTCTAATGCTCACAAAGTCTGCATTTATAAAATACAAAAATACAATAATCCAGTAGTATCAAAATATTATTACAATATCATTTATTCCTGTGATCAAAGCTGAACTTTCAGCATCATTACTCCAGTCTTCAGTGTCACATGATCCTTCAGAAATCATTCTAATATGATGATTTGCTGCTCAAGAAACATTTATTATTATTATCAATGTTGAAAACAGTTGTGCTGCTTCATATTTTTGCGGAAACCGTGAATTGTTTCAGAATTCTTTGATGAAAGTTCAAAATAACAGTGTTTATTTCAAATAGATTTTTTTTTTACATGATCACTTTGATGCATCCTTTAGCTGAATAAAAGTACTAATTTATATATTTTTTAAAATGTGATTCTACATATTTAAAACTTGTATACTGTGCACAGAATATAATACTATATACTGTAGATATAGTAAGAGTAGTATGGCATTCTTGACATAGCCATTAAAATACTCGAAATGTGCATTAAACATCTTTCCACACAGTGCTCTGATTGTAATTCACTGCCACTCGCCGAGACCAACCTCTGAGCAACCTCTATCAAACTTTAACAAGGTGTTCACTTTTACAAAACTTTGCTTCAAATAAAAGTTTCTTTGAATCTGGGAAAATCACAGCTGAACTACTTTTATTAAGGGGAATTAATAAAATCGACATAAATGATTCATGTAGTGAAACCGCAAACTGTTATTCATTTTTCAAATGCGCAGCCTTGTTTTCCACATGTAAAAGAATTACAGTTCAGTTACAGAAACTGCAAGACATTTAATGTTTAGTTTTAATATGATGAAACTATTGAACATAGCAGATATTTACATATTCCATTAGACAAAATTACTGAATATTTACACAAATTATCCTGTTGAAGTGTACACATCCTTAGCTAATAAAATGCGCACTGTTTATAGCCTTTTGTGATATATATATATCCGGTTTGCCTTATTGAAGCTGCCTACTCTTTCTTGACTTGAATTGATTTCTTCAGTTTCCTTGCACTGCACATCTGAAAGTTTGTATCACACAATGTTGTACTTTAGTCACTGGTCAAAGATTTTATTTTTTAAATATTATGTATGTAAGCATTCAAAAGAGTAAATGAAGTTATTATTTTGGAATAAATGTAAAGGAATAGAGTGCAACAGACCTGAAGTTAAAACTCCATTCATTTTCTCTACAGGGAAATTCAAATTTATTTTTAATGATAACTTATGAACTTTTAAAAGGTAGGCGTAACTGTGAGCTATGAGGTTGGTAATCGATGGTATTTAGGCTACCTCTGTTGAAGCCACATAATTTTAACTTAGTTTTAAAATAATCGTGTTTAATAGCAGAATTTGTGGTGAAAAACTACATTACTCATGACGTTGTACAGATAATTCCACCAATCAGAGAGCTGAAACCATAGATATCATATATAAACGCTAGATGTCTTATGGCGCAGTCACTTCCGGCATCACCGTTCGGCCATCTTGTCACAGTGAAGCAGTGAATTAAGGTGAGTGATCAGCACGCACACAAATCCTCTTATCTCGCTGAAATCTTGACGGATTTACAAACGGTTTGGTTTCTTACAAACGTTATTAACGTGGCTATAATTCCGAATGCTTGAACATGTATGTTATAATTATTCATATGTATGCAGTGTATGTATGCAGTGTCATAACTACATCTCTGACGTTTATAACAAACCAAACCTTTTGAAAATCGGTAGAAAATTGAGCAAGTTATGGTTATTTAAAAGTGCATGCACCATTAAACGAGTGAGCGAGCACACTGTGGCAAGATGGCCGCCACGTGCGGACGTCGACCTCCATTGGCCAGCAGCGCGCACAAGACATCTAGCCTTTATATATGATATCTATGGCTGAAACAAGCAAAAGATCTCTTTAGCTCCGCCCACTCCCATGAAGCACTGCAAATGACATAATCAAGTCGGTCTCCTTACACTCTCAAAATATTTAAAGATTTGAACATATATGCATATTTTACAATAAACTTAAAATATGTTGTTTTAATATAAATAATCAACATTTTTAAACAAGTAGTTTTGATTTTTCTCCATCGTTTTTAATTAGATTTTGCGGTTCCCAATGCTTCATGGGATTGTAGTCCTTTCCCTCACTAAAGACGTAAAGTACACATTGTACCTTTGTATTTTTGTCCGATTTTTCAAGTTTGTAATGTTATGGTTCACCAAGCAGCATTTGGTTCATGGCTTATAACCGTCACGTTTTGAGTTTATATGTTCATGTTTAGAGTTTGTTTTTGATCAGTTATGTTCTGTTCATGTCTGAGTTTCTAGGTTGGTTTTTCTAGGTTGTTAATTCAGTCTTCCTCCGTCCCCAGCCTGTGTGTCTCCATGGTTACGGATTGGTTTAGTTCTGTTCAGGTGCGTTTTAGTTAATTAAATTAGCCCCTCTTGTTTGCTGTCTATTTAAGCCCTGTGTTTCTGTGGGAAGAGACCAGAAATTAAAATCATTATTTACCGTAATCTTCCACTCCAGTCCTCATTCACTTTATATTGTGAGAATTCTTCAGAAATCCTCCTATTGTGTTCCACAGAAGAAGTCATGCAGGTTTAGAACGACATGAGGGTGAGTAAATGACAGAAAATTAATATTTGCATGCAAAAATATTTGACTGATGCGGCAGGAGGTACATAAACGAGAAAAGAAATAGGCATACATTAGCACAACTGTATGAGGCTGAACTCAACAAGATGGTGCTAATTATATATTCAGTACTGCTACTGAAACCTTTTACTGTTGATCAAGATGGACAGAACTAATCACACTGAATTCCCCGAAGAACCTACACTGGTGACCGGATTGTCGAAGTAATACCCACAGTGCTGCTGAGCATATATTTTGACCAACAACGTATTGCCCTCAATCACAGAAAGGTCGGGTTGGTAAAACCTTTTAACTTTAGACCAATTATAGAACACCTGGACACATTTTAGTATATGGATGTGAAAAGCATGCAGTGGAACTAAATAAGGTCTCCACAGTATCTGAGTGAATTTTTGAATCAATGCCAAAGCCCATTACTAAGCCAATCTAATAGCAACACTTAAACTCTTCTGTCTTCGAGGCAAAAAAATTAAGGCAGCTCGAGACAGTGAGTGTATCTGCTAGCATGTAGATGCTCAGTCCCAAGGCTACAGAATCTGTAATTGGAGAAATACAGACTTAATGGAAACAAATGAGCCAGCGGCCTCCTCAACACTATTCGTTCTGAATATTAATTCAACAGACATAAAAATTCATTTTGTAATGCATTAGCACTTTATAAACGTTCAGCAGCATGCAAAGTTTTCCTGAGCATGATTTGCAATCTTAATGGAAAACATGTATTTACAGACCTCATGCAGCAGAGAAACAAACACACAGCCGTCTTTAGAGTTGCGGTCGCTCTGTATATTTCTTTGGCATCGTTGTCAAAGAGTAATTAGCTGGTGAAGTGGATTTACTTGTAATTGTAGAGTTAAGGACAGTTATCATGAGCATTGTAATATTTGAAGCGGATGTCATTAAAAATGTCAGTAGACCGGGAAGATTTTAAAATGAGTGGTTCATTCATAAATCCGTAAGATCTTACCTTCATGCTGTGGGAATACAAACCGGAAGACCAAAGATGTCCTTTGCAATTCGGAGGCCTGTTTCAGAGAAACAGTTGGAGGTCCCCATGTGAGAAAAAAAGACAGACAAGCATTTCACTGCAAATCCTTTATCATCTCTGTTATATTCAACAACATTATCTCATTTCACTCGTAATAGTCTATTTATAAATGCACTCTATCTACCACTATATATGCATGCTATCTCTTTAACCATAATGAAATTACTTTCTTAAATATGAAACTAAACCGACAGTAGGCGGCGGCAACTCATTGTCTTAAAGGGGTCATCGGATGCCCATTTTCCTAGCATGGATGCCAGCCGAACTTAGCCCCGCCCACAACATTTGAGGTCGGGAAGTTAGGTCTGGACTTGATCCATTGTGGAGCAACTATGCTCGAACCAGAGCTGTTCGTACCAATCAAATTGTCAGGGCGGGCTTTATACGGTGATGGACAGATGATCAACAGTAACGTAATCATCCACGTCACCAAAGAGCACTTGGGTTGAATTTGTTTACAACAAAGATGGCTGCCGCTGGAGAATTGAGATGTGTAGATTCCGCCATCGCGTCTGTTATAGAACATATCGACAGTGCATTCATTTTAAAAGAAGAAGAGAGAACCGCGATCAAGGCATTTGTCGATCGGAAAGATGAATGAAGAACATACTTACTCCATTGCTCTGATTGGTTGTTGGTCTATCCAATTGAGTGCAGAGTGCAGAGTGCAGATTTTCTTTCCTGGTTCGGTTGAAACACACCCCTTAATCACAGCCCAATGGGCTGTTTCAGACTCATATTCTGACTAGAATCTGAGTATGAGGACGTCAGGCTACCATTTTCCACAAGTTCGTATGATTCTTCAGGGTCTTCATGTAAAGTTTGTAAAAGACTTTGGTTAATATTCCTCAATTTGTGTTTAGAGTCCCAGAGTGTTTAGACTTTTTGAGGATTAAAAAGAAAAAGGAGTGAATGGATTTTTTTCATTGTATGGTGGTTGTGTCCACACACTGCAAATACACATTTATATGCAAACACCATAAAAGTGAATTTTTCATCCGATGACCCCTTTAATGAGCGAGTCATTGAATCATTCAGTCAAAGGATTCGTTCAAAACTGCAGATTCATTCATTTGTTTAAAAACGCGGATTCATTCAGTAACAAAACATCGTTGTGTTCCTCTGAGATGCGCAATGGCTCTTCTGTGGATTTGTCTAAAATGTAAGTCACCAAATATTAACTTCTTTATTGAACTGTTGTATAAAATCAATATGACATCTGCAAACGTTCTGATATTTGGGAAAACAGCATGCACGCTTGCTCGTATGATATTGCTTCACTAGCTATATTCTTTATAAAGATTAAAAACGAATTCACACAGAGGGCGTATGCACGGTGTGATTGCAGGGGACGGAAATCTTTTTCGAGCTATATTCTTTATAAATATTAAAAACAAACTCACACGGAGACCCTGGCATCTGCTCGGCGTGCTGGCAGGGGACGGGGCACATTTTCGAGCTCAAGCCTAGGCCGCTTCTGTTGAAAAGTGAAATGGGTGAAACATTGCAAAGGCCGCTACTGTAGAACAGGTCTATACAAATTTCATTTACTCTCTTTATATATATATATATATATATATATATATATATATATATATATATATATATATATATATAGATAGATAGATAGATAGATAGATAGATGACAGCATATGAGTCATTTCATGGCAAAGTATTATTTTCTATAGCAAATATTGTCTCTCAATGTCAAATGAGTTATGTGTTGTGAAAGCAACTAATGGGCCATCTATGCAAGCATTAAATAAAACTGGACAACATTATTTCCTTATATAAAAGAAACTGTGTGCAGAATCATCATATGCACTGCAAAAAAAAAAAAAAAAAGACAGCGGATGTTAAAATAATTCATATTTTTAGGTGACTGCAAAAAGACCAACCTGCTTTTATGATGCGAGTTCGGAGGTGGCTGGTGTCCATTAGTAGCTAAAAGTCATTGATTTTGCAGAAAGATTAATAATATTAAAAAGTAATGGAGGATATGCCATGTAAGTATTAATAAGCAGTGTAATTAGGAGTTTATTGAGGCAAAAGTCATAGTTAACAGTTAGTTAATAGTGAGAATTGGACCCTAATCTAAAGTGTGACCAAAAAATCACTTGTTTATACCCACTTTTCATGTTCATGATGTGCAATTGTAATGACAATGGCTTCAGTTTTAATGACTCAATAAAAACAACCGATCTGTGATATCACAACTGAGGCATTCAATTAATTACTGTCCACACTAATCTTCTTCTCCCTTTATTATGGTAATGACGTTTAAATGTGAGGCCAGATTGTTTCTTTTATAATAATATTGCTCAAATGTGAGACCATTCTTTTCAGCCAGTTTTTGTTAATTGGCCAAGAATGAAGCAGAAGCGTTGATGAATGCTGACTGAACATGTGCACAACCCCAAGGGGCCACATGGAGGAAACATTGGACTCAATCACAGTGACATTTCCTCAATGGTCTTCAGCACGAGTATAACATTTCCATTAAGCATCTGTCATACTGCTAATGTCTGTTGTGCATATTCTGAAAAGACTGTGTCCAAAAATGCATTGTACATGCTAGCGGCAAGAATTATCATCAGCACAAATTATTAGATACGACAGCAATTTCTAAAAACTCTGGGGCGCAATCATATTTTCCCATGGTACATTTTGACCCTTCTTGCAAACTGTCAGCATGACACAGTCTAAAACAGAGCGAGAACAAAAGCACCTTGCCCAGTAATATTATTAGAATAAAGGTCAAGTAGGAACTTGTGCTGTCTACATGTCCTTATCATTCTGTCAGAGGTATGCGGGCTAAAAAAGCTGTCTGATCTGGCTTCTGTCCATAGGAAAATGCTGCATTGCAGACCTCGCTGAGACCCCTGAGGTGCTCGAGAAATCGATCATAGGGTACAGTAAGTGGCAGATTATGACATTGTGATTGATAGAAAAGGCTAAAAATAAAACGGTTCTCAGAAATGAGGGCAACAACCTCAATTTCAGACCGGCCCTCCAGTAGCCTACTGTAAACAGGACCCAGATTAAAAAGGAGTTCACATCAATTTTCCAATATTTCGTAAATGTTAGGATATAGACAGACCTCCCGTTTAAAGCATTTTCTTGGAAAGAGAGGTCAAAGCATGGAGTGTGTGATGCCATAGGAGAAGATCGTTTAAAGAAATGCTGGTTTTATGACCCTCCCACATCTGGTTTCACCTAAAGCACTAATAACCTTCCATTATGTTCCAGTGAAGTTTCCAGAGAGTCATTTAGCAGGAATTAGTAAGACAAACTGGGGACCTCCACCAAAAGGAGTGAATCCAAATACCTGCCTGAAATATAAAGTAAAGAGAATGATTCCTCATTTTCAGCCTCGGTGGAGCCAATTAGGAGACACGCGGATAACGTATTGTGTTTAAATCTCGGATGATAGAATTGTAGAAGGATGATATGATTTAAACATTCTTTCCTAAGTAAGATAGTCCAGTCAGGCGATCTCTTTTAGAAACCACTCGCTTTACCTATAGTCATATTTCCACCGATAAACATTCCAAGCGTAAACGACACAGATAATCAGATGATTCCTCATGATTGGTTTACTACATAATTCCATAGTTTAGATACTGTTTATTGTTCATAGCTCGTTCACAGCTGAATGAACATTTGTCCTGAGCTATTTATTTAATCAACAGAATCAACCAGAAATTTCTGATGAGACGTATGGAATTTACAAACACACAAAGACACCTGAGGAAATCTTTTGACCCACTACTAGTACTAACAACCGAGCATAATACACTTATCTTATACCCAACATTACCATTTTAGCAGCTGACCTTGAATCCATATATCCTCATATATTTATGAAACAGTTGGTTCCAACTTGGACGAGTCACACTCAAAGCTTTAGTGACTATAAATAAATATAAACGCACACACATGACTGCACATTCAGTTTTAACGTGCCAAGTTGTTGCCTGGAAACTGTAAACGGCCTAGAGTTGCACAAATGAAGTATTACTTGGAGGAAGAAGTGTTTATTATGACAATTAATTCTAAATTTAACTTATGAATGTTGTTAAATATAATTATATAATACATTCATGTTGATTGGAAATTACTCTTCTGATTATTTTCGGAAGGAAACATATAAAAGGATTTGAACAAAATGGACTGTATCCATTTGTCCATTTGTGTTCGCAATTACTGTTTAGTCTCAATTTGAACTTCAATTATTTATCACATCTTAATTTTTCTCTCTTGTGTGCCATCTTTTTTATTTAAAGCACAGGCTTCCTTAGGAAATTAATTTTCTAATTCTTTCTAAGAACAGCAGCTTGGGTTAAAAAAAGACATCGCTGAGGGTGTGTTATTCATGATATTCATACATTAGTGTGCTGCATCTTGTATCCTTCCTTATTCATAAGGATATAAATATTGTATTTTCGAAAGGCTTCAATTGAGAATGAAAAAAACATCTGGGTTTGTCATTAATAAATAGAAAAATTTGTAGCTCAGACAAAAACTCCCAAGGATTCACCTCAGCTACATTTATGTGATTGTCTAGACAGGAATTAAAGGGGGAAAATCTGCACAGGAAATATTAGATTACACCACAGATGTTGCTTCACTTTAACAATCTGCGCTATAAATTATTAAAAAAATACTATACTTTACTTTACCCCTTTACTATAAGTAATGTTGCACCTACATGTCAACTAACTCTCATTAGAGTATTAGTAGACTTTTAGATTAGTAGAACAAGTTGACATGTAGCAGCAAAGTTACTTATAGTCAACAGAATGTCTAAACCATAAAAAAATCTTTATGAAAAATGTAATAAACTAGACAAAAGCATTCAAAAAGCCCCAGACTAGCATGTAATCAGATATCTGGCAAAGCACTGACTATGGATTGATAACTGCAAGATAGAAGAGGATCCCCTGGGTCTCATGCACAAAGAGAAGACTCTAGCATTACAATAGAATTCATTCACAATTGCTCCTAAGCAACTCAAATCACCAAGACTGGGGTTTATAGGAGAAAATGTCATGGTGCAGAATGTTAAATACATATTTCTTGCTATTTTTAAACAGTAGCACATTCGCATCATCACACACGCCTAGTTTACAATTTCTTGTTTTCTATTTTCAGACTCATTGATTTTACATTATGCTAAGGGGTTAGGTCTGGTCTAAGGTCATGTTAGACAGGCAGACAGATCCAGAATATATACAGAAACACAAGAGCAGAACAGGGAATCTTACGATCTCACTACTGTGTTTGAGAGTAGGGTCATTTGGTCACTTTACCTTCTGCCTTTGAATCCAAGACTCGAGTTTCTATGAACAACTGTATCAGAAAATCTGCTGCCATGGTTCTTAAAGGGCAAGTCCAATAAGAAATGCAATTTTTTTCATATTACTCATCCTTATGTTGTTCCAAACCTGCATTTTTTTTGTCTTCTGTAGAACACAAAAGAAGATATTTCAAACAACACATCCGCTGTATTTACCCATACAATGAAAACGAATTAAACAACATGAGGGTGAGATAATGATGACAGAATTTACATTTTTGTGTAAACTATCCCTTTAAGGCTTAGAGGAAAAAATCTGAGCATTTCCAAGTTACTAAACTTTGTAACTATATGTCAATTCAATTAAGATAACACAGTCTTAAAATGCAATATAGGAAAATGATTGCAGCCTGAATAGTTGGTTGTATAGTATTAATATTTAACAACGATGATATTCATATCCTGAAGCAAAAATACTAAAACCAACTGCACATACTGTAGCTGCTGCTTTATATACACACACAAAATTGGACAATATACAGTCATGTTCTATTTGTTTGTGAAATTGCTGCTACGGCAATACAGTGCGCCATGGAAAATGAATTGATTTTAAGGTTGATTGACAGATCAAAGGCGTCTGCTTGGGAAACCCCATGATCTACACATCTGCTCAGCAGCTTGTGAAAACAGTTAGACCTTGGCTTGAATGGCAGGAACCATAGCTTCAAAAATCTCTAATTGTAGATCTTTAATCCCTCTGTCCCATAAACACAAGGCATCACGAGGCGTGCTATTAGCACTTTAAGAAACCAGAACAGAACCAAAGTAAAGAATGTGGGATTGGGGTATCGGTTGACTTTCCTGAAAACAAAAAGCTTTGAGAATGGCAGTCCTCGCTGAAGTGACTTGGAAAGAGAAAGTGATGTTCTTGTCGGATCAAAGCAAAGCTACTCAAAAGGAATTTCATGATCTTGGCGAGTAATCCAAGCGCTTTAGAAAAATAGGGCACGACTGCATTTTGTCTGATCTGCTTTATTCTGAAAGGAAAATTGTAAAAGCATGCAATGTTTCAGACAACCTACAACTGACTGATAATGTTTTGGGGCATGGAATATATTCATAGTTTAACTGCACATGAATAATGTATTTTACACCAGAAACACAACGCGTCTGCCTTTTTGGGAGATTTAGAAAAGATTCACTTGAGAGCAGATTATGAAGTTGACTCACATACCCACACATTTACATTCCAACAGATATTTGCTGACAGACATTCAATATACACTCAGTGATCATAATGCCTGCTTGTAATACAAATCATTTTGATAAATAAATATGTAGATCTTGCAGACAGGCCCAATAGGTCTAGTTGTCTTTTATAGTTACAACACATAAAACATACCTGAACACCAAAGAGCATCATAGATCAACCGTATTCCAGTTTAGTCTTATCAGTTAAGTCTTATCAGTTAAGTCACATTTCATGCTATTATGAATCAATGCACAAAGCATACACATTCACAGAGAGCTACATCTCTCTCTTTTTTTGCACCTCATCTTATTCCTGCAGTCCCTTTAGCTCCATTTACTCACATACATAATGCATGTTGTTAAAAGTCCTTTGGTTAAGAAAGTATCTGCCAAAATGTGAATTCTGAATAATTTACTAAAAGCTATAAAACAAACTTTGGAAACTAGTATACGAGAAGCCCAGTTTGGTGTCATGCATAGATATCCAGCTTGGCTCCAGTAACTAGGATTAGAAGAGCAAAATACACATTAGCACCCATCTCTCCTTCCTTCTCTGAATATCCTCTTAGATTCCCCAGATCTTCCTTTCTCTTTGCAATTTGCCCCCTCAAATTTCTGACACATTGCACTTTCACACATGACTGATCATAGGACAAGCATTACAGCAGGCAGCCAAGGGAGTCCATAAGGATACATGCGAAGATTTATGGCCACATATACAGCATAGCTGAGACCCGCCTGTACGTGATTCATTCAAATTGCCAGCAAGTTTACAGAAAGTCCTATTACTGGACTGAACATTTGCATATGAACCAATAAGAACTGGAATGATGATAATGAACAGAATGAAGGAAAACACCTCAACATCAAATGAATACCATATTAAAGTTATTTCATGGTAATACTGGAATTTAGGTCATTTAGGCAGCAAAGCTTGCTAGGTTTCTCTATACTGAGAAAATAAAATATAAATACATTTTTGGTATTCTCCGTCCATCCCAATACACTAAGGCATGCTAAACACGTTTGCCAACATTCCATGTCGGATGGGATATGGAATGTCAGACTGATGTTTTAAAAACACACACTGGTGTTTTTAATGAGCCATATCATCCTCCATAGGTGCTGGAAACGAGGCATACAATTGACTTCGGATTCTATATGTTGCGTGGAATGTAGGAACGGTGCTCCAATAATAATTCTTCCTTAATTAATAAAGCTGACAGGTTGTTTATCAGGAAAGGCAGGAGAGCATGAGACTGGTTATGCATGCAATCAAACACACACAGACACACAACTAAGCCAGTAATGCCGAACACACTTTGGAATACATAACAGAATTCGGTCCATTCCCCCTCCTAATGCACTATTGAATTTAAAAGAGGCATCTGTGGAATGTGGAATGGCCATGAAATACTCAAAAATTTCCTTTGAAGAGTCTGTTGCTGAAATCTTTCCCCAGCTGCTTATCACTGGGCCGAAAGTGAGAATGCCCACGGGCACGAAGCAAACACAAACAATCAGTAAGCCTTTGAAATAAAACTCTTTACTGCAAGCATTTGTTAAACTGACATTAGTAATTATTGTGGAAGTTTGATTGCAGTATTTAAAGGGATTATTTGAAGAATTAGTTAAATGCCTTTAAGGAAGCATATATATTTTCTATAGCATGTGGCTATAAATGATTATATATATTTCCTAAGAAATAATATAATTACAAAATTATGCTCTTAATTTGCATAAAGACAATTATATAGGCTATATCAGATATTTAGCCATAATGCTTTTTTTGTTCATTCTTTACAACATCTGAACACTAGTCAAAAATGATTTAAAAGAAGGCTGCATTTATTTAAATATACAATTTAAGAATTACAATTATTTGATTATAAGTGTTGAAACCAGTTGTGCTACTTAATATTTTTGTGGAAACCATGACACAGTTTTTTTCTTTGATGGATAGAAAGTTAAAAAGAACAGCATTTATTTGAAACAGATTTTTTTAAACAACAATGTTGAACTCTTTACTGTTACTTATAATTCACAATATATTGCATCCTTGCTCAATAGTATTAATTTCTTTAAAATCTTAAAATCTTACTGAACTCAGTTTTAGACCAAGATGAATCTAAAGTTATCTCACACAGAACTGTAACCACAACAGTAAAACATGTAGGAAGTTGTCGGTTTTCGAGCGATTACACCGGAGTGCTTTTCCTGTGATGATGTGAAGGCTGAACACGCCAATTATCCACAACACAGCATGACAGTAAGTAGCTCTCTGATGTCTGTCCAGATTTATCTGATTGGATAATCAGCTGGTACGGTTCTGTACCTTCATAGTACCACTGTCAGTCACTGAAAATCTCTTCAGTATCCACATGGAACAAGAGAGAAAATAATAGAATGGAGGCATAGTTACTTTTATGTAACGGTGTAAACCCTTATCATGAAGTTTTCCTAACCCTAAAAAAGCCTACACATTAAACAGTAAAACATTGTTGATTAATGTTATAGGCATGTATAAGCCATGACATCAAAAGCCAAGTATTGCATGTCCCAGAAAATAAAGACACCAACATTTAAGCCTTGTTGAGCACTTTAATAAACAGTAAAAAAAAAAAAGAAAAAAAAAAAGTTGTTAAAGTAGGAAATTTGGTTGTTTATCCATACCTCACTTTCACTTAGCATATCAAAACATAACACTACAAACTGATCAAAGAAAAGTCATTGGTACACCATTGTCTGGCTGCTTGTTCTAACATTTTAAACTGCTTGTGAAGTATGACCAACTTCACTCACATAATGTGGTATTATGACAAGACTAACCTCTAAAGCAGTGGTTTTCAATCCAGGTCCTGGGGACCCACCACTCTGCACATTTTGTTAGTTATATGTCTCTTATCTGACACACTTAGTTCAGTTGATGAAGCTCTTTCCTGAGCTGATGATCTGAATCAGGTGTGTTAAATAAGGGAGACAGCAGGTCCCCAGGACCAGGATTGAAAACCACTCCTCTAAAGGACTGTTTACTGTCATTAGACACAGAATGCTTAGAAAGTATTTTCTTGTTAGGCACAGTTTTGTAGCAAAAACATTTAACATATATGATAGAAAGCCTTTTTCTTGGTCTGGATCACCACAGGGAATAACAATCTTAACAGTGTCAAAATGAACTGTTATGGCTCTTTACAGAACAAATTTCTTAAGACATGGCTCACTTGAATGACACAAGCACAGCTATTCAGATGGAAAGTTCTTTCAAATTAAAAATAAATAACCCACATTACTCGAGAAAGTATCCTCATTTATCAAGAATGCTCTCTTATTTGCCATGTGACTGTTAAGCAACTGTTTCGCAAAACAAGAGATCAGTGTGAGCAACAGTAGAACAATTTGTATTGCCTCTTGGAGGACAGCAGAGAATGAGGCTTAGTGGTTTTAGAGTCATTCCTCTTTGCCCCCCACCTCCCTTTTCTCGCATAGCAAACTGTCCAGATAAACATCCACAAATAATTATGGATTAAAAATGTCAAAGGGAATAGCTGGGGTGCTTATCCTCAATCCATCGAATTCCTCTTGGAACTCCCACGACTGTGAAGTTACAAAACCAAGTTTATTTACATTTTCACACTGTCCAGTCACAGTCCTACTTGCTTAAACATGGGACTTAGTTCCGCTACCAGATATGTCAGCAGCCGCTTTATCACCAGCACCGGCAATCCAGTGATAGCAATCGCTTGTGTTCTTGTTCTGTGGTTTAACTGTGTAGCGAGTACAATAGATAATGCCAAGGACCACCATCACCACAATGAAGATGCAAAGCGGCACTAGCAATCCAACTAGCAACCAGCTGATTCCTTGGCTCTTCTCACCGTTGTCATCATCAAGGATGACCTCCTCTATTCCTTGTGACTGCATTGGGAACAGGGTGGAAGTTTGCTGCCCTGGACCAAAGGTGGTTGAATCAAAATCATACCTGTCATCATCATCATCATGGTCTTGGTCATAAAACTCATAATCTTCATGGAAGTGTAAAGGGTTCTTAGCAGTTTCCTGTGTCTCAGGCTTTGTTTGGGTTGAGCTGAACCAGAGCCAATTCCAGGCCCCGCCTAAAGTTGTGGTGGAAGGGTGGTCTGTGGGAACTGTTGTGCTCTCATCCTCATAATAGTCTGGTGTGGGCGTCGGAATGGTTGGTGGAAAAAAGGCATTATGAACCGGTTGTTCTGGATGATGGTCACCATCAACTTTAATAACCTCAGGGGAGTTTTCAGTCGGTGTAGTTGTTTCAGGTTCCACTTCAGTTGTCCAAATCAGGTCTGTCGGAACAGTCTCCACATTGGGCAGCTCAGTCTGCCAGTTCAGAGGTATTCCCCAATCAGACTCAGATGGAGGGCGCCATGGGTAGACTGGATCCTTTGGTTCCCAAATGGGGTTAAGAGTAATCAGTGGGTTGGAGACAGTGGTTGTGGAAGTCTCCAGGTCCTGGCCGATGGGTCTGCAGGAATATTGGTCAGGTTGAAGAATATAACCTTCTTCACAGTAGCACTCAAAGCCTCCTTCATAATTGATACACATCTGTTCGCATGTTCCCTCAATTTGGCATTCGTCAACATCATGACAGCGACTCTGGTCCTCTTGCAATGGGGCAAAACCAAGATGGCAGTGGCAAATATGGGAACCAAATGTGTTTTCACAAGCATGCTCACACGGGTCATCCAAACACTCATCCACGTCTTCACAGGCACCCTCTTCATCTTGTCGGTATCCATCCCGGCAGCGACATTCGAAGGTACCAGGTGCATTTACACAGATATGCTCACAGGGACTCTGTAGGCATTCATCAACATCTACACAGCCCCGTTCATCAGGTGCCAGCATGTAGCCATCAGGACAAGCACAGCGGTAGCCGTCCATTACAGGCAAGCACTCAAACTCACATGGAGCCCCATTGCAAGGGTCAGACGGAAAGCAGCTTACCCCATCCTCAGCCAGGAGAAAACCATCATTGCAATCGCAGTAGCTGTGCGGGTCACTCTCAATGCACAAGTGATGGCAACCTCCATTGTCCTTATCACACCAGCTTGTCTTAGTCACATCAGAGCAAAAAGGTGGATCCCTGTTCCAACCTACAGTTCCATCATCCTTTAATGTGCACGGAACTGACTGGTCATCCATAGTAGGACATGGTACAGCTGCCACTGATCCAACTGGGACATGCGTTAAGAGGGTACTCAGCAGGTTAAAATGGGTACTATAAAGTGTATTCCCACCTCCCTCACTAGCAATAGCTGTACACATGCCTTGGAAGTTATACCTGCACAGGTAGCCATCCACTGAAATCGAACAAGGTCCGTCCTTCCATTTTAGATTATCCCCTTGCTCATTGGCTTCAGTGCTGTAGGGCATCCCCACACATCGTGGGGAAGAGCAGGTACTAACCGAATCCTCTTTTAGCCAGTTTGTGTACTGGGTGTCCTGATCTCCAGTGATCCACGAGAAGCCACGCAGGGGCCGGGTGGGAGAACATTGTCGGGGTTGTCTCTGAAGGCCAATCCAGATATTTGCCTTGCCTCTGTGGTGTGGTCTCAGTTCCACATTGGAGAAGAGCTCCTTCACCATTTCTGCTTCCTTTGGGTGCCTGATGGTGGCCAGGTTCCCACCTAGTTCCTTGCAGCTCCGCCAGGCGTCCAGGAAGATCTTGCGCTGAAAGTAGAGCACATAGCACCCATCCTCGCTGCAGAGCGCATCCCGTTCTCTCAAGTCCAGAGTCTGCACGCCGTAGAGGCAAAGTAGTGAGGACAGCAGAATAACACACAGAACCGGACAGCCCATACCTCACACCTACTCTATTTTCCTTTGTATTCTTTTTCACTTTTTTAGGTGGCTTTCAATATGCTAAACTACTCTTCAGTGCCCTAGATGGCCATTTTTCTTATACTTGTACCTGTATTAAACTTTTCCCTTCTTTCATTTCCTCTCTCACCACCCTCCTTTCTCTCTCCTGTCCAGTGGAGATCTGTGCCTAAACTGAGAACTTAGAATCTCACCCTTGACGTTCCAGTATGAGAGAGAGAGACAGAGAGAGAGAGAGAGAGAGAGAGAGAGAGAGAGAGAGAGAGAGAGAGAGAGAGGGAGGGTTGGAGAGATGGAAGAAGGGTAGGAGTGACTGAAGAAAAGGGGGGAGACGAAAAAGATGTTTTTGGCACAGGCAGGACCAATGTGTGTGTGTATTTTGGGGGGATTGGGGGGGAAGTGCAGCAGTCTCTGTGCTTTTTCACCAGAACGTAACGTATGTTTCTCATAAGAGCGTGTATGGAAATGGTTTGGGACTCTGCCCCTGCTGAACCACCCCCCGCAACTCCATGTGACTCTCCACCCCCACCAAACTCTGAATGCAGGATAAGTTAGAACTAACTGTAATGCTTATATTTTACCCACATAAAAAGCAAATAAAAACTAGAGAATTTTTAACAAAGACCAACTCTGTTCTAACAGTCCCATTCGCATCTCTCAGGACTTTCTTATTCCAGCTTTTCTCTGATCTTTCCAGTTTTTCATATTGTTTGGGTCTCTCCTTGGTTTTACTGGAGCTGCGGTGCTGTGGGTAATGTGTTATCATGCCATGTAAAAGCTATTGTGCTCTTAAGATTTTTTTTCTTTTTTCCCCAAATGTCCCCCTCCTCTCTAAAACCAGGCCTATAAAAAATGAAAGACAAATGTTAATATCCAAATAAAGTATGTAACTTTATTGTACTAATATTAGATGAATGAATTATTCAAGAAATTATTATAGCAACTAAATATTTTATGTTGGACTGAAAAATAAGCATTTATATGCGTTTCAAAATGTCTAATGGGCATTGTTATGTGAATTATATATATATATGTAAATATGCAAACGTCAGTGAATGTAAATGTGCAAATGTACAGTTTTCAGAAACCTTGATGAATGAAACAAGTATTGTTCATACCTGACTGAGCGTAGAAAAACTCAAATGACCTGAAGTCTGCCAGGTCTGCCTGTGAAAACTCTGCAACATCAACAATCACTGTGCACCGGAATGATAACAGACCTAGTTATACTAGAGGTTAAAGTATCCACAATCATAAGGAACAAAACCAGATCTAGTTTTGTAAAGAAAACAGAGAAGGGGGAAAACTGAGGTGGGTCTCGGCCTGTATATGGTCGTAATGGGGATACAGTTCTGTGGGGGGTTACACAGGAGCAGCCTGAGGAGGAAATGGCTGGATTTCTAAAAAAATTCATTCTTGTGAATGAAATACAGATGAAGCACACGTCTAACACAACCGATAATATCAGATAACTACTTCATGCACTGAAGTGGGTGGTGCATTAGTGTTTATTTTATTGTATATTACTATGGACAAGGACTCATAAAACTTGACAATCGTAAACCAAGCAATTTGTCTCCTGTTGTGGTGATCATTAAAAGCAAATATTTCACATCATAACTTTTTGGAGAGGTCTCAAAAGGTTAAATGATCTGTAATCTGTGGATTTGTTTTTCAGTGCACATGCACAATGATACATCTACAATGCAAAATTCACTGTTATTAAACAGAGAAAAGATACTTGTGACAATCCTAAGAGCTTGGACAAATCTGTTCATACACTGCAAATGTTCTACAAGAACATATCAATCATTACCATGGAAACACTCAATGTGAAAAATACAACCCTGGATCTGTGTAATAGCTACATCTTAGTAAGAGCCAGACAGTCTTAAGCTAAATGAAACATGAATTAAAATCCAAGAATCAAGGGAAGAAAACAGTTCCAAGAAGCTTTTGTTACAAGTTTTCAAGAACGCAACAGCCTTGAAAGTCCTGATTATAGTGCGAAAATTTCATAGGTGTTTTTTTTTTTTCTTCTTCAAAACATGAAACCAACCTGAAGTGGGGCACATGTGTTTTAAACAATTTATTTGACTCATACTTTCTTTGGCATCCTCTAAATTTACTATCAGTTTATTTTCTTTTTATCTCACCATCAGTATTGATGAACAAAACCTTGATCTCACAACTCAGCATTTCTCAGGTACACTGAGGTGAAGCACGGTCAAATCTGCAGGACAGCACAGAAGATACTCAGGGTATTTTTCTCTCTCTCATTTATTTGCCTTTATTTCTTTCCTGGAACAGTCCACCCAGCACCACCTGTAAACCACATTTGCACTTTTCCGCCCTCAAGATCCCAATATCTTAATATTGTTCTCGGGTCTCGAGCTGCTCCCCGTCATATCATGTAGAACTGAGTCTGTTCACCCACTAGCTGCTCTGTAAACAGTCTCTAATTCTTGCATGTGATAATTATATGAATAAGAGCTGTGATTAGGACCGAGAAGAGAATAATGAACTGTTAAATATGTAACAGGCATTCATGTCTTCAAGCATTAAGCTTGCTATTATGTTCTCATGCTGTTTGTAACTTGGCAGGAGTCAGTAATGTCCGTCTCGGTTTAGGACCTCTGGAAAGTAAAAGCAGACTTAGGGTGTGTTCACACGTGGTAGGTTTGGTTCGATTAAAACGAACTCTGGTGCGATTGCTCTGTTTGTGTGTTTCATTTGAATAAGTGTGAACGCTGCCATCTGAACCCTGGTGCCACCAAACAAGCGGACAGAGACGCTGAAAAGATGAGTCTCGGTCCGCTTCCAAACAAACTCTGGTGTGGTTCGACTGAAATATGAACATAACACGGACCAAAGTCACAAATGAACCAAAAACAGGACGCAATGTCACAAGATGCGACCATAATTTATAATATGTTTTCCATAACATTTTTGGTCCGGACCTAAAGAACTGAACTACAAGTGTGAACACACCCTTAATGCTATTAGTTCTGAGATACTGATGCGAATGGAAGCCCCATACAGAGAGCACTACAAACTCTAAACACACATCATTCCATAGTCTTGAAAAAAAAAGAGACAAAAATTATTGTTATATATGTTACCGGTCAACATTCCCAGCTGTGTTTGGAAACAAGGATCTTGGTGCAGGATGTATAGCCTTAAGCGGCTGTGTTTGACATATTTAAAATTCATAATTCAGTCTTTGAGAGCACTTATGGAAAGTGCTCTCCCTGAACCATAAGTCTCAAATCCAATTCAGTTGAAGCGGTCATCCCAAAGATACATTTCTGAGTCAGGAACTACTTGACTGTACACAAGCTTACAGACACTGCACGGATCACACATTTATCATGTTCAGACACTGTGCATTACATCTGCTTAAATACAACAGCATCTGGAGATCTTTTGATTTAGATGTAAGGCTGACTCAATCTGAATGCTAGAAAGATTCACACAGATATAAACACTGTCCTCCATATTGATATCAACTTGTATCTAAGATTGGGATTATGACACCTGAATCCTTTTTTCTTAATGTACTATTCAAGCCATTTTCAAGTCTTACAGTGAATTCTCATCAAATACAACACACTTGGAATAATAATCTCTGCCAAACAATTTTACTTTGTCCAAAATGCTTGTACACTGTTACATACAGAAGTAAACTCTGGAGCAGAACACCCTTTGTCTGGGAAACCAGTCCTTAGAGGTTAAGGCACAAAACAGGCTCTTGTTCGTAGTAAAAACAACAACTATGAGTCTATATGAGCCCTAGTTCTAACAGAACACACACGAAGAAGCAGAGTGGCTTTGAAGCAAGATGCCGTAGTAAGTCTGGCCCCGGTTAAGAGAGTGAGGAGAAAGTCTGATTAACACTGGGGTGAGTGAAATGCCAGAGAATTTGTGTACCCTCCCCTATACACCCCTCAGGGCCGGACCAGGAAAGCAGTCTTAAAAACAACCCCCTCTATTCCACAAGTCCCACTGTGTAAAATAAGGGCTGTATTGACTCAGGAGTCAAGAGCGGTATTCAGGTTGGAAAGCTATTTTGAATTGTGTAAGAAGAAAACTATACATACGTTATATAATACATAACATATTTTGGATTTATGTGTTTGTGTGCTGTTCATTCAGTCTGATCTCATTGGCATTCATAGGGATTCATATGTAACATTTGCACTTACATTTGGATATACAGTACACTGAAACATACCATATGGATGTACTGACTGCATCTAAAACATAAAGGTATTTACTTATGCACAGCTTGAGAAATGTAAAAATCTTTATGAATACTTAATATTTGTATTACAATTATATATTTTACTATTATACAGATATTTAAGCCCCTAACTTCACCCCTACTCTAAACCTACCCACTTCTCAACAATTAAACATATTCAGAAAAAAATTTGGTGACAATAATGTTTGTTAAGATATAGAGTACTATTAAAGACATAAAAAAAAGAAAAAAGAAAACTGGTTTAAGTAATGGAATCCATCAAAACATCTTTGAAACGAAAATTACAGAACAGAATGACACCGCTATCATGTTAAATTAGGTAAATATTTTAAATAAATATGATGGCATTAAACATCTTTATTTAATGCCACTGATTAAATACAATAAAATCAACCTATTAAACCAATGAATTCAATATTCTATGAACCTAAAAGTATTCATAGGCATTTGTACTTCTCTAAAGTTGTTAATACACAAAATGCTATAGTTTTCGTTGATGCTGTCAATACTTTAATGTGGAACCTATCATTACAAATGAGATTGTGCGGATTTATTTTTGGCTATTGCTGTTGTCAGGAGAAACCTTTTGAGCCCTATCATACACCCGACGCAATGCATCGCCAAGAGCGACACAAGTGTTTTCTGCTAGTTTCAGCCCAACGCAGTAATCATTTTCACGTCCTGCGCCACGTTGTTTAAATAGCAAATGCATTTGTGCCAATTTGTGCGCCCATGGGCGTGCTGGTCAAAAAAAGAGGTGTGTTGTTGGCGCGTTGCTATTTTGAGGCAACAGAAATAGACTGCATCACTGACCAACTGAAACCTGGTCTAAAGTCAATGGAGCAATATCTTTTTTGTTATTTAAAGAGCGCAATGGTACTATGCACCTATAGGCTGGTCCACAACGCGCGTACACTCTGCTTATTGCACACACAGGGACGCACAGCAGCACACAAACATGCCAAATAAAAATTACAAGGATTACAATGTTAAATATTCATATTTTGAACATAAAGATAAGGTGGAATGCGGCTTGTCATGTAGATGGTCTGCTTGCGCGCTTTAACCTCGCGCTCGAGCAGATCCATTTGCGCTCTGGAGAAGCGTTCAGTCTTTCCGCTAGCAAATTGCACCATGTAAATAGCGAATCCGCCAGTTCAATGCACGTTACGCCCAAAACACACTCATTACTCATTAAGAGAATAGGGACAACTCTCTTAGACCACCATTTTTCCCGTCGTTAAACTAGCAAAAGTGGATTTGCACTTGCTGCACTTTTGACCATGTGCTTAGATCGTTAAAACAGGGCCCTTGTTCCAGATTCCTTTCATGTTCTTTCGATTAGTAAACATCTATTTACTAAGTGAAAAAAGAAATGACAAGAACAAAATAGCAGAATCAAAATGAAGAACAGCGGAATTAAAATAAATCATTATCATTAAAATCATTAAAACTGACATACAGCTGTAAAAAAGAGAAGAGTTTTAAACTCCTAAAACATTTTAATCAATGCCATTTTTATAATTTACTCAGCTACTCTAAATGCTCTTAAATGGGTTTCTCGTGCATTTCTGTTCTTGAGGTCAGTGTTTAGTCACCAAGAGAGTGGGAAAATGGGTTTTCCCATGCCATCATTTCTATACATCATTACTTTTAATGAAGATAATAGCAACGATCCTCACTAACGACTTGCTATATGTGATTGCACAAACACTTACGCCATTAATCCCAGAGAGGGGGTTTCCATCGCTGCATTCGAGAGCACAGCCAAAACTCTGAATCTTAATTCAAAGCAGGATGCAAACTATTTCTATAATGTGGAACCATGCCAAAGCATATTTTCAAAACTATCTATATCTCTGTCTTGCTCTCTCAATTAATCATTAATCAATCCCTTCAGAAAGAGCTAAGATTGCAAATCCTTCAACAACCTCTTCAAAACCATTCAGGCTTCACAACACACATCGATTATTCAGCTTCATCTTATTCAAGGCACATTACACTTTACACACGCACGTCTGGTTCACAATCTTTGTGGCGACTCTCCATAGATGAAATGATTTTTATACTGTACAAACTGTATATTCTATCCCCTTACACTAACCTTGCCCATCACAGAAATGTTCTGCATTTTCAAGTTTGTAAAAGCTCATAAGCTTGTTTCCTCATGGGACCTCAACACACACACACACACACACACACACACACACACACACACACACACACACACACACACACACACACACACAATATCACTCAGCAGATCATGTACTTACTGTATATGGTCTGTTCAGTGTAGCAAATTCACTAAGTGTCCTGCTGACGTGTTTTGCATATTTTGGTTAAGAGACTGTCACCCTAAATGTACTTAAACATTCATCATTCACTCAATATATCAGATAAAACAATAAATATACGTGGGATCTGGTACATAAGGCCCCATTTATAAAGGGCTATAATTTATGTTTTTAAGTACTTCATGGAGAGAAATGGAATAAATTTCAACAGCAATTCAAAGCAATGGATTTCCAGCTTAAGCAAATAACTTTAAAAGCTGGACACAGTGCTCCTGAAAGAGGTTTTAAGAGCCAGATAGAAGAGAGGGACTATACAATAAATATCAGACACTAAGAAGAGAGAGAGAGAGAGAACTTGAATGAATGAGGAGCACATCAAATAATGCAAAATTTCTGATTTGGACTTTAGGCGCTGGACGAATTCATTTTCTGGGACACAGCCGGCTGGTGGAACATGTAATTCATACAGAATGCAGTTTCATTCACTGAACAGAAAGCACTGAATCAGTGCTGTGCAGTAGTTTGTGTTTGAGGCGAAGTGGACAATGAAACGATTTGGATGCATGGAGACAAATGCTATGATAACAAAAGCTCAACATACAGTACACTATACTGTTCAAAAGATTGGGGTCGGTAAGATTTTTTTGTTAAACTTTATTTTACAGCGTTCTTGTTACATATGTTACATGTAACATATGTAATAATAACAACAACAACAACAGTAAATTATGTATAATTACATGGAACTAAACTCACCCTATCCCTATAGTAAGTAAATGTTGTTAATTAATATTACTAAAGTGTAACCTCTTTTTTCCTTTTTGAAAAATTAATAAAGGTATTCAGCAAGGATGCATTATATTGACCAGCACAACAGTTTTCAAAATAGATAATAAAGAGAAATCTTTCTTGAGCAGCAAATCATCATATTAGAATGATTTCTGAAGGATCATGTGACACTGAAGATGATGCTGAAAATTCATCTTTGCCATCACAGGAATAAAAAATACATTAAATAGAAAACAGTTATTTCAAATTGTAATAATATTTGACAACGTTTTTACTGTAGCCAATTTATAAATGTTTCAAATAATTAGGACCACTTCAAATGTCCTCACAATCGGTCATATTTTAAAAAAATATGGCCAAAAAGTGTAATACTTTTTTAAAAGTGCAGCCAAACCTATACATGCACACAACGCCCCACATCTGGGGGTTTTAAACCTCATGTTTTAAAAATGACCAAAGCAATATTGTTTCATTTATGTGTTTGCTGTCCCTCTCTCTCTCTCATACACACACACACACACTCATTTTCTTCTTCTTCTCTAAACCTAGGTCTGGCTTTCAGATCAGCAGGCTCTGTGTGTCTACAGCAGTTAACCCCTCCTTATCTACAGCCCAGAAGAGAGAGAAAGCGAGTAAGAGACAGAGACAGAGACAGAGACAGAGAAGATATCCTTCTTTGTGACCTCTCTTCCACCGTCCTCCCTTACAGGTTCTGATGGAGAAAGCGCATGTGTCTGCAATTCCCAAAGGACGGCAGATCCAGAAACGCTTATGACCATCAGAACCTGCTCATGGAATAACAATAGATCTGTTTCTGGCTCTTGTTCAAGCCACGCATACCTTTGCTTCTCACTCTCTCGAAGGAGAAAAAGAAGGAGAAGGAAAGGTGATGGAGTTCTTCCCTGGAATGAGACTTTTTTAATGTATTTCTATAACACGATATGTTACCGTTTGGAGACAGTGGGTGGAGGCTTTGAAAAGCAGCCACCATAAACATATGCTTTCCTGACTTTTGTTCATTATTTAGACGGATACAGCACGTATATGGGTTAAACCTGGTAATTTATGGATATCCTGTGTCAGATTACAGTTTATCCAATGTCAGATTGGTCTGATCGCTTTCATATTGTCCCATTGTTTCTTTTTGAACTTCATGGTAACTACAGTAACATCTAGATTTACCTCATAACACGGCCAAAAGGGTTTCGTATTCCTAGTGCACATAAAATGATCAAAGAAAAAATAACCAGCCCTGACACACTTTATAAGAGTCATGGTCGCTGTGCTTCTTTCAAATCCCAATTCAAATGTTTTTTTTTATTGTTTTTTATCTGACTGTCAGACGGTCAGCTGGCTAAACCAAACAGCTGAGGCAGAGCTCTGGGAAACAGGGACACGCTCCTTATTTTTCCGTCCAAAAATATCTACCATTGTGAAAACGAAGTACACTTTAGCATAGTTTTATTACAGACAATATACTTTAAAAGAATATTCTTATGAGAAATCAAATTTGCCTTGATCTTTTAATAGGTCTTTGTACCATTAATTGTACCGTTATTGTAAATTTCATAGTTTAAAACGTCCTCCTCATTATAAACAAATCATTTATTTAATTAAGCTCCAAAAATGACTTGTTTTGATATTGCGGGATCTGTGACGTCACACTGGCAAATATATTTGCATATGACTGCCTCCAGAGTAAGACATTGACCAGTTCTACATAACACCGTAGGCCCCGCCCACTGGCGCTCAGTTGCGTATTGGCGGACATTTGCCTACACTGGATGTGAGAGCAACTTCAATAGCAAATAGAACCCATTATAATCACTGACGCTGTCTACACTGGATACAGTATACAGATTCAGCTCAGTATTTTACATACTCCACACGCTTGAGTCTTTGACTGTAAATGACGGTTTTCCTCATATATATGTTTTTTTTTTTTGTGTGTGCAAATTTATTAACATTATAAATGAACCTCAAGGACATATTTAAATAATAATAAAAAATCATGCCATGCCCCTTTAATTGCATGTTCATTTGAATTAAATGAAAATGTTTTCGATTAAATAGATTAAACTTTTGTGTGCATTTTTGACCCACTGAAATAGGACTTAAGTACAGTACATCTCTATATGTAATTCGAATATTCCCTTTCATGCAGTGTGTAATATAGCTGTTTGTGAATGTAAACATTCTGCAAAGTTGTAAAGTTGAAAGTGCACAAATAAAGTTGTGTCCCAAAAGAAAGAATTGACTCTGAACCGCCTAAACAAGTCGTTTGTAATTCGAATCCCACTGCGTAACAGTTCTACATCACTAGAAGATACATTTGCATAATGCGCGCCTATGTTGTACGTTGTCCGCCCGCGAACAACTTGACCAGCCCACAACACGCCATTTTACTGACGACTGCCTCTCAAATCAACGCGGTTCAACGCGGGATTCGCAAAACGCTTGCTCGTGAAAGATGGGTCAGTACTTCAGCTTGCTCCTCAGAATCACAACCTGTATGAATAATAATTGATGTATTTATTTCCTACCGGGTGTTCAAAATACATAGTTTTGTGTTTTTATATTGTGTAAGTTTCCGTCTAGTTTACGTTATCACTGTCTTGCTGAAAACCTCTGCTAAGCAGCTGTGGGTCACTATTACCAAAAATTGTGTCTATTAATGCAGATTGTCTGTCATTCTTACTACTTTGAGTAAAGATAAAGGATGGAGCATAATTATAAAGATAACTGAATGTTTCATCATCGGACTCGCGCTCGGATTGATAGGGTAAATTCGACGGCATCGTGACTGTCTTTATAGTGTGTACAATAGCTGAGGATTTAGAAAGTCTCCGGAGCTGAAGTTCAGTGATGGTAGTGGGCGTTTCGTTTCCGACACACACTGTAAGCAGTAGACCAATCACAACAGACTGGGCCGTCTGACCAATCAGTGCAGAGTAGCTCGTGGAAAGGAGGGATTTAGAGAGACTGAATCATCCGTCGAGTCGTTTGAGAATCATTGAAAAAATTTGGTGATGTGCAATGTATATTATGAGAAACCTTTGCTTTGATGCATGTAAACCTGTTGTAGGAGATCTCCAAAACAAAATTAGGAGCCTTTAAAATAGCATTTAATTAATATATGTAAATCTGCAAGTATATTTATTTTAAAAAAAAATATATATATATATACATAAGATTTGAAGTATAATACAAGTGCACAGTAAACACACTTTTACAAAAAAAAGTAAAGTGATTCAAAATATATTCAGGTTTATTACTCAAGATTTAAGGAGCTTGTTCAGACAAAATGGAATGAGAACTTGCAATAACTTTTGCATTTTCAAGAAAGAAAAAAACTAAACTGAGCTTAATTTCCATAACGGCATAAAAACAGAGAGACTCCTGCCTCCCGTTTTTTCCCACAGCCGTGGTGACCTCTTAAACCTCTTTGCTTTTGGCATTCATACCAAAGACCCATTTTTATCAGGCACACCCATTAGAAGTGTAGGAGCACCTCTGAAAATATGGCAGACCACACAACAGCATTACTTAAAGACAGTACAAACACTAAGCAAACAGGGAGAGTATGAAAGACATAAACATCTTTCAATGCTCTTCACAGACGAGTGGGTGAGAACTGTAAAGCCACAGATGAACTGACACTGACCAGTCCACTTTACCAGAGTGTGGGAACCAAACAGCAGAGCCGAGACCAGTTAAACCGCTGTCACGTGTCAAAGCCACAATGGCCTCCCAGGGTACTGTTATGATTGCCTTTCTGTAATTTGCTGAAGGCTTTTAGTCAGCCACTGGGAAAGTGTTGTTGCTTGAGTTGAAACGTGACTTGTGTATGGGAGTGTATGTTTATTTTTTGCTTTTTGCTTTGCTGAAACATTTTAGATTTAATTGCGTTTCAGATTTTATTCAAGCCCTTGAAATGACAGACAAAAGCTTAGCTCTTCATTTAGACAATATTGTTTTTATGTTGTTATTCGCACTGTAGAGTATGTGACCTGCTCCATCAGTTTGAGTCACCTTGACCCATGAAACAGAGTTTGAGTTGTATACACTAAAGGAAATATACTAAAGTCTCGGCCAAAATTATATGATTATATTTCAGCAACATTTTGGAGTAGAAACATAATTATAAAAAGATGACATTTTGTGCACAAAATGGATAAAACTAAGAGAGACCTCTAGGTCAAAATGATTTAAAATGATGGAATGTCACATATTGTTTTAAGCCAGATCAAGGATAAATCTATGTCAATCTAAAAAAAAAAAAAAAAACAGCATCAGAAAATAAGAGGAAAACTGTCATACAAGTATTAGAAAGAGGTCATCCTTAATCCTTAAATCTTTAAACATCTGTCTGGGTCAAAGTGACTGAAAATGATTTATGTCCATTCAGCAATCAAAAGATACTTACTAACTAACTAACTAAATACACAATACAGTCTTTGAGATTTGTAATTTCTAAATTGCTAATCTAAAAATGCTAATTTATAAATGGTTCTATTCTATTCTATTCTATTCTATTCTATTCTTAAGATGTACTAAGATCCTGAATAAATGATAAAGTAAGGAAATTAAAATATCCATTTGGTTGTGCAATCTAACAGATAGAGGGTACGAGTACATGCCAACGATGTACTAAAAACTGAAAAGTTTCCCATTTTTCTTGCGTACAGACGACAACTTTGTCAAAACGATACCCGTTCACACTGATCCGCCTATAGACTGAAAACACATTATACACATACGCATGACGTCACCGTTTAAACAAATTCACGTTAGCGAGAATTTCGGACTCGGTGTGCAAGGACCTTAAACGGGGCCTAAGACAGCACTCAAATACATGACACAGAGTTTGCTAATTATGGGGTTCTACACTCTAAAAAAAGATAGTTCTTTAAAGGTTCTTTACACATAGTAACATTTCTATTTGGTACCATATCATCCTGAAGAACCCTTTATATGCTGAAATGGTTCTTTGTGTTAGAGTTTAGGGTTCTTTATTCCCGCCTTTTTGTTTTTCAAATCTGTAACTGTCAAAGCCTCCTCATTACTGATGTTCTGGTTATTTATTTCTTAAAATGTCAATAAATTATAACTTATTAACTGCCATGTCAAGAAAAAATAAAAGTAGGCCTACCTAATTGACACAACATGCTGGTTTTAAAAAAAATTTAAAACCCAAATAGAGGCACCAAGACCAGGCAGATAGAGGGCTAAAAAAATCAATATTAATAAATAATTTATAAAAAATTAATTTGTAAATAAATGTAATGTGGTCCTTCTTTACGTTCATGAATATGCAGTTCATCTCAAGGAAGATCAAAGCTAAAGTCACCATCATTATCTCTCCTGAGGCTGGTATTTCAAAGCCTCATTGAAGCTCCATTGATCCCACCATATTACTCGTATAGCCTAGTGTGGTCCCTTGAGGTTCAAAGTCAACTTTTCAATTTTTTGTCAACATCTGAGAACCCAGAGATGTCTTATACTTCACATGAGCACTAATGGATTCTTGGTGGAGGACAGACAAAAAGAAAACACTACAGATTAAAAGCGTTTGTGGTGTTAGCCCTGCTATCCGGCTGCTACTCATTTCCAATTAATTCTTTGCTAGTGTTGTACGTTCTGTAGCATTAAAAATGCACCACAGTGTAAAGTTATCCACATCTACTGTATGGGGAGAACTTGTGTGAATGTATAAACACCAAATCAGTGAATGTTTGCTATCCTTTTCAACATTTAAAACCATCAGCAGGGGCATACATACCATTAAATTTAGCTTAAAAACAAAAGAAAAATAAGCAATGTGAAGTTGTGGAAGTTTAAATAGGTGTTGACTGTCAACCTCAGGCGGCTTCTCTGAACATGAAGCATTCAAACTCCCAGAACATTCTCCCAGTTTATCAAAACTGTTCAAACAAAGCACTGAGTCTCAAGGGAAACAAACTGGGCTAAAGAACTTTAAAATCTAATTAGGACTCACAGCAGCACACTTATTCTTCTCCACTATATGTCTAGACTAAAACATGCCTGATATTTCCAAGCAAACTGTGGGTTCACTGTTCAACATTCCTCCAGGAATGACCCATGATGCTCCTACATCTAGCCTCAGATAGCCCTTTTCTCTAGACATTTGATTTTTGTGGAACAGAGAGGTCCTGGGATGAGACAAACATGTCATCTTGTCACATGGATGATGTTCTCCGGAGCAGCTGGATGTTCCTGTAGGTCAGTAGTTTAAATCTCACACAGAGAGAGCGAATGATCTCAGCTCCCACTGCGGGTGAATGGTGCTATTGTTTCAGCTGAGGTGAAACCCAATCTCAGTGCACTACAAAATATGCCGTTCCCTTCCTTCCTTTCTTCCACCTCCACTTGGTCTTCCTCCTCTATCCCTTTATTTCTGCTTGTACTCCAAGGCCCTGTTTACATCAGATATCAAGATACGTTTGGTCAATAGGATCACAAGTAGACGAGGGAGACACATTCCTGTTTACACCTGGTGTCTCTTTTGTCCACTTTCAAACACTTCTGCCCTGATTTCTTCGTGTGGAGAATCTATGCGTGGGAAATATAAGTGCTTTTTCAGATCTTTCAATCTAATGGACAAAATAAGCTCATGCAATTTACATATGAATGCACCGAAGATGATGGGAAAACACACAGAGAGCTGCAGCTTTCGTTTCTGATAGCCGCAAGAGTGTTCGAAATCAGGAGTGAGTGAGTATTAGAAATCAGGAATGGTTAGAGAATACTGTGCTTGCTAAGTTCTTTTGTCTTCAAACCAAACTTGGGTCTTCAGCCGTCTACACTACGAAATCAATCTGGGCAAATGCATTTTCAAATACCTCTGGAAGTGGTCAAAAGTGGACAAGCTCGAAACGTTTTAGACCCCGTTTACACCTGTATTTAGGGTCGTTCAGTTGTGATCCGATCGAACAAAACACATCTTAATACCAAGTGTAAACAGGGCCAAAATGATGCTTATATTAGACAAATCCATGTACAGTATTTCCATATTCTGCACTAGTCAATTGTCTGAATGATTAAGTCTTCAAAGCTTAAAAGTATATATACTGATATATAAGTATATGTATATGTATATAGAATATATATATAGAATATATATATAGAATATATATATATATATATATATATATATATATATATATATATATATATATGTGTGTGTGTGTGTGTGTGTGTGTGTGTATATGTGTGTGTATATATATATATAGGCATATATATATATATATATATAACACACACTTTTAACTTTATAAATTTACTTGCAGATAATAAGATTAATGAAATAAAAGACCGCTTAAGTTTCCTTAAAAGTGCACTTTTATGACCATGTTTAACAACTTTAGTACACTTTTAAAAAGGGCACTTTGTAAAGTAAAACTAAATGTTTTACTTTAAAGCATTATGTTTTTAAAGCATTTAAAGCATGTAAAGTGCTTGTCTTGATTATAATTTTAAATTCTAGTGTTATTCTGTATTCCATTTAAAGTTAATATATTTTAAAAGGTACTAAATTGCAACTTCATCATTACAAATGTGTATTTAATACATGAAAAACAACAAATTTGAATAGAAATTACATTAAAGTATATTTTAGTTTACCATATATGCTTGTCAGTACATTCGGCAGTACACTAGAACAATATTTCAAAGACAACAGACCAAAAGCACTCTAAAGTTCATCTAACTGCATTTCATATCAATTTAATGAATAAATAAATTTAAATTTCATTGCAAATTAACATGCAATATTGGTAAGGTGCACTTCGGTAGGCCAATGTAAAAAAAAAAAAAAAAAACTTTTATTGCACAAAATCCTTACACTGTTTTCAAAAGGTGACGTTATTGAAGTTGAAATACTTGCTAAGCCAGCGACGTCTCATCAGTTGCTCCAAATCTCCTGCTCTGTGCGAATAACATCATCATAAAACAGATCAACACTTTAATGATAAATACTGTGCTACCCATCAACACTATCGATTGATTATTGAACTGTATATAGTACAAACCTGCAACATACAGTTTATCTATTTATGCTACTTATGCAGTTTATCTGATTTACGCAATCAAACTTCTGCAGCTCTTCTAGAATGATGCAGTCCAGCTGATATTCAGCTTGCAAGAACTCTAGATTCACAGCTCGGCTATATTACCTAAACTGCTCACCTATCCCTGTTGACAGACAGATAGATAGATAGATAGATAGATAGATAGATGACAGGCAACAGACAGACAGACAGACAGACAGACAGACAGGTAGATAGATAGATAGATGACAGGTGATAGATAGATAGATAGATAGATAGATAGATAGATAGATAGATAGATAGATAGATAGATAGATAGATAGATAGATAGATAGATAGATGACAGGCAATAGACAGACAGACAGACAGACAGACAGATAGACAGATAGACAGATAGATAGATAGATAGATAGATAGATAGATAGATAGATAGATAGATAGATAGATAGATAGATAGATAGATAGATAGATAGATAGATAGATACAGTGAGGAAAATAAGTTAAAATAAATTGCCAAGCAGCTTGGTGAAAAAAGGTCCACTGTTGGAGCAATCATTAGAAAATGGAAGAAGCTAAACATGACTGTCAATCTCCCTCTGACTGGGGCTTCATGCAAGATCTCACCTCGTGGGGTCTCAATGATCCTAAGAAAGGTGAGAAATCAGCCCAGAACTACACGGGAGGAGCTGGTCAATGACCTGAAAAGAGCTGGGACCACCGTTTCCAAGGTTACTGTTGGTAATACACTAAGACGTCATGGTTTGAAATCATGCATGGCACAGAAGGTTCCCCTGCTTAAACCAGCACATGTCAAGGCCCGTCTTAAGTTTGCCAATGACCATTTGGATGATCCAGAGGAGTCATGGGAGAAAGTCATGTGGTCAGATGAGACCAAAATAGAACTTTTTGGTCATAATTCCACTAAACGTGTTTGGAGGAAGAAGAATGATGAGTACCATCCCAAGAACACCATCCCTACTGTGAAGCATGGGGGTGGTAGCATCATGCTTTGGGGGTGTTTTTCTGCACATGGGACAGGGCGACTGCACTGTATTAAGGAGAGGATGACCGGGGCCATGTATTGCGAGATTTTGGGGAACAACCTCCTTCCCCCAGTTAGAGCATTGAAGATGGATCGAGGCTGGGTCTTCCAACATGACAATGACCCGAAGCACACAGCCAGGATAACCAAGGAGTGGCTCTGTAAGAAGCATATCAAGGTTCTGGCGTGGCCTAGCCAGTCTCCAGACCTAAACCCAATAGAGAATCTTTGGAGGGAGCTCAAACTCCGTGTTTCTCAGCGACAGCCCAGAAACCTGACTGATCTAGAGAAGATCTGTGTGGAGGAGTGGGCCAAAATCCCTCCAGCAGTGTGTGCAAACCTGGTGAAAAACTACAGGAAATGTTTGACCTCTGTAATTGCAAACAAAGGCTACTGTACCACATATTAACATTGATTTTCTCAGGTGTTCAAATACTTATTTGCAGCTGTATCATACAAATAAATAGTTAAAAAATCATACATTGTGATTTCTGGATTTTTTTTAATAGATTATGTCTCTCACAATGGACATGCACCTACGATGACAATTTCAGACCCCTCCATGATTTCTAAGTGGGAGAACTTGCAAAATAGCAGGGTGTTCAAATACTTATTTTCCTCACTGTATATACATCAATACCACATCATCATAAATTAGTGATTACATAGATTACAGTATTACATTCATAAAATAAATATGTCCTTTCCTTACTCACAAATTTAAATAGTGCATTCTCAGATGGTACCTAAAAGAGTCTTTGCCATTCATTTTACGTATATCCAATGGGCAATTATTCCAATGATTGATGGCACGATAAATAACAGTTCTCTTTAAAGCATTTGATTTTGGCCATGGTAACATCATCAGGCCATCATCCGCAGACCTAGTCACATGAGAATGTACCTGATCACACCTAACAATTTGGTTATATAAAAAAACTGGTTGAGAAGAATAGACAATGTTTCTAAAAAACTTAGTTGTATTAAAAACCAGCCTTTTCTCCAACGTTAACCATGAGAGCTGACAGTGCATACTAATAGTGTTTGTTCTAATGGGACAATGTAATACTAACCTGGCAGCTCTGTTTTAATTTCTTTAGTTGAACTTTAGATATAGATGACCATACAGGGGCACAATAATCCAAATGACATAAAATTAAAGATTTAGCCACCATCTCCACAATGTGTGTAGGGACATAAGAAAGACATTTCCTCACCATAGAGATACCACTACTCATCTTCTTCACTATGATATCAATATGTTCTACCCATGACAACTTACTATCCACTATTGTGCCCAGTAATTTTACTTTATCTACCTGTTCTATAGGTTCCCCAGACAAGTTCAAACTCATCTTTGGTATTAATGACAATTCATGACTCGATCCCAAAAAAATTGTTTTGGTTTTTGAGATATTCAGCACCAACTTATTTTGTTTTATCCAATCAGAAACCATATTTAACTCAGCTGATAAAACATAATCCAGTTCACTGACGGTTTTTGCAGCATAATACAATGTGGAATCATCAGAATACATTTGTACAGTTGCTTTACAAAAAAAAGATGGTAAATCATTTGTGAAGATGGCGTATAAAAGTGGTCCAAGGCAGCTCCCTTGCGGGACCCCACAGTCCAAGACCTTAGAGTGAGACCAGCTGCCAGTGTAATAAACCCGTTGCGTCCTACATGTGAGATAACTCTTCATAAAATCGATGGCAGTTGGACTAAATCCATAACATTCTAGTTTACCAATGAGTAGATTGTGACATCAAATGCCGCACTAAAATCAAGTAATACAGCACCAGTCATCTTTTGTAGATGTTATAATGGACTACAAGTTTTGTCTTCCGCCACATGCTTTTCTGCATTGTTTTCTCCTATTTTGCACAGACAGACAGACAGATAGATAGACAGATAGATGACAGACAGACAGACAGACAGATAGATAGATGACAGACAGACAGACAGACAGACAGATAGATAGATAGATAGATAGATAGATAGATAGATAGATGGCAGACAGACAGACAGACAGACAGATAGATAATCCATGTATTCACACTTCACCCATGCATACATTTAATTCATTTTCTTTTTCAATGTTTCACTCCGATGAATGTTGCAATATGGAAGAAAATATCTGTCGCCTTTTCCGTTACATCGCAATTATAAAGTTACACATTTGTATTTTATTAGTTCTCCAGCACTTTAAGGTTGTAATATGCACCCTTTTGTGTGTAGGTAAAATACAATCATGTATCTTTTAAGAGTACCAGCCCAGAGCCAAGCTAAACAAACTATTTCCACATTTCTTCTAACTGTGTATTTACTGTAAGGTATTCATGTACCCGATGTAGTCGAAAGTCGTATTCATGTAAAACCTCTTTTAAAGGCAAAACATTTTTCAGTGCAGCTTGCAGGTTAAATATACATGGATCCATTAGTATTCAAGATGCAATGCAATCAACATGAAATATCGTGTTTGCAATACACATACATCACAATCGGTTTCCTTAAAATGAAGTGTTGATGTCAGATATTCATTACATTGTGGAATACATGATAAAGGTGTCGACACAGACAATGGAAACCTGTGTGTTGTATCCTTTCTTGTCAACAACTGTGTCCTCACAATTTGTCGCACTGCCAAGCAAACATGCGCACCGTCCAAAAACATCAGATGATTCAGATAAAACAAAACCTCTTCTCCAGCGGTCTCAGATGTCGTGAACAAAAGATCATGAACAAATGAGAGTGAGAGTGAGAGAGAGAGAGAGAGAGAGAGAGAGGTGCCTGAAAAGACCCAGGTTACACACAGACGGTTGGTGACACCATTAACATGATTAAAAGCTGAAAGATAAGTAGTAGAACGTTATTCAAACTACGACATAAGGTTAAAGCTGTATTGCAATGAGTCTGATGTATGAACAATGAGTTTCCACTCAATAGAGATATTTTATTCTTGGTCTGGCTTGCATTGTATGTAAACAAAAACAACATGCATATGCTTTTCTCTCAATAGACAAAAATACACTTAGGGTTCACCATTTTCCAATCACAAATGCTTCCATAATTTATGCATACAATAATCTTTCAACTTAATTATCAAAGATGCAAATAATTTTTAAGATGCATTCAAAATACATAAAAAACCTAAGGGTTTTCTGATGTTGTGCTTGGAAAATTTACCAATGGTGTACTATTCACTCTTGAGGGGCCAGTGCAAAGCATACATGGTCTAGTATAAAACAAACAAAAAGGACAAAAACATATTTAATTTAAAAAGGAAACATACTGGGAAAAGACAGAAAAACAAGCTGAGAGATTAAAACTGTAACAGAGATTAAGGTGAGAAAATCTCCCTAGATAATAGAATCAGTGAAGTAAATGAACCATTTCTGAAGAAGTCAGTATTGTTGTTAGATGGGCATGTCACACCAAGACCGATAAGTATAAAGATAACTATAACAGTAACTATTTCAGTGTCCACCCCAGCCGAACATAGCGTTCAGTTTATTCTAAGCGCGCTGAAGTTAGGCCATGTGCTGCCTTAAATACTTGAGCAGGATGGATTCTGATTGGCTGTCAATGTTTTTTTGTTCATCAGCTGAAAAAACCCCAATTTGTCTGAAAGTGATTCAATATTGTTTCTCTGTACCGTTATCATTATAGTTGTGGTGTGGACTCTGATATTCTTTAATATTTATAACTATATCTTTATCGTTATCATTATATTTATCGTCTTTGGTGTGAATAGGGATAGTTCACCCAAAAATGAAAATTCTGTCATCATTTACTCACCTTCAAGTTGTTCCAAACCTGTATACATTTCTTTCTTCTGCTGAACACAAAAGAAGATATTTTGAAGAATAAGGGTAACCAAACAGATGATGGGCCCTATTGACGTTCATATCAGGGAAAAATTAGGCTACTATGGAAGTCAATGCGGCACAACAACTGTTGGTTACCCATATTCTTCAAAATATCTTCTGTGTTCAGCAGAGGAAAGAAATTCATACAGGTTCGGAACAACTTGAGGGTGAGTAAATGATGACAGAATAACAATCCCTTTAAAAGCCGTGTGAAATTTCCTGGAAATATGGTTTAGACATGGTCAGTCTGTTCTTGTGAAAAAAAAAGAAGTTTTCTAGCTATATATTTGCTTTAGTGTGCTAGGGTTCCATTTGGAAATATTAAAACCATAAATGTTTCATTTTTCCATACTAGACCACTACTCATTGAAAAAGTAGCCAGTTAAAGGCTAGAAAAATTACGCTATTTTGAAAACAGCCGAGTTAAGTTAAAAAGCGTCTTTGATGCAGATTTGCTTTGTAATGCTTTCTTCAAAACAACAAAATAAACAATATCAAGGTAAATTACACGCATGCTTTAAGAAAAGAATTGTTCGGACTTGCTCACAAAAACTCCAGTGTGAAATCCAGCATGACTGATACCTGAGGCTATTTCAGTAATCAATCTCACAAGTTTTAGCATTCAGTCGAGGCAACAACACAGCAGGAGAAATGCTTCCAATATTGAGTAACCCTTGAATCCGTGATCTGTGAACTCCACGATATTCACTTCTCTGGTAATATCTGCCTGAATCCTACACTCAAAAAACAATTCTTTGGCTGAACTTAATTCAAATGTGGGCAGTGGTTACACACATTGGAAATGGGTTCTTTCAACTAAATGGTAATTTCTACACTGTAAACCTGAATAAGTTGGCAAAACTCAAATAATTTGAGCTAATCAGTTACATCAAATTTATTAAGTTAAGAAATGTAATGATTAAGTAAGCAGAACTTGCAGATTTTTATTTTGAACTCATACATTTTAATTGCTCTAAACTTGAAACGTTTTAGTAAGCTAATTCATACACAATTTAAGATTATCATGTAATCTCAACATAATCTTTTTTTTTATAGTGGAAGCTTGGCTTGCTTTAACCAGCTAATTCAATAAATGCTACCTTGCTAATTGGCGTATACAATGCTTTGGCAGCATTAGCATAGCATAGCACGGGCTGAATGAGTACAGCAATATAAAACATTTAACATACACTGTTCTCAAACCAAGCTCATGCTCCACTCGTCACCATGATGGTAACCCTCCAAAAATATAACAGAAACTCTTCTAAACTAGCATAACAAAACATTAAACACGACTAAATCTCCCACTTAAACATTAATCTGGCACAAAAAAACAAACAAACATTATATAGCATTAATTAATTTTAACTTAATTTTAGCATTTACTCTCCCTTTTGAGTGTCATGCAAAGCATGCTGGGAAATAGAAATCCCAGCCCAGTTTCAGTTAAATTTAAGTTTGTCTAAATTAAAAGAAGCACGTTCATAAAACTCAAAACAATGAAACAATTCAACTTAAAATGTGTCAGCTTTGTGAACTCAAAAGAAAAAAGAAAGAAAGTTCTAAATACTCATAAAAGTTAATGTGATGGAACTAATTTGTGTAATTTGAGTTGGCTCTACTCAAACCAATTAATTATTTCAAGCATTAGGGTTTACAGTGATAGTGGAAACATTCCAGAATAAAGTAAATCCAACAAAATTGCATGTTTAACTCGACTAAATCTCTTCCAGGACATGAGGAGGTCGAGACGCCTTGCCTCACTCTCCGCAGCCCCAGTGTGCATCCAAGACACTGGTCTCCCTGAAGAGGAATGATCTGCATTAACTGACCACTTGGAATCCTTCTTGGACCACAGTTTGAAGACCACTGATGTAGTGCAAAAACAGAGTAAGTAAACATCTACTTTTTCAATGCAAAATTAAACAAACTAATGCATTACCTCATCTAACCTAGGCACACTGAGCAAGCAGCAAAGAATCCATTTTTTGAACTGCATCACTACATGGAGCACAATGCTGAACCGCAGCCAGAAACTCAAGGCTACATGGGAGGTCTGCTACACACGGAGAGACACAGAGAAACATGCGCTCCAATCACCCTCTAGTTACAAATTGTGTTTCTCGGTCTTTCTTCCTCACTGCAGGAAGTGTTTAGAGACATTCAAGCCTTAAATTAATGCACTGTGCAGGAAAATGTGCTTGTTAGTTTGTTTGGTTGCCAGCGGGACATTGCGAAGAGACTGAGCCAGTAGCCAGTGCTGTATTCTCAGGTTTTTTTTAAGGGTTTTGTACCACGAAGGCTTAAAAACCACTGACTTCTCAATCTTATGAGGTGAAAATGACTCAGAAAGAAAGAAAGGAAGACAGAAAGAACCTTGATGCTCTTATATAGTGTGGAGTTAAACTTGTTAATAATATTTCTTAAACATTTTTACAATGAAACCAGACAACAAAACTGGGCAGTAAAGCGATGATAATGCAATCGGCTGTACTGTAAGCCTTCCTCCAATAATTGCAAAGAATTAGAAAATTTCATGGACAAAATCTGAGTTTGCTATACGGACAGTTTGGGCGTTGACATATTTATAAACCGAGGAGCACGTTGCCAGATATCCAGTGAACATTTTGATTGTAGTGACTTGAAACCACGCTATATTTCAGATATGCAAGTACGTGAACGAGTCCAAGAAGAAAAAATAAATAAAACAGTGCAAGAAATCTCACAGATTTCAGCATTCGGTCGAGGCAACAGCACAGCAGGCGAGATGCTTGCAGCACTGAGGAACAAGATGGTCAGGAGGATTAATGAGATTCTAATAAGGACACGCATATTCACGTCGCCGGTCCGTGAGGAGTCTGGGTGGGGATCTTGAGGGTCTGAGCTATGACTCATCCGCTGGTCTCTGTTAACGGACACTCACAATGTCATTGGTCCCATAGGTACCAACCTGTAACATAACCGGAGATAAGCTGAGGTACTATTCATAAGATCAAATTGTGTTCTCACTGACTAAAGGGGGGCAATTCACAACGCAGAGGAAGACGGTGAGGAAAGCAAACAAGACACTTTAGCCAGATGAGAAAAATTTATATTCAGTCATGTAATATAGCAGGCGATGCTACATGTATGTACACAGTCATCTGTGCATTATAGTCAAATGTTTGACACAGGTACTTTACTGTTACTATTTTCCACATTGTAGAATAACAGTCATCAACACGTGTGGGAACTGTGAGCTGAACTCATACTCCGCATACTCAGGACTTCTCTCACGTTTCCTGCTTTTCCATCACAATCTGCTCCAGACCATCCATTTAAAACAAAATAGCGTTTTAATCATGATGTTTATCATATGACTTTTGTTTGTTTGTTGTCAATCATTATGAATATAAACATTTTAAATGTAATCATATATCCGACCCATCCCCATCCATTTCCTGTCCTCTCTCCATCACTGTATAAATAAAGCCAGAACATAAACAAAAAATTAAACAGGGAACTTATTTGCTATAAAAATTGCTATACATTCTATATTCTAACATTAACTTATTTGGTTGAATAACACTCATTTTAATGCCGTATGTAGGTATATTAAAGTTTGTTTTCAAGTAAGAAATTAACCTTTTTGTCATCATATTCGAAATTTTCTACAGACAGACAGACAGACAAAGTGGACTTTGTCGTGTACTACTCGGTGCTGTATCAAATACATAAACTAGTCTGTGGTCCATATGTATTGCTGCTTATGTTTGTGTTATGACCAACTGTTCTTTATTAAAGCTAACTAAAAACATGACTCATATAATGACATCCAGCTATTGAGCAGCTTAAACAGGGTTTTGTATTTCAGGTTCCTTGCAACCTGCACTCAATTCAAGGACATTTTGATTGACATTAAAAGTCCTTGTTTTTGAGACAGTAATTAACCAATAAGTGCCTGTTTGCTCTAGTGGTGGTATGGAATGAAAAGGATAGATGGAGGGGTGGATGAATACGAAATACTGATGATTAGGTTACAGTGAGAATTTTTTTCGAAGAACAACAATTATACTGTGATTCAGACCTCCTGTGCTATTCAAATGGAGCTTCAGTGATGTATTATTCATCTACAATTATGCTTCATTTTCATAGCAGACTATAGTTATCAGTAGTAATTTGCACTGTATCCGGGCAGCACAGTGCTCTTCATGCACATGTTGAGACTATGCAATGTTCAATTGCCATGAAATCGCTGTTGCTCTCGAATGTATCTGTTATAAGAGACGGGCATAGAAACAATCTGAAAATGCATTGAATGCCTTATGGCTAATGTGTTCTGCTTAGTCTGAAATTCAGCATTTGCATGTAAAATAAAATAATGTAAAATTGTAAATAAATTAAAATAATATAATAAAATAAAAAAATAAAATAAGTGGCCGCTTGTGTGTTCTGCTCAGTCTGAAATTCAGAATTTGCATAAAATGTTAAAAATGATAAAATAAATAAGTTGGCGTTTATGTGTTCTGCTTAGTCTGAAATTAAGAATTTGCATGCAAAAGTTTTTATCATATAATATACTAAATATAATATACTATTCTATAATGAAATAAAATAAAAGCGTAGCTGATGTGGTTATAATAAATAATATATTAAGCTACAGTGTGTCTCTGATAAGAAAAATCACATCATATGCAATCCAACAATTCACCATGAATGACCACATCAGACAAAGGTCTGATTTAAAAAAAAAAAAAAAAAAGGCATTAAATTTCTCCAGCAACGCCTATTACATGCTGTATCACGATACAGTACTGTATATACACTTTTATAATAGTGCAGTGCAGTCATTAATATCATCTTGAACAAAAGTTTTATGGTTGGACGTTTCTCACTGAGACCCAATAAGGAGTCTACACTATAGAGGACCTTAATATACACAATATTTTCATGCATCGAATATTCATATCCTAAAAGCTGAAATATACCCCTCATTCTGTACTTCAAATGTGAAAAATGTGACCATGCCAAGTAGATGTCCATTTTTGCGAAATGAACTTAATGAAATGAAAATGGGCATCCATCTTGCATCATTAAAGCAATGGCAGTGGCGGTAATGCTCTGTGATCTTGCGGTATCATTGGAAATACCACATCTTACATGAGAGTGTGTGGCAGAACCACAAATTGCGTGATGACAGTGCAGTTCAACCATTTCCTCTCACCGCCGAGCCTTTATTCCTCCAACCACCACCAATCCATTACACACATTCACAGCAGTCTACTTACACTCAGGGGAGATGTTGTGGTACAGTTTTGAAGATGTCATTTTCACATACACACATTGCTTGAAAAGATGTCGGCTTTACTTTTAGTAAATTGTGTTATTACAATTTGATGTGAAAGACTGTAATTCTATTACATATAACTTAGTTATTAAAGGGGTGGTATAATGCCCTTTTCACAAGATGTAAAATAAGTCTTTGTTGTCCCCAGAGTGTGTATGTGAAGTTCTAGCTCAAAATACCCCACAGATATTTTTATACAGTATGTTAAAATTGTCACTTTTATAGGGTGAGCCAAAACGCACCGTTTTGTGTCTGTTCCTTTAAATGCAAATGAGCTGCTGCTCCCGGCACAGAGGGTGGAGCTTCAACAGCTTGCACTCACACAGACATGCACTGAAAATTTCAAAAACTTTTAGCCTTTTCTGTTCAAACCAGATTCAGACAAAGATGGAGAGACTCAAGAAGAAGTGACAACATGTAGAAGCAACAGGATGTTTCTGAATGATTAGTTGATGAGTTTATGTATAGCTTATGTGTAGTTATCTTCTAGTCATTGATTAGCATATTCTGTCTTGATAATCTATAAATCGTGTTCAGGGGGCGGGGTTTATGTAAATTTTAGGGTTGGTGATGTCACTAACCCTGGAAGAATGTAGTGTAGTCCATACCAGCCGTTTGTTGTAGTCCTTAAAAAGCTATATCTTCAAAAGCAAATATCTCCCTTTGCTTTGAACTTTGAGCGTTGTAACTTTGCAGATGTTGTTTACGCTCAAACAGCAACATTACACACTAACTAAAGTTAGAAAAGTGAAATCATAATCAACCACCCCTTTAATAAAGGTAATCATATAGTGTAATACTATATATGTCAAGTAATCTCTTCAATAAAATATCCTGTCGAGACACGAATGGGCGAGTGAAGTTTACGTAATTTCCCGCAAAATCAATCCCGACAATTCTAAAATAAACACTTAGTATAATAGGAATCATGGTTTTGGACATGTTGGAACACATTTTGGAAAAAATATAATTGATGATGTACTGTCTGATTATTTATATTTTGTTAATTTTGAAAAAAAGAAAATAAATACACCTTTAAATGAAAAACTTAATAAAAATGGCAAAAGCACAAATTACTTAAACTAGAATAAAACTGAAATTCTTTAAATAATAATAAATAGCCTACTATAATGTATGTATATAAATAATACTAAAGTAACACTGGTTCAAAGCACAATAATGTGGGTTTTTTACACTTTAATAGTCCTACTTATGGTTTGGGGTTTAGGATTTGCAATACTGACTCTCATCTTAACAAGAACCCCAAATGTAAAGCAGCAGACAGGTACACAACTACAAATATAAACACACAATTACTTCCCAGAAATGGCAAGAGCAGTGGTCTCTTAACTAAACGTTCTTTATCCTAATGTCGGGTGTCTTTGTTGTGGTAGCTCATGAGTGGGCTGCACTGCAGGGGTTCTGGGAGAAAAGCCAGCCCTGATTTTGGTGTCCAGATTGGGACTGTTTACCATACAGTCCCCATGAGGAGGCTGGTTGACTGGTTCCTCTCATCCCCTCCAGCCATTCTCTTCTCAGTAATGCTTACAATCTGGAAAGCCACCACCGCCATCATTTGATTTGTCCGCTCTTTGTGGGAGAGTGTTGTTCCCACACTGCACGAAACGCTTGTGGAAACGGTTGGAGCCGTGTCGCCTACATGATAAGGGTCACTCTGGGGGACTTCCTGTTTAAGGTCTGACTGTTTGCAGACCGTTACTATATTTTCAAACATGTACACATGGAAACTGTTAGCCAAAAACGACGTGAATGAGAATGGACCTTGTGTGTCAAGCCTTCATCCAAAATAATCTCATTAACACATTTTATTTTATAGTTCAAACTAACGTCTGGGCAGATACTCAAACGTCTGCGGATCATAATAAGAAGCTGGCAGGGGGTGGAAATATCTTAGTGTGAATTAAAAAAAAAAATCTATAACAACAATAACAACTTTGAATAATTTGAAAGATGTGAAATGGTACTTGCCTGCATGTGCAAAACTCATCACTACAATGCTGTGATGTTTTGGGTGCTTGCCCACCCTAAAGTCTAAGTGAAATTCTGGTCTCTGGATTTGGTCCCTCGTTTCATGTAGTAAATCAATAGGGTTCTTTCCTCAGACCTGCCAGGGATAAATAAGAGGTAAGATCACTCACGCGTCTCCTCAAACAGTCACACAACTTGAGGCATTTTTTATGTTTGTGGTGCAAGTCGCACATCAACTTTTAATACTTTGGTTTAAGAGCTCTTCAAATCCCAGCAAGAGCAAAAATGCAGCTCTGATGAATCATAAGAGCAAATGAGGGACGTCCTCTGTATTATTTGGAGCTCAATGACGGAGTAACGAGTTCTAGAGATCAAATATAATCATGCCTTGGGGAGATGATTCTAAACTGAGAAGAAATCTCATCACTTTTAACTGAATTTGTCCATGAATTAAACGCAACAATTAAAAGGTCACTGTGTTCTGTACCAACATTTTCTCACAAAAGTTTGAGATCCTATAAACATAATTATAAATGCTTGCACTGAGGTCCAAAAATTGAGACCACATTAAAAATCAATTCAGAGTCACATATACATATACAGTATGTGGTCATTTAATGTGGATATGGATATGGATATATATATATATATATACTGATATTCTAAGATCAGTCAAGTGCATTTTGCCATTAATACCAAAGGGATACAAAAATAAAATAAAATACATTTTCAAAATTGAAATTCAAAAATCATCTCAAACTTCAGTTTGACAAGTTTCAACCTTCTATAAAAATAGTTATAATAATGACAATGCGTTAGCCTATATAGGCTAAACCAGTGTTGGGTGTAACTCCTTACTAAGTCATTTATTACTGTAATTTAGTTCCTTCTGATGTTGCATTAAATACTGTATAGACTATAGAACAATTCTATGTAAAACAATAGTGGATTTAACAAAAATGTCTAATGTTAAAGTGTATGTTTTTAATGTAACATTCTCGCTTTAAATACTTCAGTCCAGGGTTCACCAATCTCGGTCCTGGAGGGCCGCTGTCCTGCAGAGTTTAGCTCCAACCCCAGTTAAACACACCTGAACCAGCTAATCAAGGTCTCACTAGGCATACTAGAAACTTTCAAACAGGTGTGTTGGAGCTGGTTGGAGCTAAACTCTGCAGGACAGCGGCCCTCCAAGACCGAGATTGGTGAACCCTGCTTTAGTCTGTTTAAGAATAATTTATGCAATTTTATATTATTTATTTGAAAGAATTAAAAGAGCAGTTTCACGTCTATCCTTGTACTGTTCAACTGGTCGAGGTTGATGTGGGATTTAGAAAGTAATTAGAATAAGAGAGTAATCAGTACAGTAATCTAATTACTCTGTTAAATATGTAATTAGCAGCTAGTAATTAATTACTTTTTTAGTGTAACTTCCCCAATACTAAACGACCATTGAAAAGTTTATTCAGCAAGGGCACAATAAAGGACAAGAATTTGACATGGTTAAAAACAATTAGCTACATTTCAAATCCATGGTGTCTAAGAAAATATTGACCAGAAGAATGACATAACACGCACGTACAAGAATTAGTCATGGGTAATGAGAACTGAAGATGATCCTGGTCAGGGCGACCGGCACAATCTCTTCTCACGCTCTCGCTCAGACTCCCAGAAATACTGCAGGAAGCAGAGGGGTCACGCTGGAGGTCAGCGGAGGGCAACAGTGTGTGTGCTTACAGAAGTGTGTGTGAGAGAGGGCTTCCTTTTCTCACTGCGTATTATATTTAGTGCTTCCGCTACAGACTGAGAATCACAACAACAAAAACAACAACACACTTCTACCTTCCATCCGCTGACCGATTCATATGAACAACCAGGTTAAAAGATCACATACTAAATTAACAATATGGAGCCAGTATATCGAGCCACACAGAAATGATAAAACGTACTGTTTACATATAGTGTCAAAATAGCGTTATTAATGGTGTAATGCATTACACAATAGGACAGAGGGCTCTCAGAATATATCATGCAGTCATATATGGAAGAAGTGTTATATTGATAATGATGATGCAACTCCATTAAAGCTTGAATTATAGTTTCCTGTTCTGAAGGGCCCCAGTGTCTGAGAAGAACAATATTGCGGCTTATTGTGCAAAGTGCTCATGGATTTCTTAGGTTTCTATCCTCCTTAAAGGGATAGTCTACCCAAAAATGAAAATTCTGTCATCATTTACTCACCATATTGCATTTCTTTCTTCTGCTGAACACAAAAGATGGGTAGGATGATGAAGTATGAAGAATGTTGTCAACCAAACAGTTTTGGTTCCCATTGACTTTTTATTTTTTTTATTTTTTGTCTATACAATTGAAGTAAAAGGGAACCTGTTTGTTTTCCAACATTCTTCAATATATCTTCTTCTATATTTCACAGAAGAAAGAAAGTCATACAGTTTGGAATGACATGACGGGATTTTCATTTCTGAGTGGACTATCACTTTAAGATTTTTCATGAATATCTCATACAAGATAGAAGGGACATTTGTGGCCCCAGTGTGAAAAAAAAATACATTTGTCTAGCTCATTAGTCAGTGCTTTTTTTAGCATCAAAAGCCTGAGAAAGAAACATTCTGCCTCTATATTTGGACATGTTATTCTTGACATAGCACAATCTCGCCGTGTCTGAAATATATCTACTGATATACGGACATAAAACACCTCGGGAACCCGAGCTAGAATCAAGCATGAGCTGTACATTCGGGCGAAAGGTTATATCCAATGTCTCCTTATAAGGGAAAGCTACAGCCCCCCCTCCGAAAAGACGTTTCACATGGGTCGCATGTTGTAGGGACATTGCGATGTTCTGACACTAGCGTGGAATTCGAGGAATTGTTTATTTAGAAAAGAATGGTGAAGCTGGGGAGAAATAAATATAATGATATGTCATTAATACCCTGGAGAAAAACCTGTTTGTGTGTGTGTTTGTGTGGAAAAAGTGAAAAGGAGGGGAGATTATCTTTCCATAGGCTTTATCCCATGTGATTGTGTGACATTTTTAGGGTTTGCGTCCAAATTCCCATACTTTCAGGTATACTGAATTAATTTTCGAGCATTGATGAAGTATGTTCTGCACATATCTAGGTTTGTACAATTAATACATGAATTTGACAGAATGGTTGTGTGCCATATTTAAATTAAATGCCTTTTAATTGTGCAACTCAGTACTTGAATTAAGGTAAACAGGATGCAGAATTGAAATTTGAATGAATAGAAATATAGAATATAAATAGAATATAAATTCTTTTTCAACTAGAAGGCCAAGTTTATCAGGACAATGTTCTCAGAATGCATCACCTGTGTTGAATTTCTTTGAACTGCAATTCAGTTCAATTATCTGCCATTCCAATTCTATATACAACTCAACTTTATGTCTGCTGTGGCCAATTTAATATCAAATTCAAATTTATACAAACAATAACAATGAAAGTTATTTGCTGTTAAACAAGTACACTACCATCCAAAAAGGGTCAGTAATTAAAAAAAGGAAAGAAATGTAATACTTTTATTTAACAAGAAGGCATTCAACTGATCAAAAATTAAGTTAAAAAGTTTTACCTTGATACATTTTTTTTTTATTTTAAATAAATGCTGTTCTTTTCAACTTTATTTCAACTTTAACAATTTAAGCAACAACTATTTTCATTATTGATTATTATACAGAAGAAAAAATCACAGTTATAAATAACATTTTAATATTAAAATATAATTTGGCTAATAGTTTTTACTGTATTTTTGATCAAATAAATGCAGCCTTGGTGAGCATAAGAGACTTTGTTCAAAAATATGTAAAAACTTACCAGCCCCAAAATTTTGGACAGTAGTGTACAATGTTTATATGTGAATAAAAGCCTAAATTAAATCTTATATTCATATTCAATCTCATATTCATCACATAAAGCAATTGATTCATATAGATTAGTATTATGATCTCTTTATGAACTTTTTGAAGCGTTAAAGTAGCTGTCAATCAGATTTCATCAAAAAGATCTTCATTTGTGTTTCGAAGATGAACGAAAGTCTTACGGGTTTGGAACGACACGAGGGCGAGTAATTAATGACAGAATTTTCATTATTGAGTGAACTAACCCTTTAAACTCTAATGTTTTGCTCCAAATGCTGCTCTGAGTCATGATTTGTAGAAGGAAATGTGATCTGGCATGGACTCCGAAAAGAATTTTAAAACTGATATTTGCTTTGAAAGGCCATCACTGCGTCTGAGGCTTATATGGGTTAATAAAGGTCAAACGAACCTGGCCGTGACCAGAAAAAGCCCCTGCTAGTCAGAAGATTGAATTTGTGGAGAATGGACGTAATTAACCTCAAGCAACTAAAACCCTGAGATATTTCCATTACCTGTCTGTTCTCTGATAATAAAATCTATTTTGGTGATAATGGAAACCACACAATCCTTGAAAAGGATTTTTCAGGTCAATCAAAGTTGAATAAAGTTTGGCTTTTCAGACTTGGGATGCTAACATGCTTTACATTCCTCAATAAAACATGTATTTATGCCTTTAACAAAGTATGCATATACATTCATCCTGAAGTTACAGAGCTTTAATGAATGTTGTGAACCACTGACGCAAAAACAAGCCTATGATGGCAATCCGCTGTGATGATTACCCACTTGTAATGGCTTAAATACCTTCACTTGAGTAATTATGCTGTGAAAGAGGCCATGGAGCAAAATAAGTCTATGAGAGTGCCTGTGAGAGCTTCCTAATAAATGCAGATGTGCCCGCTGATGTGGGTTTAATGGTCTGTGATGAAACACACAGCTGCAATGGCTACAACTGACCTCCCTCGTACAGATATCACGAGTCACACACAGGAGTTTACTCATGGATTATGCAGCGAGGTTTGACAGACTAGACAGAAGTGATTATTTATAGGTGCAATGCTGCCTGAATTATTCATATACACACCAATCTGCTTGAACGGCGAAGATCTCAAGGACTAAATGAAATAGAGTGAGTTCAACATGAGGGAAATCATCTTATGAATGTAACTTCTATCAAACAGATGGGGCTTGAATTGCACAACAGCTGAAAAAGCAACGACAACAACAGTGAAGTATCACTGCTTCAATGGCATCCCAACAAGTATTCATTCTTAAAGTCATTGCAAGCTATGTTTTGACTCTGGGAAGACTAAGAACTTCCTTCCTTCAAATAAATAAATAAATAAATAAATGAATTCACTTCTCATGAACTCCTTGATATACTTTAAAAGAACAAATATATGGCCATTATTATCATAAAATGTGTAGCATGTAATCTAAATGATGGAATGTGCAGCAGAATTAAAAACATATCATCATGGCTTGGCGAACAAAGATTTAGGAAGGACATCCACATCTTCTACAGGCACACTGATGGCTGACGAGGCCTATGCGGGACAGGCAGGTCCTGCCACAACGATTGCAGGTAAAGGTCTGGTCCAGGATAGGTGCTGAGGGTTCTTTCTTCTTCTCCTTTTGTCCTCTGCACTGACTAGTCTTTGTATCGTTTTCGCGGTGCCCCGATGTTGCGGTAGACAGAGGACGACGATCTTAGGTAGGCGGTGGTTCTCCATCCTGGAGACGTGCCCTGCCCAGCAAAGCTGTACCTTGAGGACCCTGGCCTCGATGCTAGTAACCTCCGCTGACTTGAGGACTTCAGTGTTGGCGACAAAGTCACTCCAATGAATGTAAGGATTGTGCGGAGGCAGCGCTGACGGAAACACTCGAGAAGTCTCAGGTGATGACGGTACGTGATCCACGACTCAGCGCCATACAGGACAGTGGTCAGCACAACAGCTTTGTATACACTTCGTGTCTTTTTTGAGGTTGTTGTTGTTCCAGACACGTCCGTATAGTCTGCTGAATGCACTGTTTGCCTTGGCCAGCCTGTTGTCCACTTCTTTGTCGATCTTGGCGTCAGACGAGATAACGCACCCCAAGTAGCTGTAATGGTGGACAACCTTCAGTTCTGTTTGTTCGATGGAGATGCTTGGTGGATGGTACTCTTCTTGTGGTGCGGGCTGATGCAGAACTTCAGTCTTCCTCAGGCTGACTTCAAGGCCGAAGATCTGAGCAGTTTTTGCGAAACAGGACGTGTGAGCAATATTGTCAGAAATATTCAAACTTATTATAAAATATAAAAGCCACTGTGAAATAGTCAGACTGCAGATAAGCTGAATTATATATTAATGTTATATATTAACTAAATACGAGTGGGTACTGTCATGTTTTTTATTAAAACTGAAAAGATTTAAACTTCTTTCTTTTTGTTATATTATTAAAACTGTATTTTACCATGCCTACGCCTCTTTAAATAGATTTAGAAGCTGTAATTTTAACAAATTATGAAGAATAAAAAAAACAATCCCACACTTATTTTTCAGATTTTTCACAGATAGGCCCATAGTTACAGTATAACTGTTAGGCTTCCGGGTGGATGAAGTAGGAGATGGACACGAAGGAGATTAATTCCAAGGTTTTAATTCTCAATATACGCAGATACACAAAAACAGGGAGCGTGTGCTCAGATAGCAGAAAGCTTAACATTAAACAAACATTAACAAAAGGGAGCGAGCGCACAGAACATGGATAACCCAACATAACCATAAACATTGACCGACAAGTGATGACTGAAAGACAGGAACTTAAATACACAGGAACTAACAAGATAATTAACAGGGCACAGGTGAGTGAAATTACTAATTAAACAGACTGGGGAAAACCGGACTAAACCAAAATCAACTGAAGACAGGGGAAAACGATAACAGAAACACTGAAAACACTAAAACAGAAATCAAAACTACAACAATAACAGCCAAACAGTATAATATACAGTTATGATAATGAGTAATTGGAATAAGTAAACAAAGGCAAGCATCAGTATCAGTATTGCTCACACACATACACACAACTGTTAATATTTTTAAAGATACTGAAGCATTAAATTGATGTAAAATTGATTGCAAGAGACACTGAATATATTTATAATACTTCAAATTATGTCTCCTATATTGTCATTTTCTGCTAGTCCGGCACTTTGCAACAGCATAACCTCGTTTCTGCAGAGACTTTCAGTCAGACTTTCACTTTTCAGCAACACTTGGTTCATTAGTTAACAATAGTTAACTACCTTAGTTAACATGAACTAAGAATGAACAATACTTCTTCAGCATTTATTAATGTTAGTTAATATTAATTTCAACATTTACTAATATGTCATTAAAATCAAAGTTGTATTTGTTAACATTAGTTAATGCACTGTGAACTAACATTAACAAAGATGAATAAATACTGTAACAAATACATTGTTCATTGTTAGTTAATACATTAACTAATGTTATCTAATGAACCTTATTGTAAAGTGTTACCGCTAAATTTCATCGGATTTCAATCGTATATGCACATAAATCGGATTTGACAGTCTGAACGTAGCCTTACTGACCCCAAACTTTTGACCGGTAGAATACATATGCCCTCATTGCCCTTTAGCACATTCTTTTGTGAGACCATAAGCGTGTTATATTTCAGCAATGTGAAAGGTTGCTTTATTTGGATGAAAAGCAATTGGGAGATGAGTATCCCAAAGGCCATTAAAACACTTATAAAGAATTATACTGTGAGACAAACAAGCAAGCAAAGCAACAACAATCCGGCAAAGTCAACGAACTCCTCTAGAATGGGCAAACACAATAAATCCTGGCCTTGTGGGAGGGAGGTGGGGGTGAATTAGGAAACTTACGGAGAGTAGGAGTTCAGGAATGAAGCACAGGAGCAACATCAGGCAAGGCATTCCAGAATCCCCAGTTGACCCCTGCCGGTCAGATGGGCAGAAGAGTAATGAGGTTAGCTCTCTGCATGTGTGGGAATCGAATTCAAAAGCGACTTAAACAAACAGTGGCATTAATGAGAGCACTAATGGAGGAACGGTATGAGGCAGTGTCAGCGGAGCTATCGGATCTTACACAAATACACAAACCTTTGGCTGTACAGACCTGAGGGGTTCCAATGGATAAGAGGTGCATGCTGGGAAGACCAACTGTGGGTCTGTCGAGCTCAGGGGATAGAGGTCATCGCCAGATTTATAAGCTTCTAGCATCAAACAGGGACAGTGCCAGTTTTACATAAATACAAGAGCCAACAGAATTAACACTGACCAGAGGGCAACTTCTGAATAAAACATCTCAAATAAAATCCACTTTTTCCATTAATTAGAGATCTGGAGTGGCTTTATTCAACAACAATCTGACCATGGACCCCACTGAAACAATAATCTGAATGGAAATATTTAGGCATGACTCCACCTGTAGTTAGATATTTTAAGGGGTTCTATTATGCCCTTTTACAAATTTTGTTTTTGGGGTGTACTAGAATATGTTTTCATACTTGATTGTTAAAAAAATGCATTATTTTTCACACATTTTACATTATTACAGCTCCACTCTCCCCAGTATGGTTGAACGAGTCGTTTTCAATGAAGCCCCTCCTTCTGAAATACGAAATGTGCTGTGATTGGTTAGCTGGCCCAGTGTGTTGTGACTGGCAGCATGTGTTCAGGAAATGCCATGTCCCTTCATAACCGGCAGCTCTACTCAGATGTAAATATTAAAGGGTTAGTTCACCCAAAAATTCTGTCATCATTTACTCTCCCTCAAGTTGTTCCAAACCTGTATGACTTTCTTTCTTCTCCTGAACACAAAAGAAGATATTTTGAAGAAAGTCGGTAACCAAACGACTGATGGACCCCATTGACTTCCATAGTAGGAAAAAAAAATACTATGGAAGTCAATGGGGACCAGCAACTGTTTAATTACCAACCTTCTTTAAAATATCTTCTTTTGTGTTCAGGAGAAGAAAGAAAGTCATACAGGTTTGGAACAACTTGAGGGTGAGTAAATGATGACAGCATTTTCATTTATGGGTGAACTATCCCTTTAACAATGTCGTCAATTTCAAACCATTTCGAGCCCGATTCAGACCCTGACAATGTTAACGAACAAGAGGATTGTGAACAACGGATTTCACAGGATGTTTCAGAGTGGCATGTTTTTTGTGTGTGTCATTTTCTCATAGATATGATGTTATCCACCATTTAATCATATTTGTCGGAAAACTATGGTAAATTTCATGGATAATTTTCCTACAGGGCAGTGAACAGTCTTACAAAAGAAAGAGCTTACAAAAGCTATAGTAAACACTATTGAGGCAAAGCTTTGCCCTTCGTTTAAGCCCTTTAACATATCCAGTCCATAGATTTGAAACTTTTAAGTAATGTTATGTAATACATAAATATACCTTATTGTATTAAAAATTACAGCCTATTAAAATGACTTATGATCCCTTTTCACATTTCTGTGGTTCTCAGAAGCATTGTTGGGTAGTGAACGGGAGAGGACAGCAATTCCCATATTCACTTTTGGTCCAATAGCAAAAAAAATAATAATCTGCGATAGCATTTCCGTGACTTTCCAAAAGAGGGAACAAATATCGAGAGATTTATTAGCAGTCAAGAGAGAATGGTGTCAAATTTTCCATCTCTCCATCAGCTTTTGCATTAGAAACATTCACATGGCAGTGTTAATTTTTTTTTTGTTAAAAATTACACAAAGTATGTTGATAACTGTGGAAGCACGTCATCACAGTCTGTGAAAAGGATCCACTGTGGTGTCTTCACATGTAGCGTATTTGTATGAAAAATGGATTTGCAAACAAGGATACAAAACACCATGTCTGATTTACATTTTTGACTTCATTTGAATGGACACCACATGGTTTATGAAAATTCAATCCAAGAAGCATCTTTTTGTGAAATTCTGTTTGAATAACTAAACACTGGCTATAGACAGTAAAATAACACCTCTGAAATCATTTAATAGGAGAACAAATATTGCGTTTCAAAGATCTCACTCCAAATAAAACAGTCAGTGTAATACTGAGAACCAATGAAGACGTTAAAGTACATCTGCTTCTTGGTTTAAGTACCTTATAAATAAAAGCTACACAATTAAAAACGGTGAAATAAATCTGATCTTCTTGGGAAACCATCTCAAAGCCTCGTCTCACTTGCAATGTGATTGATTCTCGTCTTTATGTGGTTTGTTTTAGTGCTTGGAAAGATACCGGAGATCTTGCTTTGCTGTTGATCCACGAAATACTTTGCGGTTTAAAGCCCATTTTGATTTCATAAAAAGATGTTTGATTAAAGGATCTAGAGGATTCATAGAATCATGGTCACTAATCTCATTCTACACGGTTCTAGTAAACAGACATTGAAGCATTTTATTTCAGTTAAGAGTTTGTTGACGAGTCCCACTGATAAATGTCCATTTGCAAGTGTTTCAAAGGTACTAAGTGTAGATGTATCCAGACTAGATGTTTCCAACTACTCATTAATTAGAACATGCATCAAGGTTTCCACAAAAATAATAATCAGCACAACAGCTTTCAATATTGATAATAATTAGAATTATTAAGCACCAAATCAGCATATTAGAATGATTTCTGAAGTATCATGTGACACTGAAGACTGGAGTAATGATGCTGAAAAATCAGCTTTACCATCAAAGGAATAAATTACATTTTAAAATATATTAAAATAGAAATAGTTATTTTACATCGTAATATTTCACAATATTAGTGTTTTACTAATCAAATAAATGCAGCATCGGTGAGCATAAGATACTTCTACACACACACATAGTTTAAAATATTTTCCTAACATATTTCTTATGTTGTTATACACTGTAAGATTGTTATACAACATGTCCATTATAACTAGTGAATTGCTCTTTGAGTATAGCATATCCATGATTTACACAGTGTCATGTTCTAACCCGCTGAGAGTAAGTCAAAGTAAAATATGGCAGATCAAAGAATCCTGTGTACATCAAATAAATTACAGTGGGACTTGAGCGCTGGGAGTGGCTGAGATGTTTTTTTGACACTTTTAGCCTCTGCGTGTGAGTGTGCTGTGCTATCAAGAGAGAACCATGAATACGTGAGGAGGAAAGTGAGAGTGCAAGAGACAAAGCAGAGGTTATAAGAGTGACTGTTGATGGGGGACAGCAACCCTCTCCAGCAGAGCTCCAATCAGAAGCCTAGCTATGATAATCTGCTCCAGATGTTGACCCGTGGAAGCCTTGCTGCAGCCTGTCATAGACTACCAGCACATTTTCACACACCAGGGGTCATTTTCAGCACGTAAAGAAATCTGGAATACTGTGATTTAGAGCGGCAAAGGGGAAAGTGAAATGACAGATGCCTTTCCTGATGTTATTAAAGCATGTGTATAAAGGTTTAAGTAACTCTATATGGGAAAAAATATTAAGTCTCATATCAGAAAACTGACATAAATATTTTAAAGCTGTAAACTGTAAACTTTGCACCACTACCAGCCAAACTGAATCTCAAAAACAATGACCGTTTACATTTTCCACTGCTCAAAAAAAAATACACTGGATGAGCCAATGTTGCTTGATTCTGCACATTAAAAAAGTCATATCATACATTTTTATTGTTTTTTCACCCTTGAGGCTCACTAGCTGAGTTTTCTGAAAGTTAGAGTATGTTTTCACAGTACATCAAGCTCTTTTATCACAAAAGATTAAGGGTAATTTGATTCAGCATGATATGACCTTGAAAGCATTTTAACACATAAACCATTATCCACATCAGCTTAAAGTCTATAAACGTTTTATCTTGAAGATAATGTCCAAGCTTGATGACAGTAACTTCTTATCATGGCCTACATCTGGCATCTAATTTTGACTAAATAATTGACTAGATAACGAAAAGTGAAAGGCCCTGTTTATACCTGGTATTGAGATGTGTTTTGGTCGATCGGATCACAAGTGGACGACGCAAAATACAGGTGTAAACGGGGTTTAAAACGTTTTGAGCTTTTCCACTTTTGACCAGAGGTAGTCGAAAACACATTCGACCGGATTGATTTGGTAGTGTAAACGCTCATGTGGTCGAATGCGTTCGAGGCTACTCTCTGCCTACTGACCTAATGCGTTAACCGAAACCATGTGAGTTACTTTACTTAAGTGAGATGACAGAAACACTTCAATATTATAGAAAATTAAATGTTCACACAATTAGGAAATTCACTGATTAATGTTGGTTAATTAGTCAATTCGTTTATTGTCAATTATAGTTATTTAGCTTTTATTTTAATCAGCCTATAAAAGCACTGACCAATCAGAATCCTAAATCAACATGGATTTTTCCGGGGACAATATCAGTATCACAATATCATAGGGGACAATATCATGAGAATTCATATGAGAAATTAATTCATGCAAAACATTTTTCAGCAGAAGCACAAGCTGTTCCTTCTATGTTCCAAGAATTAATAATACCATGTCTTCAGGGCATATGCAGTACAAAAAAAAGTACACAATATTTCAGTTTTGACTCACTATGATATATCAGTGACTGCATTATTATCCGATATTGCCTCATCCACTATTGTGCGTGTCCTCTTGAACATGAACTATATCCTAAAGATGTGACGTACATGTTTATAATAACAATGAAAATGTTGTGTGAGGTATGATTCCTTGTCATATTTTATTTGTGCTGTTATTGAGGACAGATGCCTCCTTGATCTTTAGGATATTGCATTTAATATATCAGACTCACACACTATTCTTTCTCTGGGCAATTTAAAATGCCAGCCAACACTTGTTTCCAGATTTCTATACTAGGCATAGCAGTCATTATGACTTGAGGGGACACACTACCTCTCCCTCCACCCCTCTGTCATGGAGATAATGTATTTGGGGGGTTGTTTTGGTTGGCCTCGTTGCAAAGAACAAGAAATTGTAGCCAGCTGTGTAAACTGACAAGTTTAAGACCCAGCGGAAGACTAAAGACTGGCACTGGAAGAATAAAGTGTTTATGGGCATTTAAGATTGCAATAGAAAATGTTAAAGATGCTCGTTGTTTTTAAAGCCTTAAATAAATCACTTACATTCTCTTGCCTTTATTTTACTGTATCCTGACAAGCTCCTCTGCAAATTACAACAGCTGCTGCTAACGTCTAAACACTAAACGGTTTTTCACTTTTATCACTTTTCTATGATGAGAAATATCATTTATCTCAATGGCTGCTGCTGGATATATGCAACCTGGAGGCTGCTATCTTTGATTTAAGACATCAATCGCTCTGTATTAGAACTACTCATTTCAGCAGATGGGGAAAAACATATAAAACTGTTTAAAACTTTGGGATGAGGAAGTTTTTTACACTAGTAAGATTTAGAGTGTGTTCACACTTGGCGTGTTTAGTTCGATTAAAACGAACTCTGGTGCGATTGCTTTGTTTGTGAGTTTCATTTGAATAAGTGTGAACGCTGCCATCCGAACCCTGGTGCCACCAAACAAGCGGACCGAGACGCTGAAAAGATGAGTCTCGGTCCGCTTCCAAACAAACTCTGGTGTGGTTCGACTGAAATATGAACATAACACGGACCAAAGTCACAAAGGAACCAAAAACGGGACACAATGTCACAAGGTGCGACCATAAAAAGGACAGAATGCTCAAACTGTTTTTCTCATCATAGTCACGATGTTGCCCATCACAGTTCGGGACAGGAGGTCCCGTGTGTGTATGTGTGTGACGGAGGGATTACTGCTGCTGTTTTGACTCATTTATTCATGTTATAAGCTCTTCACAAATTCTCAGCTGGTCAAAATACCATCATATGTAGGCTAGGCTACACACATACAACGATCGCATTTATCCCAGCACACACAGCATTGTTTTGGATGTTCGGTAAGTTCCGTCGTGAAATATACGTAATAAAAGCCGACCAATCAGGTTGTGAACATATCTCTATGCCTTTAGGTTCAGTATCTTTATGTGCGGTGTTATAATGCCAGTGTGAGCGCTAAGCGGACCAAACGAACCAAGCGAACCGAACTGAAAGTGTGAACACACCCTAAGAAATTAACCCTTGTATTCATCAGCATGGAAGCATTAAATTGATAAAAAATAAAAGTGACAATTTTACATTACAAACGATTTTCATTTTATTGCTGTTTTTTTTAACTTTCTATTTGTCAAAGAAATCCTGAAAGAATGTATCACTGTTTCTACAAAACACTGGGCAGCACAACTTTTGTTTGCAACATTCATAATAACAAGAAATGTTTCTTGAGCACAAAATCAGAATATTTGATTTGCAGACACAAAAGAATATCCTTTTCAAGCTTTTAAGTGCTCTCGAATATAACCTGTCAGTGCTAAAACTACTCAAATATACTATAATAAAACACATTCTGCAATATTATTAAATGCACTGACTATTGGATGAGAACTGAACTGAGCTGTTTTCTCCAGAGCTGCATTGAGCTTATTTCAAAACTGATGAACTTTACACAGTTATTGAAAAAAAACGGAATCAACACTGAACTGATTTCAACTGAATAATGACTGTTTACTTTGTCTTTTTACGCCTGCTTTACAGCAGAATTGAAGGTAACATGTTACGATCAGAGGTGGACAGTAACAAAGTACATTTACTTGAGTACTGTACTTAAGTACACTTTTTGAGTATCTGTACTTTACTTGAGTATTATTTTTTCTGGAAACTTTTTACTTTAACTTCACTACATTTGAAAGATAAATATCGTACTTTTTACTCCACTACAATTCTGTCAAGGTCCTTGAGTAGAAAGTAACATCAGTCAGGGCATGATTTTGGTTGCAGGGGTTGCATTTTGGTTGGAAATGAAAGTCGGGTTGACGTCAGAACCCTGCATCTGATTGACATCAGAACCCGACGTCAGATTGACGTTGGATATTGTTTGAAAATAAAAGTCGGGTTGACGTCAGAACCCGACTGATGTTGGTTTCTGACGTCAACCCGATTTTCATTTTCAACCACAATACAACGTCTGTCCAACGTTGGAGATCAACGTCAATCTGACATTGGATTCTGACATAAACCTGATTTTCATTTTCTTTCATTTTTTTGGAGCACCCTTGCTTATAGATAACAGTAAAGCTAACATATTCATACTAAAAGCCAAAAAACTTTAAATAGGGCAATATTTGAGGGAACAGCCATTTGGGTGTCCGAAACCATTGTGGATGTTATTGAGTGCACTTATTCAATCTCACATTCAATCCCACTACTGGAACTGTGTTCTAGAAATAAATTTGATATTGATATGAGGTTAGGTATGCAGGCACAGATTCAGAGGCATACGGTAGCCTACTTACATACAACAATGCAACAAAACAATGCATTGACATTTACTTTTTACTTTTGATACTTAAGTACTTTTAAAATCAAGTACTTCTGTACTTTTACTTAAGTAAAAATAGGTCTTTACAACTTTTACTTGTAACGGAGTAATATTTGACCAGTAGTATCTATACTTTCAAGTAAGGAAGTTGTGTACTTCGTCCACCTCTGGTTACGATGGTCCACTACGTTCTACTAACTAAGTAACTTTGCAACTACTTGTCAACTGATCTGATTAATATCTGCTAACACTTTATTTTGATGCTCCCATAACAGACATTCTACTGAGTAACTTTGCAACATGTCAATTTAGTCTACTAACACTAATCTAACAGTCTACTAATATTCTAATGAGTGTTAGTTGACATGTAGTTGCAAAGTTACAAATAGTTAGTAGAATGTCTAGAGGAGACCATCGAAATAAAGTGTAACCGAAATGAATTCTGTTTGCATCATTATCAAGTTTACCACAGTAAAGCTGCTTTGAAACAATCTTGTATAAAGTGCTATATAAATAAAGGTGACAACCTTTTTTTGCCATTTATATGTTGCTACAAAATTGGTAATACGTTACAAAAAGGTTCCATTTGTTAATTCATATAAATGTACATTCATGCTTTTCAACTAATGTTAATAGATAACCTGGTATTGCACTTATGATGCAGAGCACCACTAACTTATTTTACTTTGATAGTGTCGCAAGAAGCAAAAAATATATAATTTTGCAAAAATGTCACCACATGCACATCTTTCTAACAAGATTTATGACCACAACAAATGAGAAGAAGAAGATCTTTTCAGACTGAAAAAAACAAAAAACGTCTGTCCAGTATTTTAATGATCAATGCAGATGACCTTACTGGAAAGGATGACAAGAACGATGAGGTACAAAAACTGCCATACTTTCAAGAGCAAAGATAATGACAGAGCCAGAGAGAGGAAAACCGTTCTGCCTCTGCTTTATCATTCTTTACAATTGGCACTTAGGCTCTCTTTACCAGAGTGAAACAAATAGAAATAGAAATGGAATAAAGAACGGGAGAGAGGGAGGTGGGGGAGGACAGCGTGTTCTTTCGGTAACTGAAGTGGTGTGAGTTTGTTCCTGCAATGTTTGTACATTTCAAAAGTTGTCTGAATGCTGAATTTGGCACAAGGTCTTTGACCCAGTTTCTACAGGCTAATAAACAAAAGAAGAGCATATGCATCCTTTCAAAAACAGTGTCATGGTAGACTAACTGAATATGCGTACACTTTATATTATACTATTCATGTTATACTGATCAATTACTGTAATAATGACATTTTTTGATAAAGATGTGAGTCGTGCATGCAAAAACTCATTTCCCATCGAATGTATGATCTGATGTTTTACTTGAATGCAAAGTAGATCGATTAAGATAATTGTATGTATTTGGCAGATGCATTTAAGTAATAGTTAAATTTTACATTTGCATTTTACATTTAATAATTTAGCAGATGCTTTTATCTAAAGCGACTTACAAATGAGGAGAGCAATAAAAGCAATCAAACCAACAATAGGGCAACAATCTGCAAGTGCTGTGACTAATAATAGCCTTAAAGACTGTTCTACAATAATATATGTGCATATATAATTAATTAGTATTTCTTACAGGAACAAATGAAAAGTGTGACTTTTTTTTTTAGTTAATTCATTTCTTAAGAATTTAGGAAGCCACATTTTACCGTTCTATTGTTTCACTGTAGTGTTTTACTGTAGCATAAGAATGGGGGGGGGGGTTCAGACAGGCCTACATTAGGTTTATTTAACAACAGAAATATAATAAACAAATGTACAAATAAAACACTGCTTAGACAGATAGACAGATGTCACAATAATGTGATTGTTGTGTGAGCAATATATAATGACTTTTAAGATTGACTGACGAACGGACGGATGGATGGACAGACGGACGACTGGCACTCACACAAGCTCTGTGAAAACAGAGAAGACTTGTTGGTACAGCAGCACAAATGAGCATCATCCCCCATAAGAACACAATGACCCATCATGACAAAGTAGTTATGTGTGTGCATGAGTTAGTGGACACAGAAAGACAGCATATATGGTAAACTTGTTACCTGCCCTTTCTCAGGAAGTGTCACATGTTCGGGCCGTAGCTCGTGACCACTCTCATGAACAGGGTGACGCTGTTAAACTAAAGACCAGCGGCCAAGCCTTGACCCCAGGGTTCAAACAAACAGAGCAATGTTAGGAGAAAGGATAGGAGACAGTATTGTAACAGACAAAAATCAGCTGTTACAGACATTAATATTTGTTTTTGTTTTTTGTACCGTTTTCTGGGCATAACCAGTGGTGTAAAGTATTTGAGTAAATGTAATTACTGTACTTAAGTGTCCTTTTGGCTACTTCGTAGTTTGAGTATCAAAGATATTAACAACTTTTACTCTCTACTCTATTTCATTTTTGAATAAGTATATGTACTCTTAACTCCTATATATTTTGCATGGCACCTAACTTTTTCTGCAGCAGTTTATTTCTGCTACAAAAGAAGTGATGTCGCCATCTACAGGGCACTGAAGGTACTATATCTTATGCGTTTTGCCCTTACTCACCCACACTTGTCAATAATGCTACTTTATGTGAATGTGAGTGCATTAGCAGGTAGTTGCTGAATCGCAGTTGTTTCCTTTTGTATTTCACAATTGTATTTATCTTTCATATTGAAGAGACCTTTTTTGAAGGATATTGGTTTATGGATGATTTTCTGTGTAAGGTTTGAGTCATTTACTCAAGTATGGATTTCAAGTACTCTTTACACCGCTGGGCATAGCCTAGATTATTTTCTAGCGAACTGCTTTCTAAAATAGCACTAGTGCACAGTGATTCATTTATAATAAGTCTCCTTTTGGCTGCATGTAAGTGTCAGAGCGATCCAGCTTCATTTGCATCCACTTTCCGCACCTGATTGCTGATTGGACGACGAGAGGCAGCTGTAATGTGCAATCCAGTCTCAGGAGCATTTGAATGCAAACGCATTTATGAGTCTTTCTCCAGATGGACTTCACTAGTTTATTGTAAAATGTCACACGTCAACTTTCCTCACCTCTAATCAGTATTTTTTTGAACATCACACTCACTCACATACTGTCACACACACCAGGCCGGCCATGAGTGGCCATGGCAATTATGTTGATAACAATAACTCTGGGTGTCTTTGATACTTTATGCCCTGGAACACGCATAAGTGGATCATTTGTGTGGGCATATCAGGGCATAGACAAACACAGTGGAGGCCACAGTGTTTGCCGATCAACGACAATAACCACAAACCACTTGCATTCATGCTGGAGCCCAATGGCAATTTAAAACATGAAGAATTGTGATTACGGTCTCTGCTCTTTTGGATTTATCATGATGACTGAAGTCACGCATCTCAGGGTTAAAACAGAACAAGTCTTGACAACCCCACAAAATATTTTTTTAATGCGAAAATTTATTTTTGAATTATTTGGGACAGGCAAACCGATCTAGATGGCTTGAAAGAGAGGCCTTTGCAAAGAAACAATTTTTTTATTGATTTTTTTAAATGTATTTTCTATTTATTTAAGTATTATGCTCACCAACATAAAACAATACAGTAATATTGTGAAATATTATTACAATTTAAAATAATTGTTTTCTAATTTAATATATTTTAAAATGTAATTTATCCCCGTGATTCAAAACTGAATTTTCAGCATCATTACTCCAGTCTTCAGTGTCACATGATCCTTCAGAAATCATTCTGATATGATGATTTGATGCTCAAGAAACATTTCTTATATCAATAATGAAAACAGTTGTGCTGCTTAATATTTAAGTGGAATCCATGATCATTTCCTTTTCAGTATTTTTTTGATGACTAGAAATATTTATTACGTAACATGTCTTTACTGTCACTTTTGACCAAATTATTGTCCTTGCTAAATAAAAGTAATAATTTCTTTCAATAATAATAATAATAATTATTATTATTATTATTATACATGTATAGTAATTACATCTTTACAACATTTATCTCTACAACTTTATTATTCAATGCCAATAATTGTATTTATTTGCTAAATGAAGACTACAGAATTACATGACTAATAAGCAAAACTTTTTCACCAGTTGTATGTCAAAACTATTTAAATTGTAAATTAGAATTGTAATTGTAAATCGTCTTCAAAATATCACAATGCAATTTACCTAAATGGTACTAAAAATAGATTGAATTTATGCAAATCGAGGACATAGGAACAATCGAACGCACAATGTAAACCTTATTAGGTAGGCTTATGAATATTAATTAGGTGATTATTGGTTGAAAGAAAGGTAAGTGGTCTATAGCCATAATATATTATCTACCGCATGAACACTGATTCAATCTCATGCCAGACGACGTAATAATTGTTAATGATTCAAAATATCATGTGTCAGCATTTTGATTTTAGGGTGAAATATGACCCTTTGTGCAATATTCTTTTGTAAGAAATGTGATTGATTTGATTGAATTTCCATGTCTTGACAGCTTAAGACCATTTGAAATGCACTGCATATCGCATATGGCCTAAAGCGACAATTAATCAGATATTTAAAACTTTCACTGACTCTCATTTAGATTTTACTATACACGTTTTTCCTGTTGCACGTTACTTCTGCGAGTTCCCATCTTAAGGGGGTATTGTGTTACTGTCTTGCCAGGAGAATTTTGTCAGTATAACTTCTGCGTTTGTGTGCTCAGTGTCTCTGGAGGACGATGGAATTAGACCTTCCACATTCAGCCTTCCTGATTTACCCTTCACCTCAGCGTCCGCAGCCCCGAACTGCAACAACCACAGGAAACGGGGAAAGTGGTTCCGAGTGACATGGGATCGAACAAGGCCGTGGTTCTGTAGTGCACGGGTAAATTGAATTAGAGCAAACGTACGGGTTGATTTCAGAATGCAGAAGAAGTCAAAGCAAAGCATGTTGCTTTCTGTTTCACTAAACACTATCTGTTTCCAATATGTTCATGCTGTTCGCTTTGGAGAGCTAGGATAATAGCTCAGGTTTCCCATTGAGAAGCATTTCATCTTATTGGCTTATTTTTGGAGAACCCAACGGCCAGTTTTCTTTGCATTTTATTTAATTTGGGTAACAAATCTGTGCCACTTCAGTTCAGGGTATAAAAAGTGCAGAGAACATGACAGCTTTAAGTCACGCATCTCAAGGTTAATTCTAAAGTTGGTAAAAACAGAAGTCTTCCCAGGTGAAAAAGTTTATTAAATTTATTAAAAATGCATTATGTGTATTGTACTAAAAAGTACATTTTTAATACATTTAATCGTACGTCTTTTTCACATGGATTGATATCCCCAAAAATATTTGAATTAGAAAATAAATTTTGGAATTATTTGCAAATAGATCTAAATGGCTTGAAAGAAGGTGAGAAACTATTTGTTAATGTTTTTTGTTTCTTTTAAGTCTTATGCTCACCAACATAAGACAGTAATATTGTGAAATATTATTACAATTTAAAATAACTTCTCTAATTTAATATATTTTAAAATGTAATTTATCCCTGTGATTCAAAACTGAATTTTCAGCATCATTACTCCAGTCTTCAGTGTCACATGATCCTTCAGAAATAATTTTAATATGCTGATATGATGCTCAGGTAACATTTTCTTATTATACAGCTTTAATGAGATAGTACAATACATTTTAAAGGGATATTTCAACCAAAAATACAAATTCTGTCATCATTTACTCACCCTTAAGTTGTTCCAAACCTGTAAGAATTTCTTTCTTCTGTTGAACACAAAAGAAGATATTTTAAAGAATATGGGCAACCAAACAGTTGATGGACCCGACGTTCATTGTACGGGGAAAAAAAGCCAATGGGGCACATCAGTTAGGTTACAGACATTCTTCAAAATATCTTCTCTCGTGTTCAACAGAATAAAGACATTCACACAGGTTTGGAATAAGTTGAGGATGAGTGAATGACAGAATTTTCCTTTTCGGGTGAACTATCCCTTTAAGTGAGCATATAGAGATGAATAGCTGTATTCTCAATTCATTGGCTTTTTAAAGGCACCCTAATAACCTTCTCTTTTCACAACTATTGAAAGAGAAACATTTTCAGCTGAAAACTGACATTCCACATAGAAAATTGTCAGACAACAAAGCTAGCTGTCAGTTTTATAACAGCAAGGTTGTGCGACACACAGCCATGACAAAGACCATAACCTCACGACACCACAACTGAATAATACACAAGAGCGAGGGATTAACTAAGCCTACCCACAACTTATCCCTAAATTCAGAGGGAAATGATGATTATATGTCAAAAGACCCCTTATATGTCATGTCTTGACCCCTTTAAAAGAAAAATGGAACAAGAAAAATGATGCAAATGAATAAAGAAATGGAAATCATGCAGCTCGAGTGCTGCAGTCATTACAGCGAAAGTAAGGCAAAATAAATGCTAAGAAATACATATCATGAGTAACATTTTACAATAAGGTCTCATTTGCTGACACTAATTAACTAGATAACATGAACGAACAATGAGCAATACATCTAAAGCATTTATTATTCTTAATTTCAACAATTACTAATACATTATAAAAATCAAATTGTATCGGTTAACATTAGTCAATGCATTATAAAGTAACACAAACAACTTCATTTATATCTTTAACATTATACTAATAATGAATACTACAAATTTAATAAATTCTGTAAAAACTCATGTTAGCGATAATGTTAACAGACTTTATTGTAAAATGTTAACAATTCATTCATTTTTCAATTACATTTTTCACTCACACTGTTAAGGTATTAAATTAATGCAAAATAGAAGCATTTTCACAAGTGGACTGAAGGCATAATTAAACGAGGCAAATTATTTAATAAACAAACAGGGATAAGACAGGGTCAGGTGGTGTAGTGGTTTGTGAATAATGGGTAATCCAATTCAGCATGTGGGATGGTTTATACCTCAACACCTCAACTGGCAGGAGAGTGACAACTATGTACGAAAGACAGACATGACTTCATGCGGCAGAGACACAACCGAGAGCGATGGGCGCACACGCTGTCATTATTTTTCTCCGTGGGAAAGAACACTGCCTAGAGATAATGCCTCATGCGCCACTGTAACTGCAAAGCATAAAAACAACAACGGCTGGAAACTCTTCCATCATCGTGTCATCAGACAGGCGGCAAATACCGTGAAATGCAGTGCTTCAGTTCCTAAAGATAAACTGTCTTCACAGACTGCGAATCTATTAAGATCTTGGGAAATGTGCACTCAGCAAGAGCACCTTCATTACCGACAACACTGTCTCTTCCACCCCTTCAAATATCACCGCCATCTGTTGTCATACAACAGCAAAAGAGGTATAATGCTGCTTTTTTTGGGAAAAGAAAATAGAGTGTGAATCACCACACAATAGGAGGCAATATTTCAAACGTAATGGTAAAGTTAGAGGACAACTGAAAAGAAATGAAGTCACACTTAAAAATGTCTGAATGCCATGGCATTAGATACAACATTTCAAACCAACTGGCTTCTGCAAAACAAGTGATTATGACCCTTTTCTCGGAATTAACTTTTACTTTACTTTTAAACAACTGGTCTCAATGTGATGCTCAATTTGAACAGAGTATCTATCCATTTCCATTTCCATTTCAAAGTACACAATGAAACTGTTTGTTCAAAATTAACAAGTCAATATGCCTGTGTGTCTCTCGTCATATCTGTAAATAGAGAAAAAATTAAAATAAATAATGAGTAAATAGAGAAACTCCGGCTACTATGGAGGAGAATCTGCTGGCAAAAAGAGAACATGACAGAGCTCGTAATAAAACAAGAATCAACATGGGCTTGGCTTTTTGGAGATGGCGAGAACTGAGGGATTTGAAATGTTTAGAAAAAGTTACACGGAGATGGTGTTTTTATTACTCAACAGGTGAGAAAGGTATTTTATTGAACAGATAACTGCCATATGTAGCTCTAACAGAGTTCACTGTAAAGCATTATCTATTGTGAAGGGTCGTTTCCTTATGGTTGTTGTAGTGCTGTGCTGGATTTTATTTTCAAGGAAGTACCGTGTCTATTAATGGGTAAAGCTACAGTAACGTCTTCAGCTAGTCAGCTTGAGATCCTTTTCATCTAAACTGGTTATATCTCTGAAGTCTAGTTGTGAATGTTTTATGAGCAGTGGGATGATCTCTTACTCTTTGGCCAGAATATCAGTTATTAAAAATATGCAATATGTTTGACCATAAGACTGGCAATCGCCATGATAACTTTGTAACATCATTCATTCAAAAATATCAGTGTTTCCAATAAGTCAGAACAACAGCATAAAATATTGCACTTACATGCTCAGATGTCAATATTTGGGGATTTCCATGTGTTGCCATGAACCATATTCATCAGCAGAGCCGAAGCACAACCAAAACAATGATAACAAGGCCAAAAGTTACATAAGCCGTGTCCCAATTCAGAGGTTGCATCCTTCGAAGGCCACAAAGGTCGGATCGAGCGCTGCAAAATGGGACGGTCTGGCTTACGGAGGACTGTTCTCGTCTCCATAGCCACTGAGACGCATTTGGCCTTCGAAGGATGCAGCCTCTGAATTTGGACACAGCTATTGTGTTCCTCTAATAAAATTAAATGATGGAAAATGGAAAAACAATATGTTAAAGCATTATATAAAATAAAACAATATATGAAGTGAAAACAAAATATAATATAAAAACATATCATATCATATATTTCGTTATCCTTTGCCAATTCGATCATTGTGATATCATTGTCCAAGTAGTTTTTCAGGCCCACTATACACCAGGGCTTAAATGTAGCCTTTCAAATTAACTATATTATATATGTAGTTACAGTTTTAGTTTATATACTATTTTCTTCCACTGTAAAATAATCACTTATGTTCATAAACACATTGCTAAAGACGTTAAGGTTACTGTAATTTGATGCACAGGCAAATCTAAGCGTTCTAGAGACCCGTCTGCTGAAAGGTCACCGCAGGACAACGTTCAACGCGCCCCTTCCTTAGAAACAGGAAAGAGAAAGTTCCCTGAAATCTGCTTCTCCAAACTGTGCAGAAACTCAGTATCGAGCCACACTGGCAATTCTACAACTCTCTCAGGACTGTTATGGTGGTAGAATATATATATAGATTCAATGTCAGTCTGCATGAAACCTTGCATTTTAGCCTCGGCTTTCCTTGGTATTCAAGTATGCATGTAATAAACAGAGTACAAACAAGAGAAGGCAAGGAAATATCAGATTTAAACAGATGGTGTATAGCCTCTTCCAGGAATATAAACCTGGTGAAAGATTTTTGAAGCTGCATTCCTGGTTTTCTCCTCAGCTTCATTTTCTGAAAAATCAATGAACTCCCTATTTTTTTATTATTATTTTTTATATAATGAAATAACTGAAATAATATGACAAGTAGTCATATGCCCTGTTTTTTTATAAAAAGGGCCAGGTGTGATATTTAAATACATGAATTTACATGCATTCTCTTGTGTGATGAATAGCAAATGTTCATTTCTGTGCATTTATTAGCAACATTAATTTCTGCCAAAATGTTGAATGATCCAGCTGACAATTTGTTCACTTACCGTATTTTAAAGAATGAGCCATATTTTTCGATCATCTAAAATGTGCTGCAACTTATATATTCCAAAGTGACTTATGTTTTTGTATAGCGCATATCCCACTCGCAGGTAGCTTTGTTTAGGCTTGGTTCGTTTGTTTATCAAGTTAACGCCATGTTAGCATCAAGGAAATTTACATGACAAACACAAGGTCAATATAACAATCCATAAACTTGACATTTCAGATTGAAAATCTAAAATGCATTTGGGTGATGCATGAAAATTCCATGTAAACATATTTCTGAATAAAAGTGTTTTCTGTTTATGCTTGGTGTTTATAATTGATAATTAAATTTAATGTTTATGAATGCCACCATGTTTGCTTTGTACTTCAGACCAATCTGAATACCATCGAACAAATTTGTTGTGGAGTGATTAGAACTATATTTAATTTTATTTACCAGTATTTAACATTATTTCTGAATGTATATACTTTTATACTAATGCAACTACTTTAGCGGTGTTGTTTTTTCTCTCTCAACGATGCAATTTGAAACAGAAGTTGCATTAGTCTTTTCTTCCCTGTTGTGACGTATATCCGTCGTATACGTAACGTAAAGCACGTATAGGTAAAAGTAGGGTGGGACTTGATTTTGTTCAGCAGTAATTCATTGGATCGTTGGATGGTTGTGGTTCGCTATTGGTCGATCACATGTGAGGAGGTTGTCCCGTAGTAAACGCATCAGTCAAGTTATTTTTATTAGAGATTACCAGGGCACATGATTTTTAATAATAATAAAGCGCACACATAAATCATTTAAAATAAATACGGCAACATTCCATAAAAAAAGAATGGCAAATTTGATTTCATTGTGACTAAGATTTCACACTTTGGTGACATAATGCTAATAGCCTACTCTGTTGTGAAGGCCGCATCAGAGCAGCCTCGGCAAAAAGTGCACAGAGAGCACTTATAAGCACCCTTCTGAAAACCATGATGACAAATGGGACACTCTAATGTTTTGAACTTCACAGTCAAGTACACTATTTAGGACATTTCCATACTTAGGAACGGGATCTTTTGACTTAAGTCAGTAATCAACCATGCACCTACAAAACCAATGTCCAATCACTACTCTTATTATGCCCCAAAAATATGCCTGAATAAAGATGAAAATTCTATCAGGGCCCCCCCAAAAAAAAAGCCTGATGTTTATGTTCATCTATCCAAAGGAGTCATTACCAGTTCCTTCCAAATGTTTCTTCGCTACAGGTCGCCTGCAGAGATTTCTTCACCCAACAGGTCGATATTAATAACAAAAATTGCAGTCTTCGGTTCATTTGCTTGCATTGATACTCCATGTCAACAATGTACTCTCACCGGGTTAAATCAAGCAAGACTAAAGCAAAACAGCATTACTCATCAAGATAAGCACTCACATTCATTTGGATTTAATTAAGATTTGACTAAGAGAAGCTTTCACGACAATTCATGCAGTAGATGGAGTTTTGCTTTGTTAATGCAGTTTTCACAGCTCTCCGTTCAAAAGCTTTGGCCAAGCTTTTGAAAAAGACAGATGCTCAAAAGAGATAGAAAACAGACCGGCAAAAAGAAAGAAAGCGAAGCATAGAACAGTGCTTTGAAATACAGAGCCGTAAAGCAAAAGACCTCTCCATGCTGTTTCAATGTGATTTAAAAACATAAAATAATGATAACTATAACCGCTTAAAAGATTCGGGTGAGTAAGGTTTTTCTTCATTCAAAATCACATTGAACGGAATTGAAAATACGGACGGACACACACACATTCAAAAGTTTGGGGTACGTTTTTTTATATAATTTAGATTTGAATTTGAACTTACATAAATTACATTCAAATATAATACAATATAAAAATAATATTTCACAATATTACTGTATTTTTTATTATAAACTCTTACCGACTCTATTTTCTGATTTGTATGAAGCAAATGAATCATCACAGATGAGATGACATGTGATTCAAGCCCAAGCCTGCAAAGAATGATTCTATGGGTACAACCTCTAAAATATTCACACATTCACAAGATCTAAAAGAGAGGGGAGAACAGACAGACGTCGTGACATGCTACTGTGGCTGAACGAGACCACAATGGTATTGTCAATCCACAAGTGTTCTTGGCCTAGTTTTGTCAGCGCTCAAAAATGTCAAAAGATGAGCTGTCAGCTTACTTGTACTGAAATGAATAAATAGTAGGGTGCATGAACAGGGAAGAATTTTAAATACAAGCATATCTTAAATATTGCATAAATGTAAAATGTTTATCATAACACCTCTCCCTGGTGGTCAAACACTGGTAACACAATTAAGAACAAAAGGAGATGACAAACTGTCAAAGGAGAAAAGGAGATGTCAAAGACATTACCTTTTCATGCAGTGTGTAATATTGCTGTTTGTGAATGTAAAAGGTCTAGAAAGTTTTAAAGATCAAAATGCATTATTGTCTCCTAAAAGAAAGAATCTATTCTGAACTGCTGAAACGTGTCGTCAGTAATTCCAGTCTCTCTTCTTGTTACATACCGAAGTAACAACGTAATAAATTTGCATAATGCCAGTCTATGGTCATCATTGTTTGTCAGCGAACAACATCTGCTTTGACCCTCAAACACTGTAGTTGAAGCTGAGACTGGAAGAGCTCAGTTCATGATGTCGATATGTCGAGAAGACGCTGTTTTCAGTGCTGTGAATCCACTTTGATTCACTTCAAAAGGATCAGGACTCACGCTGGACGCCATCGTTCCTGTTCGTATCATTGTGTATCAAGTGCCGAGGAAGCCTCCGGATCTGAAATTTAGATATGGTAATAGACGTCTGTTTCCGACATGCGCTGTAAGTGGTAGACCAATCACAACAAACTGGGCCTTTTGGCCAATCAGAGCAGAGTAAACCAATCACAACAGACAGACTGGGCCATCTGACCAATCAGAGCAGAGTAGACTCTTGGAAAGGAGGGGTTTAGAGAGACTGGATCTTTGAATGAACCGTCTTCAGACTCTTTGAGAAATGAGGTGATGTGCAATGGATATTATGAGAAGCTTAAAGTGTTTTTGACCTTGGATTCATGCAAACCTATTGTTGGAGACCTTCAAAATCAAATTAGGGAACCTTTTAAATAGCATAATATGGGGATTTACATTGTGTAAATATATTCAGTTTCTGCAGAAACAAATTCAAGCATATTTACGCATTAAAGTAAAAAAAAAAAAGAAAAGTTAAAGTCACGTTGTAAGATATAAAGTCACAATTGCGAGAAATACATTTGCAACTATGAGAAAAAGAAGATACATTATATTTGTAAGATATTAAAGCAACTACAAAATATAAAAGCTGCCATTACAATAAATAAAGCCACTATTACCTTTTTAAAACCTGTAGTGGAAATGCTTCCATAATTCTAATATCACTTAAAGCTGAAGTGTTTATCTTTTCCAATGTCATAAAAATGTTCTTCCATCCCAGTTTAGCAAGCAAATAATATATATATCAGATTAGGGGTGGGAATCTTTTACCATCTCACGATTCGATTCGATTCCGATTCTTGAGGCCACGATTCGATTCAAAATCGATTTTCGATTCAAAAAGATTTTCGATTCAAAACATTTCGATTTTATTCATAATGATTTCTAATCAGGTTTCGGATCATGATCTACTCTCATCTGCTTTGCAATACAGAATGACAAACGGAGACATTAAAGTGTCTTTTTCACATTTATTAAGTTCAATTCTCAGGGAAGTGCCTTTTATCAAAAACATTGAAAAAATATTTTTACTTGGTACTTTTAAAGCAAAGTATTTATGATGACCCATAACGAACTTACTTCCAATACTTCCTATATTAATTGTATTAATAAAACAAATGGAAGTGATTTGGCAAGTCAACTGTAAGGTTACATTTGCCAGCATATGTCCCAACATTGCTGAGAACCAACAGGAAAATAAATGTGTGCCTGTACTAGCAGCATACTTGTAGTAAATTAATACAAACTTCAGCATATTCTGAATCTCTAGCATTTAATAATAGACTTCTAACCAATATCCTCTTGTTATTTCCAATGAGCAATATAATCCTTCAGACAAAAAAAAACATTTTGCTGTAGCAAATTCACAAACAGTTTTCGTTCAAAAATATAGAATTATGTACCAGAAGCTATCATAACGTATAATGCTTGTGGACTAATGCATATTCTGAATAATTAGTAACATACAAAGTCGCTCTTGACTTATACACAACTAAATAATAAAGAGTTATGACTTGAAATGTTTGCTGTATACCACAATCAAAAATAGCAAAGAAAGTGAATGAACATCTGCAGAGAGTAACTTCCAGTCAAAATGTAACTTTTTGTGACTGGCATTGCACATATTGCATACAGATCAGATCGGTTTACGGCATATTGATGTGAAAACTAAACAATACAGAAATTAGCTCTCATACAAAAAAATACTAAATAGATCACAATGAAATTGCCAATGTTCCATACGTTAGCTTTTAACGAAGACATTCTCTGGTGCCGTTCGGATTTGGCGCCCAGCCATCATGCGTCTGTTATGTGCGCGTCTCTGTTATGTGCACGCCACAGACTGTCCGCGCACTGCACGTCCGCTTCAGAGTTCCGCCTTTTGCGTTCCTTCAATGTTACGTTATTAGATTTTTTTTTTTTTTTTTTTTTTTTTTTTGAAAATCGATTTTTGACATTTGTGAATCGATTCAGAATCGTCCACGTCCCGAATCGCGATTCATCTAAGAATCGATTTTTTTCCCCACCCCTATATCAGATGTTGATTTCCTCTGAAAGTGTGAACACTGCAGAGCTTTAAAAACACTGCATTTATCTGAGCTCGAGTTTAAGGCAGGATTACCTGTTTGTCCGAACAATGGCCGGAGTGTTCGGGAAAGAAATGACACACTTCATCTTTGAAGAGATACAGAAATAAAGAGAGTAAAAAGAAAACACAACACTAAGTGAGGCGTTTAAAAAAATCATTCATTTATTTACAAACGGCAGAGTTTCGCAGAGTGGATTGAAAGACCCCCAGAAAGATTGTCATAAAACATTTGTGATTTGCATCGCACATTAATCCAAAACAACAAGCATGCACATTATTCTCCAAAATAGATTTGATTATAAAATATATCTCTCAGTATAAACATCAGACTTGTTTGTAATCACAAACCAGTCTATTCAATTCATCATTCTCACGTACTTTACAGGTGATGTTTCAACGAGCTAAAACAGTGCTCAGCTACTTTTTCACATTTGCAAAAATAGATTTGAATGTCTTGCTCCTCCTTACTGTAAATATGACATTCAAAGCATCCAAACGTAAGCCAGGTGCGAATAATTTGCTTGCAACTAACCAGATTAAAGAAAGAACACTGTGAACTCGATGACAGGAAAAAAGAAAGAAAAAAAACCCTCTCTAGTAAAATTAATGAATGCAGAAACTTCAAAGAGAGAAAGTGAGAACAGGACAGGGACAGATCTTGGACAGGAATGGGTGACAAGCTTCCGACACGTATTAACTACGAGCATTCTTCATCTAAAAGTTACACCAGTGATCAATCACAGCGCTGACAGCAAGTGTGTTCAGCGTTCCTTAAACAATCACAACTCAACATCCCATAGTGCAGTTTAACCACTCAGCATCTCATGACTCAATTATCAAGCAAATCTGGAACAATGAGTGAATTTCCACAGATAGTTTAAAAGTTTACCTTCTTCAACATGTATTTTCAGTATCAGGGCATTTTTTTAATGATAGTTTAATTAAATTATCTAATAACAGGATTACATATGCAAAACAAAACGGACAAATAGATGAATAAAAACACGGGAAAACGAAAGAACACAAAAACACAACAATGGCGCCCTCTGTTGACCGTAACGCGTGCAAGCAACTAGACTAAAGCAGCATTCAGTGCAGCCAGTCACAGGCAAACAGTGCTCACATACAGCATTCTCTAGGTGTAAACACGATGATACAGTCATATTCACTATGGCACACTTAAAACACACACTTCTTTCAATGCTAGAGACTAGTAAACCAGATCACTGCAGTACCTTGGACAAGTTGCGATAAATTCCTACCATAACTTTGGCTGTTCAAGTGAAGATAAAGGTTATCTTTATAGAGAGTCAAATAATTAATTACTTTGGGAATGAATAAAAAGAAACACCCCAAACAAACCTCTTACTTGGCACTAGATGGAAATCCCTGATTTGATCCTGTTTGTGAGACTATTGCTTAAAATGCTTGCATGGTCTCTCACAACACAGAAAGGTCTATGATCGACCCCTATGCACTACACATAATGAATGTCAGGGCAAGCCATACCAATATATTAATAGATGATAGCTCTATATACTCTCTCTATATACTCTGCTTTCACATTTAATGAGAACTGAAACCAAAAAACAACTACATAACATTTTATGTTCTGCACAAAGCAGCCTCTATTCTGAGTAGCAAGCCGCATTTGCCAACTTAAAGGGATAGTTCACACAAAAATTAAAAATGTACTCACCCTCATTTTGATCTTTCTTCCACAGAACACTAAAGATGACGTTAGATACATTTCCTAATGAGGTAAATTTGAATATGTGCCACACAAATTAGTGGAACATAGCACATGTGAAGTATAATCTTTCACTTATATGGAAAAAGCAGCATGAACATTCTGACTAACATCTCCTTTTGTGGTCTATTACAGAAGAAACGACATGAGGGTGACTAAATATTAAAAATGTCAGAATTTAATTTTTTGGTGAACTACGCCTATAAGCAGTTATGCGAGTTATATTTGGTGATTCTGTATCAATCATCATCCGAACATCCATATGTCACCAGTGTAGCAGCATGCAGTTCAGTGGTATGAGTTTTCACGAACATTTCACGGTGAAGAAAGAACCCACTTAAAAATTCATGAGATCATGACTATGTCCTTTGTAATGTATAAAAGATCTATAAAAAAGCTTAGCATTTCGATTTAGAACCTAAAACATATCGGTTAAAGAACTCAAGGTTTAATCCTCTGATATAGGCTAGGTAGTTTCAATGTTGCTGCAGTTTGTTTATGACTACACAGTAACGTCATGAATAGAAAGTGTTGGAATTTCCACCAATTCTAAAGCAAAAGCGTTAAATCTACCTCAATATCCTCCAGTGCTACCTACTAAATTAACAATGAAATTCCTATGTTGACGTAAAAAGAATATATTTAGCTCTGCATTAAATATGAATGAAATAACATTGGTCAAAACCTATCACTGAATATCCTGAAATTGTACAAATGATCTCTATACAGTATAAACAGTAATTGGTATTAGTGATTTTTTTTTTTTTTTTAATGAACAAACGGCCATGGCAAGACCTACCAATGTGCTAAAAAGACCTCCTAATTTGAAACGTTGTGCTCGAGGCCACAATTCTGTCTAGACTAACACAAAAAGCTGTGTGCTCAGGGCAATTCAACTTCTGATACACACTCACTAAATCTTGTTATTCTAATAGGTCAAGGTCTATTGCTCCAATAGTGTACCTAAATACATTTATCTAGATTTAAGCCTAGTGAATTGAGTGATGCGATTTCTAGACAATAAAAAACAAGAGTAAAGCAAAAAGAATATCTGTAACGTCTGGAAAAACAAATGTCGTCCTCAAGTAACGGCACCAGACCAATGTATGTGTATCTGGGCAAGATTCTAATATCAGAATAGAAAAATAGGGAGTTTTGCATGTAAGAAATGCACATTTCAGTGTACAAATCTTCCCAGGAAACCTGTAATTGTGTCTGATCTTTATCCCCAGCACCAATCTCATGATAAACACACGGAAATGTTGTCATATAAACATGCAGACGCATATAATCAACTGGTCTTTGTCAAACGCAGGCCTGAAGTCACTTGATAACGCAACGTCGGCTGAATGGTAAAAAGAACTTCCAGTGAAACCTGAGGATGTTTTGCTTTCCATCGAGTTCTTCCAAGCACCTCACGGAGGCTGTGTATTTTCATACCTGTTCTCCAGCCGACCCTCGCTCTCCTGGTGAAACCAGCAACAAAACCTTTTCAAACGGCTGGAGAGAAGGAATGGATGCGACGCAGGATGGAGGTAGGGATGGATCAGGAGCAGATGGACCCATGAGTGGAGGTCAGGGTGCAGACGGGTGTGGGCAAACCGTAGAAGAGCGGGTCAGTCATGGGAAAGAGGAGGAGGAAGAAGAGAACGACGCCCAGCACGTAGAAAGAGAGAATCGTGAGGCGGTTCGGGTGGTCCAGGGCCGTGCCGAGAGCTGGAAAACCCATGTAGTTGCAGAAGGAATGACACAGCACAGGACCCACCAAATGACCTAGAGACACACAAACAGGGTATTTATTTGTGAGCGGTTGCAATTCGTTTGTTACAAATATAGCTATATCAGAACTACAATAAATGTTGCCAGGTCAATACAATTTCCAGGTCACAAAAAATAAGGAATTACAGAAAGAAAACAAAGCATTGTATATTATTTTCATGACAATTAAATAATTTCTTCCCTAAATATTATTGCTGTCTGTAATATAAACTAACAGATGTTATAATTGCAATTCTCAATTTACAGTAAGAACTATCATCATGTCTTCTCATAATTATTTTTTATAATAAAACCAGCATAAAGGCAATACCACAAATACTTCCTTCCCAGCATAATTCCTTCCTAAATTATCATGACTGTCAGTAATGCAAACTAAAAATTATTCTTATTAACTGTAATTCTCAATTTACAGTAAGAATCATCATCATGTCTGGATGCAATATTTTTAACAGAAGTGGAATTAAGGGAATACCACAAAAAAAAAAAAATCATGATGCATAATTATTAAATACAAGACAATTTAATGCAAATAATTATTATTTTTTAAAGTGCATTACAGTAAAAAAAAAATAGATATTTTTTTTTCAGCACGAAAGTCAATGTGCTTAATTGTCATGAAAATAGTCACAATACGAAAATTATTCTTTTTTAACACAAAACTTTTTATATTTTATACTTTTACTCCTCTTGTGAAGTAGTATAAGCATCAGTAGTATTAAAGATAAACCACAGATGCACCTGTCCTGATGAATATAAAGGCTGTATAAGCTCCAAATACTGCCGTGTAGGAGAACTGGAACACTGAAAAGGACACACAAACAAACACAGACATGAGTAATTATGTCTCGCACTATGGATGACGGTAAACTAATGACTCGGTTACCTGCAGAGAGGAAAATCCCTGAGACAGTGCCCTGTCTGAACCGCAGGAGCTCAATTACATGGTGAAAATGAGCTGCAGACACACGAGAGAGAGAGAGAAACAGACAGACGGAGGAAGAAAAAAAAGGCTACCATTACAATAATAGTCTACAAAAGCAACGCAAATAAAATGTGATGGTCAGCCAAATACACATTAATACAGGGGTGATGCCTACTGTAGTGAATAAGACATGAGTGTGTTGATTTTCCGCCAGAACCGTATGGAATGCTCAGGTTCCCAATTACCAGGTATCAAGTGCCGAGTATCTACAATCATTTCCCTGGAGTTTTCAAATCTGTTTTTTGCTATTATTGCAGCAACCTTTATTACATTAAAACTTGCAATGAAATAAAAATGTACACGGTCTAAACTACCGGTTAACAGTTTGGAATAATTACGATTTCATTTCATGTTATTGAACTATGCCATATAACTACGGCTGCATTTATTTGATAAAAAAACACTGTGAGATATTATTACAATAATTATGAATAAAATAATACATTTTATATTTATATATATTTAATTTATTCCTTTGATGGTAAAGCTGAACTGTCAGCAGCCATTGCCCCTGAATGATTTCTGAAGAATCGTGTGACAGAAGACTGACGTAAAAAACTGTTGAAAATTCAGTTGTGTCACAGGAATAAATTACATTTTAAAATATATTCAGTATTATTTGGCAATATTTTCCTCATCTGCATGGACTTGATGACAAAAGTCAGAGAAAGTTATTACATTTGATAAAAAAATAACCAGAAATGCACTGATAAACAGATAACATTAAGATGTGTATCAAGCAAGTAGATAGTCGATTTCTTGTTGACTAAAGTAGGATGAAAATCATGAACCTTGACCTCTTTAGCGCACGCACCTCAAAACCACACACCCTAAAGATGACCTTGCTTAATCGGCCATCAATAAGTTATATGGATTCAATTATTATCAGCAATTAATTGATCGTTAGCATCCCGAGTCGCCACTCACCAACACCAAAGAAGAGCGGGCATGTGAAGATTGCGGTGGAGGGGCCGGCGCAGGGTACCAGCATGGGAAGCATGCATGCCCGAAAAACCAGCTCCTCTGTCAGTGGCGCTACAACCTGGTTCCTCAGCCAGCGCATGTCGCTCAGACACAGCGTCCAGAAGCATGGGTCTGCAAACACATTACAGATCAATCACATTCACAACAATGACACTACAGCCTTTCTGACTCTTTTACAGCAACAAAGATCAGTCTAGTCGATTGATAGTTGGCCGCCTATTCCACTTCCCCAAAACAGATATGAGAATTTATTTAAGGATCCCTGACAGCAATCATTAACAATAGTTTAGCATCATGACGGCTCACTAACATTATAAAAATCCCCGAAATAGCTTTATAAATAGAGAGATTCACAGGAGAAATCACTGGAAGAGGAAAAGGCTGCTTACCGACTACAACTTTTATCCCATCAATGAACCCCCAGGGGCAGTCCATGGTTAGCTGGATCAGAGGGCCCAGAAACAGCACCTGACAGAGAGGAAAGTGATAAAATTATCAAATAAAACAAAAAATCTGCCAGGTCAGATGTCTAATGTAAGGACTCTTCTGCAATTTGAAGGAATTTGGATAACACTTTGCTTTAGGCCCAAGGAAAACTGCTGTTTGCTGCTTGTTTAATAATTGTTTAAAGGGATACTTCACCGATTAGTATTAAGCTTTGTATCAGTAGAAACCCAGTAGTATTTTCGAATGACCGTGCTTCCCTCCCTCATGTCCCCCTGAGACGAGAGATTTCTGTATTGTGTGTCTGGAAAAAAACTCTGATGACGCAAAAATCGTCATTTTGCATCATCAGAGGCTTTTCTGGCCAGAGGCGAGAGACTACAGCCAGTAGGAGGAGCTCGTTCCGCATGTGATCAACTCGCCCATAGGGGGATCTCACGATAAAACTGCGTCTTTTCAGTTTCGAGTCAACTAGTAGCCTAGTTGTATCATTTCTTCCGATATCATTTCTTCCGATACTGCCCTCTGGCAGGTAGGCGTGGCTTGGCCTTATAGGGCAGCAAAGCAAGTGCATTCTGGGAGTTGTTGTCTTTCATCCACATGAGCCAAAAATAAATTTTTCAGTCTTTTCTCAGTCTAGAAGGAACCAACTTCTAAAATAATTTCACATTTCTACTACATAAATGACCCAATTTAAATACACATTCATCTTTCCAGCGGTGAAATATCCTTTTAAAAAGAACACCAAGGACAGACTTTGTCATTTACTTACCATGGTCAGTAGGAGCGGTAGAATGATGGCAGGAATGAGCCCCTCCAACCGGATCCCCATAAGGGCCAGTAATGAGGGACCAGGCTAAAGGAGAAATCAAACACGTCTGATGTTTCACCATCAAATAAGATTAAGCACAAAGACCAAAGCAAAATGTTTCACAATAAAATAATAAAAAATAACGTTTTATTTTATTATAACTATAAACAGGATTGTATGATGCAGTGAGATCTACAAACACATATCACATAATAAGGAAACAATGTCAGAAATTTCAAACTGATGTTTTCACTTATCTGATTAATTTGGTTAGCCTTTCAAAGCTTTAAAACAATTCTCTTTACAAAATCCCTCTATACCAATCACCTTTTGACATATTAAAGTTCACATAACCTGAAATGTTTGAAGTCGGCGTGAAATATAGCCAGTACACTCGTAAACAGCTTCTCGAACAAGAAACAAATGAGGGGCGGGACTTGATTTTTGTCCATTGGGAATTGATGTTCTAAATCAGCACAAATTGAAATTATGGATAAGAAAAAAGGTCTAAGCCACCAGGAGCCTAAATTAGGAAAATTATGAGGGGAAACGTGTAAAAAATAAAGATATGTACTATGCAGCTATCATTATCATCTCATTATGAGTATAATATTATACATATACTAAATAGGTTTATATTAGTTATGTTATGCTATGTTGCTTGCATTACACATAGGGCAACAAAATTCCTTTTTCTGGCCAACTAGCGCTTACGCAACCAGACAGAAAGTTTGACTTTAACATCATAGTGTAACATTTTTTAAACAAACCAATATAATTTTTACTAATTATTTTAAACAAAATAATATCACTAATTATATTCATATTTTTACTTTACTGTTGTGCATTTGGGGGGGGGGGGGGGGGTATGGTTTTAATGGATTTAAATATATACATTTATATAAAATAGCAAATTTGTTTGGAAAATGTACTTCTCAATTTCATTTCATTCTCAACATGAAAAAATGTGCCATGGTGAAAATAAAAAAAATAACATGAATTGTATACAGCCATTAGATGGCAGCACCAGTCTCAAGTTTATCATTTAGATTTGTTTAGACATTATAAAATCATTATTATAACAAAATAACATTTTAGCATTTTTTTTTGTACTAAAAAGTATCATTTTGTCGCAGTTATGTCAACATTGGAGGAGTTGTGACCTAATGGTTAGAGAGTCGGCTTGTAACCTGAAGGTCGCAGGTTCGAGTCTCAGTACCGGCAGGAAATGTAGGTGGGGGGAGTGAATGAACAGCACTCTCTTACACTCTTATTACCCACAACTGAGGTGAACCTTGAGCGAGGCACCTAACCCCCAATCGCTCCCCGGGCGCCGCAGCAGTTCAACCGGGGTGCCATACAAGCTAGAACCGCCACTGATAAATACTACAATATTCCACACAAAATGAGAATTGTCCATTTTAATTTCAGTAAACACATCCAGCAACTGTAAGGATTACACATCTGTGTTGCAGTAAACTAACCTGGATGCCTGTGAATTCTTTCCATGCCCACACAAACAGTGGAGACAGAGCGGAAACAATCAGTACACTAGTGAAGCGCCTCTTTATCACTGCAGGATGATCCCTGTTGGTGCAAACAAATAAACGAACAAACAAACAAACAAACAAACAAACAGTGTTGTTTTAATGCATTCCACAGTAATACGTTTGCATCATCTAACCAGCAGCTTATGTCACATGATCAAGACAAACATAAAAAAACAGTGAGGGGAAAAAAGACAAGCTTCACATACGGCTACCACAACAAATTATCGACAAAATAAATATAAAACACAAGAAATATAGCAAAAAATAGTTTAGAACGCTCCATTCGACCTGAATTTTTAACATTCTATTCGAACAGCAATATTTAAATGTTTTCGACTCAAACAATACTGAACGTTCGATTCAAACTGTATTTGAACATTCGATTCAAACGATATTTTGAACATTCGAATGATATAATATGATTTAAGCGTCGAATCGAACGATGATAGTCAAAAAAGCTGTCTAGTTAGGGAGCTCGGTATGTTTTGTGACACAGCCAAAGTCTCCAAGCCATACCTTGGTAAATCGCTTTTCCAAACGTATAAACTTCCAACATAGGCGCACGCGAGCAGTAAACAGGAGAGGATTGACACCCAGCAAAGCCCATCAGGAACAGCCGCCACATTAGCATGGAGTTGAGTTGAACGAAACTCTGCCGTCAAACCATCGTCGTCTTTCATGGCGAAACCGACAGGGGCTGAAAACCACAAGACGCGCTGAAAAACTGCAGGTGTGGGTGACACATTAAACACCGCACACGGGATTTTGTTTTTAATCCTAGATAAGTGTATGTCCACAATGGAGGTACTCTGGAAAGCAGCTGAGAAGAGACTGTTTTGGCGCCACAGGATGACGCCATCAATGCGAGACGGTCCTGCTGGCCCATATCCCATATTTCCATTCACAACTCGTGTGGTTGCAGTTGCTGATGATGATACAGTTACTGTACATTAAATGGGGTAAAGGAAAACGACGTATTGTTTATAAAACTCATAACTGGGACGCTATGACGCTTTAACCTAATACGTTTTAAATAAATAAATATCCCACCGTGCAATAAAAAACTATTTTATAATTACATAGGCCTACTGTATGTATGCATACCAGTCTATGATGCATACTGTATCCTACGCCATTCCTTGCATAATTGTATCTGTGCAGATTATTTGGTGCATGCATATTTTGACTACTTTGCTTGTTTATGTCTATTGTCAAGTGGTCTCCCCAAAACATTTTTGGATTTCGATAAAGACATAACTCTGATCAACAAGTTAGACGGTTTTAGCTGTTTTATTCTGTGAAAATTATATAATTACATTATTATATATATATTATTATTATTGTTATACTTGCAAACCGTACAGAGATTACATTATTATTTGATATACAACTTTGAAAATTATAGTTATGTAGCTTTCTTGAATAACATGTGCATCATCGCGCGCAGATTGTCGTCTTAATTAAGAGGTGAGTGACACAGCACAGTCACTGCATATATTATTACAGGTGTAAAGGACTGTTCCACAGGTGTGTCCCTAAATGCGGAGAATGCGGAGGATTCCACGAGCTGTCAGATCAGCGTCACTGAGCGCGTATTAACAGCAGTGCTGTGGTGCCAACCCCACGAACGCCACCCTGAGGTGTAATCACGAAGCCTACGCTTAACTCATGAATATTAATTACTCCGAGTAATCTTCTAATGGCGAAGCCTGATTTTCGAATATGTATTAGCCTCTGCTGACGTAGCGCTTTAACAGTCCAATGGCGAAGGTTCTGCTCATGAATATTAATGAGCCTCCTACCGTATTAGGATTTGCTAATCCGCTTCCGGAGGCGGGGCTTAAGCGTGTCGTGGCACCGAGGCGCATGATGTGGGCGAGGGCAAAACCCTTCCTCGGATTTCTTTACCGACAGAGAGAACTGCGAGGAAGAGATGAGATGGGCGTGACAGCTGAGTGTCTGGACTAGACTGAAAACACTCTTCTCCTGGATTAAGATCCGCGCTGGTTTCCGTGTAACTGATGACAACGGAGTGTGGCAATGCAAACCACACGACGTGATGCGCGTGCCATCCAGTTTAACACCGCGAGTGATGAATTAACAGCCCGACGCCCAGTTTTACGGCCACACGGGGATTGACAAGCCAAGGATATTCAAGGCAGGGGTCTAGAACATCATCAGGTGCGTACTCGGATAGTTTTCCCCCTTTTTCTGGCGGTCTGGCACCAAATATTTTCCTCTTTTTATTTGATCACTTAAACAGTCTTCTCGTTATTTCGGTGTCCATGTTATTATTTTATTTCTAAGCAAAAAAATAAAATAATAATGAATGTAATTATTTTTATTTAAAGTGTTTTATTTAAATTATACGAATTATAATTAAATGCTACTATTTATAATAAATTAAATCAATAATGTATTTTTTTTTTTTTTTTTGCGGAATCCCTTGTGTACTTCCCAGGCCTCATATAGTGAAATGGCTCAGTATAAATAAGAGCATCTCAATTCTATTGGGATACAATTGCAGTGATGATTCTGATGAATAACAAATAGGTCTAGTAATCTGTCCATATGTAACATGCATTTTTTAAAAACATCCTTTACCCACGGATTAAAAATTTAAATGGGAGTAATGCAAGTGTGACACTTACATCAAGGTGACACCTTATAAATTAATCATTATTTTAAAAGTATTGCCAGACCTTCACATTTCATATATATAGTAGGCTAAACGTCTCGCGTGCGTGTGTGTTTCTCGGGGTGAATCAGTAGGCCTATGATTAGGCTACGTCGTGAAATTCGAATTAGACATCGAACTATAATTCGGATTTTAGAATTCGAATCTTTGGATTCAGCGACGCAATCCGCTGCAATCTGTCGTGCGAGAGCACGGGCTGGTCCACGGGTCATGCTGTCTCGAGGAAATGAGCAGAATACGAGCAATGCAATTACATAATCCTGCTTATAGTTTCTGATGTCTCACTATTGCTGTTCTATTGTTTTGTTTTGTCATTCAAAGAAGTTGTAAACAAGATATCTTAGCAATTATTTAACTAAAATTAGCAAACCATTCCATTCATTAATCATAACAATAATAATAAAAAAAATCTTAATTTTTAATGTTCACTCAACGTTCTGTGATGTAACTAAACCACATTGTTTTGCAATTTAGATTTGTTCTATAAATGTTAGAGATTATTGTACAGCTAATGAAACATGAGGGGGCTGTTGTAAATCTATACATAAGTAACATCACAGAATGTTGAGTGAACATTAAAAATGAAGAATGCATTTTTTTTTTAATCATTGTTATTTTTTAATCATTGTTATAATTAATTCATTGGAAGGTTTTGTTAATTTCAGTTAATAAATTGCTTTTGTTTACAACTTTGAATGACCAATAAAACAATAGAAAAAGCAATAAATAGCTAGACATTCTGATAAGCACAGCGTAAATACATTTTTTAAATAATAAACAATCTGTTTGTCTCATAAACCTACAGTAATTTGTTCATGTTCAGATCAAAATACATGCTTTTCTGGTGACTAAGCAATCTGATCTCATAAACCTTTCCCATTTACTTATTGTCTGACACAACATATTGAACATTCATTTAAAAAGATGCTTTGATTTAGATGTCTCCTTCATTCTTTGATGTTTATGGATGGGGAGTAGCCACATGCAACACCAAAAATAAGCCTTTAGATTTCCAGCAATCATCTTTAAAACAATATACTGCACATTTACTAGAAAAGGACAAAGTGTTTTCAGTGAAATCTAGACACAATATCTTGTTATTTTGAATGTCAAGTAGATATGTTCTGTTGTAAGGAAAGGGAGACGAACATGATGATTAAGAAAACGATTTTGTTTTTCCCATTGTGAACCATGTCTGAGAGGAGACGTTTCTCAATTATCATTAGTTTGAGAGGGATGAGTGCTCATTTAACCGAATAGAACATCATTTTTAAATCTAGTTATTTCTCAATAATTCTTAATGTCTTAAAATCCTCATCAATCCCCCAGACGCTTTGCATGGATTTTTAGAAAGTGATGTTTTGAAGTTGGGAAAGTGCAATTAAGTTTGCTTGTGTTGTTGAGGTGTGGGATAATTATTACATGTCAGTTTAGTGTGCACTACAGTAATGCTTTTTTAATAGTATAATCAGCACTATAATGTGTTAAGTTGACACATTTGTAAAATATTCCTTTTCATTCATCTGTAGTGATCGTTTATTACTTCACAGATTGTCTTGATGCGCTTCATATAGTAATGCCCCATGGAATTGTTGAAAAAAGCTTCATTATTATTCATTTGAATCATAAACTAACGTCTTTGCAATGTCACATAGGTGACCCATATACAGTTTTGCTGACATGCACCTGTGAATGCTGATGTGCTGTTAGAACAGGAAGGGTGTAAATGATAGAGGTTCTGCGGAGGTCCCTGCTCTGAAGGTCACTATCATGTTTCACAATCACGTTACCTCTAACGGGGAGACGATGTCAACGTGTTCTCGCTCTTTCTCTCGTTCCCTCCCTTCGGTGGCTGCAGCTCTTTCAACCGCTCGTCCAGACAGGAGCAGCGGGGTCAGACAGCACTGTAGGACACTCACTCCATCATGAGTCGCACACACACACACACACCACAACAGCCATGACATCCATTCAACAAGCTGCTGCTGAGATAATGACATTATATTGTATAGTGAGCAACACTGTTATAGATGGTATGCAAATATGCACCACTGTTGTAATGGTGCAGACTGCAGTCTATTCAGCTCACCAGAACAAATAAATGGTGTTATTCTGTTAAAAGACAACGCAAAAGACAACATGGTGCTAATGTAGAACATAGTGTACTGTGCATAAAAGAGATTTCCATCATCTCCACAGTATTGCATATATTTATTTAGCCTAATGATTTACAAGAAATGCACTCAAAAGATCGTTTTTGTCTGATTTGTTTATCTTGGAAAATGCATTGTGCAGTACAAGAGAGAGAACGTCACAAGACACAAATATTAAAATTAAAACATACACTATCAGTTATTTCGAGCAGTTACGGCTATTACATTTCATGCAATGTGTAATACAGCTGTTTGTGAATGTAAAGCAAAAGGTCTGCAAAGTTTTAAAGATCAAAGTGCACCATAAATAAAGTTATTGTCTCACAAAATAAAGAATCGATTCGGAACTGCCGAAACGAGTAATCGGTTTTTCATCGGTAATTCCAGTCTTTCTTTCGTAACTTACAGACGTAACACATTTGCATAATGCTCTCCTATGGTCTTCATTGGCTGCTCGTGAACAACATCTACTTTGACTCGACCTCAAACACTGTAGCTGGTTCGTGTTGTGTACATGCTGTTTTCTGCTCTCCAGAAGCAAATTCTCTTTGTAAAGTATTATAAAGGATAAGGATGTAAAGAGTCAGTGGTTAAAATTACCACAGTGATACAACAGCTCTTTAATCTTCTGACGATTTTAACAACCTAAATGGGATTTACAAAATGCTTATCCATTAAAGATGGGACATTATTTGGACCAACTTGCTCCCCAGAATCCCAGCAACCTGTATCAAGTATGATCAATTATTGATGTATATAATTTCTACCGGGTGTTCAAAACACGTAGTTTTGTGTTTTATATTGTGATGGTCTACAGCTAACCAGCTAACTCACGTTATTACGGTCTCACTGAAACACTTCTGCTAAGTAGCTGTGGGCCACTGTTACCTAAAACTGTCTGCAGATTTTACGTTGTTGTAACTATGAGTTATGATAATGGATGGAGCAAGATTTGTTTTACAAACTTTAATGTTACATTAGTCATTCACGTTATTGATACAGTTCCCACATGTGCAGCGCAATAAATTAGAAATATACACATTGGTTTGTTGATGGACATACACTTGTTAGTGAGGAATTACTGATGGTGAGGAAAGACAGCTGCAATATCTCATAATGTACCTCATACTGAGAAGTGTATCACTGAGAAACGTCCTGCTCGAGTCGTCCTTGCGATTGAGGTTCGGGTTGAATAAATAGTTCTTCCAATGTTCCATCATCGGACTCGCGCTCGGATTGATATGGTAAAATCGATGCCATCATTACTGTCTTTATAGTGTGTACAATCGCTGAGGATTTAGAAAGTCTCCGGAGCTGAAGTTCAGTGATGGTAGTGGGCGTTTCGTTTCCGACACACGCTGTAAGCAGTAGACCAATCACAACACAGACTGGGCCGTCTGACCAATCAGTGCAGAGTAGCTTGTGGAAAAGAGGGATTTAGAGAGACTGAATCTTCAGACGAGTCGTTTGAGAATCTTTGAAAAATGTGGTGGTGATGTGCAATGTATATTATGAGAAAATAAAAGTGTTTTTGACCTTTGATGCATGTAAACCTGTTATAGGAGATCTCCAAAACAAAATTAGGAACCTTTAAATTAGCATAATAGGGGCTCTTTAAGCAGCACAACTGTTTTCAACATTGGCAACAATACGAAATGTTAATTGAGCACCAAATTAGTGTTATGGGTAGTCAGGCAAGGGAGAGGAGATTTGCATCTAAATGCAACGAAACAAAGAAGAAAATCAACAGCTAATAAACAACAGCTTTACAACACGCAAAGACAAGAACTGACAAATCTGAACTGAAAACACAGGCTTAAGTACATTGGGAAGGTGAGGGATTTGTCCTCTGCATTTAACCCATCTAATTTAGTTCACACACATTAGGAGAAGTGAGTTGTGAGAAACAAAATAGCAGAGGAAACCAAGGGAACAAAGGAACATAGGAACTAGCTATACACAAGAACAGAAACCAAGAACTAAAATCTGACAATTGCCATTTGATATCTGAAGGATCATGTGACACTGAAGACGGGAGTAATGATGCTGAAAATTCAGCTTTGTCATAATAGGAATAATTTGTATTTATATATATATATATATATACACACACACACATATATATATATATATATATATATATATATATATATATACACATATAGACTTTTACATGACTACGATGTACTAAAAACTTTGCGTTTTTTGTCGAAACGATCTTCGAAAACAAATAGAAACGCTGTATTATTCAGGCCAGGCCAGTAGTTGGCGATGTCACTTTGTAAAGAAACACTCTGTGACTATAGACTGAAAACGTAATGTGCATGACGTCATCTCTTTCCCAAATTCATGTTTATACATGGAGATGATAACGATATGTTTTTCAACAACTTGCTCTCTGAATCTCGTTTTCGTTTGCATTTTCAGGCAAGATGCCATTGTCATGTAAATGAACGGCCAAAACACATAAAAAGTGTTTAGTTGAAATAGGTGTCGTGTAAATGCCCCCTTATTTCAAAAACATTTAAAAATCATACTTCAAAAATCATACTGACCCAAGACCTTTGAATGGTAGTGTATATAAATAAACAATACATTTTAAACAATATCTAATAGCTATCATAACTATAAACCTCAAGTAAGGGTTAACGTACACAGCAAGTCATTATTACAAAATAAAACCATGACAGGGTAATCGGGACGTACCATCTTGAATTTATTTTGCAATAATAACAAAGAGGCCACTGAGAGATTTCAAACCTGTGGAAATGGCTTGTTATACAAATATATTTGACCATAAATTGACCAATCAGAAGCAAGTACTCCAGAGAGCTGAGCAATCACAAACAATTAAAGACCGTTGTAGACACATATCATTGGATTTATGAGATGCCATCACTTCAACTGACTCCTCCAGATAAAACATTCTTCTACCTATACAAATTCATTTTACAACAGAATCTCAAATGTGTAAAAGCATAACAGAAATACTATTGTTTGCAGACAGAACAACAATGCAGACAGAAATTTTTGCAGCCCTACAAGAATTCAAGATGTGTATTCCACAAAAAAAACGCCGCTCCAACAAAGCTGCGAAATAGCTAATGATCTGCTGAAAAGCAGATATAGATTTTGAAGAATTGAGTTTGGCAAGTCTGGACTCGAGTAAGCCTCATAAGTTATTTGTGAGATCATTTCCTTGTGCGTGTATATTTAGAACCCACTTCATCTGGCTCCTGATATAGATGGATGAGGCAGACTCGCTCTCTGTCTACCCCGCTCACACTCATACACACGGTCTCACACACCACACTCGCTCACCCCGCTGCAGAGGATTGTGGGAATAAGGGGAGAAGGTAATGGGAGATGATACAGTAAGACATAAAATTAATAAAGGCACTAGAAGTAAATGAATTATTAACAAGCGGCTCAATAATGTGTAGAGAACAGTAAGAGCTCAGAGACGGTGCTTGTCATTTTATTACCGCCATGCACTATACGCTAAAGTTGTTGTGTCTGGAAAGATCTCATTCCATAATGATGTGTGTGTCTTCACGTGCATTCCTGTTGATCTTCTTTCCTATATCTCTCTCGTTCCCTCTTTCCCCCCCCCCAGGGTGTGGGCTGATTAGAAATTGCGTGGCACAGAACAGGCGATCCATCACCCTGCCAAATCTAAGCACACACACACACACACACACACACACACTCACACGCAATCTCTTCGTAACAGTGCTTGTTCATCTCTAGTAATCTTCTGTTATCTACAATCTGCTGTTTTGTAAGCACTATATGTAGTACACCTCTACATACCCTTCTCCATCCCTGCTCCTCTCCCCTTCATCACCTGCACCACCATGCTATTTCTATTTTTGTCCTCTCTCGATTTCCCTCCCTCTCCTTGCTCGCCCCCTCATCCTCCAGTCCACCTCTCACCATTGCACACCCACAGTCATGCAGTGCCATAATAGCGCAGAGATTGGCTCATCCGTGCTGTCCGTCATCTCTAAACCAGTGTGATTCCTGTGAAGGCGAGGTTTGCACTCGGTTCAGATTCATTTGCTGCATTAGGGAGCCTGGAGGAAGGAAATGGACTTATAACCAGTTGCTGTAAATGATATGCTGTTTTTGCACTGCAAAGGTTTTACATAATTGTTTTATAGTGTTAATTTAGTTAAACATTACACACACAGTTCTGCTAAAAACAAACTGCACTGCAAGATGCTTATAATTAAAAAAATAAGTGTGAACATAAAATTGCATTTTGTTTTTTGTTTTATTTAGGACTAGAGTGTGGACATTTTCCAGACAAAGTAATAGAAGTTAGATCTTTAGATCTATCCTTGTCCTTATCCTCAACAGGGTCAAGTTCAACTGATATTTATGTTTTTATGAATCATTTTCTCAGGGTACGTTTACACGACAACTGTATGCTTAAAATGGAGAAGTTTTTCCTTTGAGTTTTCCGCGTACGGACGACACCATTCTCAAAACGATCCCCATGTATTCTGCTGCCAGGCCATTAGATGACGATATAACACTATAGACTGAACATGTAATACGCATGTGCATGAGTCATCCCCGTTTTCAAAAGTCTGCGTTTTCAGGCATCCAAAACGCTGTTGTCATAAAAACGAACGGCCAAATCGCATTCAATTTTTACCTTTTTAGTTGAAAACGGTGTCGTGTAAAACAGCCCCTTAGACAAGCGAATTTACTGAATGCTACCAGGAAAGCTAGATAATCGCTAGGTAGTTTATTTATTCACAAAACATTCCTAAGTAATCTTATGCTTATACAAATTACTGTTAATGTTTCATCTCATCACATTGACAGTTACGAATTATATTGCATGAATCATGGAAATTATATATTTTTTCAATTCAAAATGGCGAAATTAGACAAACGTTAATTAGTTTGCATCCCTGATTATTTCTGTTGGTTGTTTAACATTTGAACAACTGTCAAATATTAATTGTTTAGTTTAGCTACATCTTATCTCACGCTTTTTGATCGTTAACTGAAGTGTCGCGCTGGATATCGATACCATGGGGAAAACTGTCATGTAGATATTTGTAATATTATATCATAATTTGGCAGCAGGCATATTAGGCTGCTGTCACTTTAAGATCTGATGCACAAATACATTATACTGTTACGCAAATGCGTTTTCTTTCTCAACTGTTTACGTTCTCTTAAAACATAACTGGCTGTGTTTACGTGAATACTGGCCAAGACTGGCATTTTGACATTATTTTGTGTGTATTTGACTGTTTAAGCACAATAAGCAACGAAAAAGGACTCAATTTAGCACTGAAAGGGGGCTTTATGTGCGCACACTTTGGGTATGAGCACAAAATCTGAGGGAATGAGTAAAATTATGCATGTAATTTTAAAAATAATGAAATTCAAGCCCTATAAAACCGAAAATATTCATCCTGAGCAAATGAAAAGAGTGAGTGAGGAGAGGCGGGTTTGTGTGTCAACTCGCCGTCGGAGAGATACGAGGCCGAGAATATTTTCTTTATTTTTATTTGACAGTAGTCTTTTTCCTTGAACATAGCACATACCAAACCGTACCGAAACCGTGACCCTAAAACCGTGATGATAACTGAACCGTGAGTAATTTGATCCGTTACACACCCCTAACGGGCATTATGCAAACTGACAAACAAACAATGGACGGCTCTTAATGTAATGACCACACCAATTTGTCTAACAGTCAGTATCGAACCATTGAAATGCCACTGCTATGTTTCCAAGTCTGTATGAAAAACAACAATAAAGTCATTTGCACTGGAGCACTTGACTGTGTGTTTGCAGAGAGGTTGTTACTCTCCTGGGATTGGTTAAATCTCCTGTTCCCGACAGGTTGTCAATTGATGGTTGGCTGCTTGTTGACTTCAAAACACTGCAGAGACAGCCACACTATCTCAGGCCGTTCTCACAGGATCAGCCGTTACATAAATACATAACAGCTGATCCATGATACGCCTGTTATTGTTTGTTACAGGTGAAGTAACTGGTGTGGGGGAAGGGTTGGGAAGCAGATAATAATCATACCGTTTTTCCATTTCCTCTCCCTATTGCGCTTATTAGATAAAGTTGTCATTTCACTGTGAGAAAACAAGCAAATGTGAACAATAATCTCAGTCTCACATTCTTCCCTTCGCTGTCTCTCATAGCTGCGAGTCGTTCTTGTGGATATGGTTTTGGAAGGGAGCTCCGAAGCTCTTTGCCCTCCTCCGTCCCTGGAGCTGCGCCCATCATGCAACAAGAACCAGCCGTCTCCTCCTCTGGGATCAGGATCTCAGTCCCATGATGCTCTCTGCCCTGAGGACAAGGAGCCCATCAAGTACGGGGAGCTGATAGTACTGGGGTAAGACAAAGTCCACAGCAACCCCTGAGGCATTTATAGTAATATTAAAAGGATGAAATTAAGGTTATGCTATCTATATATCTGTATATATCTATATATAAAAGAAGTATAGGCTCATCTAGGCTGCTTTTTGATTAAAAAAAGTAATATTATGAAATATTAGTACGATTTAAAATAACTGTTTTCTATTTGATTATAAAATGTAATTTATTCCATTGATGCAAAGCTGAATTTTCAGCATCATTACTCCAGTCTTCAGTGTCACATGATCCTTCAGAAATCATTCTGATATGCTGATTTGCTGCTCTAAGTAAATGGGTCCAATGTAGCGAAGCGTCTTCACAATAAAAAGAGAAAGTCATTCAGACATGATGTCATTTACCACAGAAAATAATTTCAGCTCGTTTCGACTTGTCGTTTTTTTTAAGCAAACATTGTAGTAGCCTATACAGTAAGGCAGGAAGTAAAGTCTAATAATAAATAAATATTAAAATGCACATACAACCAGTAGAGCCACGACACCTAAACAACATTGTGCATGTTAACATAGAATTGACTACTAACCTTGTAAGTTGTATCGATTATTACATCATGATCATGTAAAGCTGGTAAACCCTGTAACTTTGATGATATGCTGAAGGATAACGGAAAAGTTGGCGATGAAGTTAAATCACCTAAAACGCACACTTTTTTTTTGTATAAAAATATATATATTTTTCAATTTATTCATTCGTTGCATAAAAAAAATTGTGCTTTACAACTCTTTGTACTCTCTTGCCTTAGATTTACATTGTAAGTGCATTCAAATGGTAATTCATCAAAATGATTAACATTACACAACACAGTTTGTTGAGTCCAGAATATGCATTGTTGCAAATAAAAGGAAATCATAAAATTATTCCAAAGAGATGTTGCAGATTGGATTGTGTCTGAACATTTAGTTCTGATTAAATGAAACCGTTGACATCAGCAGCATCATTCAGGTTTAACTGTACCCACACGAGTTAGAACTGTACGACACTGTCTCGGATTCCTGAAATCCATTTATCTAAATTACAGCTCCTCCACTCAGCCAGCGTTTTGCTGAATGCAGGAGTTCAGTGGGAGTTCAAGGGTAAAATTACCCTCAAATAAATATGACTTCAATTAACATCTTTTCTCACGGATGAATGAACGCCACGTCATCCGGGCCAATTGGTTCCCCTGGTGTACCTGCAGCCGGTTTTCCTGCCTTATCTTTAGATTTCAGCTGCGGATGCAAAACACTTCATTTGACTGCCAACAAAGATGTCATTCAAATCACACTGCCATGGAGCAGAGCAGAGCAGTAAATGTTTTCAGTGCCAGGAAGGGGAAGAAGGTTTAACCCTTGAGCCACTAGAAGTGGGAAAGAGAAAGCACATAGTGGTGTTTGTGTTGACAAAATTTGACAAAAATGTTCGTTGACAGACTGTGATAATAATCAGCATATTAGAATGATTTCTGAAGGATCATGTGACACTGAAGACTGGAGTAATGATCAGCTTTGCCTCACAGGACTCAGCCTTGGGCAAATTAGCGTGAGAACGTAATTCCAGAAAAGCGCTGACAGGAGTGGAAAGTTCTGCACGTGATCTACTGACGACGCGCAAATTAAACAACACAGACGCAGCCGGATCATTTCCATAATGACCAACGCAAATTAGCATCTGGTTTAAGACAATGCTTTTTTGGTTGGTAAATAATGGCACAAATACCAGTAAATTGACCAGCAAACCTTCGTAAATCATCTTTAGTGATTAATTTAAATACTCCCCTCCCATAAATTTTACATCTGAAAGGGGAACTCCTACAAATGCATATGCAACAAGGTCAGCCGCAAAAATAACACTGTCCATGCCTTTTCAGCACGAATTTTTCACTGCATGTCTTTAGTAAATCTTGACAGTAGTTTTTTTTACGGCAAAAGAGGGTGCCTTCAGGGTGCTGGTGCAAGCTGGAAATCTGGCCCTACATATTACATTTCAGAAAGGGTAGAATAGACAAAAAATTTGCTCAATTTAAAGGACAATATCATCACAAGTAGGGATACACCGATATGAAAATTTTGGCCGATAACCCATATATTGGCGATAAATCTAAATCCAATTTTTTTATAATTTTTGAGAGCCTGATTTAAAAAAAATAAAATAATTCTTGATGACTCAAGCACACAATTATAATGTTCTATAATTTTATGTAGCCTATATGACAGACTTAACCTTATTTTCCTTTTTGAAGTGATTTCAATCATATTTCATTCAAGCAATTCAAAACCATCTTGGCGAACAGTGCGCATCTAAAGTGTCTCAGCTGAAGGAAACAATCCATTATTTATCGGCTTTAATATATCAGCCAAATGTTCTTACCGGGTCGATAACGGTAACGTTAAAAATGAACATATATCAGCCGATACCAATATGGTGGCCAATATATCGTGCATCCCTAATCACAAGATACCACAGCTGAAACAAAAAAACTGTAAAAATTAACACTGCCTCCCAGTGAGATGAAAGGAGATATAGAGAGCTCATTTAAGTGTCTGGACTATTGATCGTTGTCTAAATGAATTATAAGATGGCTTCGCCCCCTCATTGACAGACTCCCAAAGGCCTGCATCAGCCATTTTGTGGACGGCTCATGACTCCTGTCATAGTATCGACGGAGAGATAGATTAATGCCATTTAATTATTTTTAAGTACACGCCAATGCTCTTAAGTGAAAACAAGTCGTCCATGCCTAGTTTTTTTGTCATTCCCAAGACAACAGTCTGTCCTCAATCTGTCATCTCTATCAAAATCAGACAGCGGGTGAGGTGCTGCTTCTAAATTAAGCATCAAATGTGTTTTCATTAACTCATTCTTTATTGTTCAAAGCATTTGCAAAGCTTAGATTGTACTATTGTGGTTTTGCTACCCGCAGGCATAATGGTTCACTAGCTAGCGGGGACAAGGGCCGCAGGAGGAGTCGGCTGGCCCTTTACAAACGGCCTAAAGCTAACGGCGTCAAACCTGATGTCATCCACAATGTCTCCACACCTCTGGTGTCCAAGGTAAAAGCTTTTGCATAAATTCCTTGCTATTTCTATGCCTGTTATAAAAATATAAAAGTGTTTAAAGTTAAAGTGCCCCTATTATGCTATTTTAGACGTTCCTAGTTTTGTTTTGAAGGTCTCTTACAATAGGTTTACATGTAAGGACAAAAAACACTTTAATTTTCTCATAATATACATTGCAGCATCCGAAATGATTAAATCAAGGATCCAGTCTCTCTAAACTCCTAATTTCCAAGAGCCTACTCTTCTCTGATTGGTCAGACGGCCCAGTCTGTTGAGATTGGTCTACTCTGCTCTGATTGGTCAGACAGCCCAGTCTGTTGTGATTGGTCTACTCTGCTCTGATTGGTCAGACGGCCCAGTCTGTTGTGATTGGTCTACTCTGCTCTGATTGGTCAGACGGCCCAGTCTGTTGAGATTGGTCTACTCTGCTCTGATTGGTCAGACAGCCCAGTCTGTTGTGATTGGTCTACTCTGCTCTGATTGGTCAGACGGCCCCGTCTGTTGTGATTGGTCTACTCTGCTCTGATTGGTCAGACGGCCCAGTCTGTTGTGATTGGTCTACTCTGCTCTGATTGGTCAGATGGCCCAGTCTGTTGTGATTGGTCTACTCTGCTCTGATTGGTCAGACGGCCCAGGCTGTTGAGATTGGTCTACTCTGCTCTGATTGGTCAGATGGCCCAGTCTGTTGTGATTGGTCTACTCTGCTCTGATTGGTCAGACGGCCCAGTCTGTTGTGATTGGTCTACTCTGCTCTGATTGGTCAGATGGCCCAGTCTGTTGTGATTGGTCTACTCTGCTCTGATTGGTCAGATGGCCTAGTCTGTTGTGATTGGTCTACTCTGCTCTGATTGGTCAGACGGCCCAGGCTGTTGAGATTGGTCTACTCTGCTCTGATTGGTCAGATGGCCCAGTCTGTTGTGATTTGTCTACTTTGCTCTGATTGGTCAGACGGCCCAGTCTGTTGTGATTGGTCTACTCTGCTCTGATTGGTCAAACGGCCCAGGCTGTTGAGATTGGTCTACTCTGTTCTGATTGGTCAGACGGCCCAGTCTGTTGTGATTGGTCTACTCTGCTCTGATTGGTCAGACGGCCCAGTCTGTTGTGATTGGTCTACTCTGCTCTGATTGGTCAGACGGCCCAGTCTGTTGTGATTGGTCTACTCTGCTCTGATTGGTCAGACGGCCCAGTCTGTTGTGATTGGTCTACTCTGCTCTGATTGGTCAGACGGCCCAGTCTGTTGTGATTGGTCTACTCTGCTCTGATTGGTCAGACGGCTCAGTCTGTTGAACGACATGTTTCCTGGAAACAGTGTGCAACGGGGTTTGAGATACGTTTTCTCTTGTGTGTCAAAAATGTCAGCCCAATCAGCAGCAACATGTATATAAACCACGCGGTATTAAAGAGACAGCTCACACAATGGGTCCAAGTAAAGTCATTTACAAATGTGTCCGCTGCAGCTTACGCAAGAATTGAAGATATTAGAAGACATGTTTGTCGTAAGAGTTTTATAGTAAAAATATAGCATATCAACAGTGATCAGCAATAATGATAGGCCTAATAATCACAATAAAAATAATGAGGTCATAGATCATAACACAGTCTCGGAGGTAAGAAGTGGATTATCCTTCACCTGAAATGTTTGTCTTTTCATCCTGAAATGCGAGGCAAATGTTGGATCACAATAATTAGGAACCACAGTTTCCACAAATCCCTTCACTCGATTGGGATGTTCTTTTATACTGGATGGCAAGGGCAGTGACTGTAACATCGCGCGTATTTATACCGATTTCATCAGGCTCTGAAAATTCTTCAAAAAGAACACAAGGAATGGCCTTCTCAGCTGCCATAGTTGTAACTCTTGTGTCATCAGAATAGGGTGTTCAACACACCAATCTTTTCCGTTTAAAAAACATTTTGCAACTTTTTGTCGGGGCTGAATGTGATGATGTGATTGGTCTACTCTGCTCTGATTAGTCAGACAGCCCCGTCTGTTGTGATTGGTCTACTCTGCTCTGATTAGTCAGACAGCCCCGTCTGTTGTGATTGGTCTACTCTGTTCTGATTGGTCAGAATGCACCATCTGTTGTGATTGGTTTACTCTGCTCTGATTGGTCAGATGGCTCAGTCTGTTTTGATTGGTCTACTCTGCTCTGATTGGTCAGATGGCTCAGTCTGTTTTGATTGGTCTACTCTGCTCTGATTGGTCAGATGGCTCAGTCTGTTGTGATTGGTCTACCTCTTACAGCGTCTGTCAGAAACGAAACACCTATTAGCATATCTGAATTTCAGCTTTAGAGGCTTCCTCAGTACTTGATGCACAGGGATACGAACAGTAACAATGGCGTCAAATTTACCGGTTCAATTCGAACCCAAGTCCGCATCCTTTTGAAGTTCAAGCAAAAGAGTATTTGCTTTCACAGCGCAGAAAACAGCGTCTCCTCTACATGTTGACAACATGAACCACACTCTTCCAGGCTTCAGTGTTTGAGGGTCAAAGTAGATTTTGTACACGGGGCAATGAAGACCATGCAAATCTGTTACAGACCTACGTAGATTCGTACAGGAAGACTGGAAGTACTGACGGCTCGTTTCAGAAGACAATAACTTTTATACTTTGATATTTAAAACTTTGCAGACCTTTCACATTCACAAACAGCTATATTACACACTGCATAAAAGGTTATATCCGAAAAAAAGCATAATAGGGGCACTTTAATGTATTAATACTAACACTTGATAGGACAAAATACTCATAGAAAACCTTCTTCTTTTTTTTTAAATGATTTTTTATGGCTTCCAAAAGATGTGAAATCTGTTCCAGCATAAGTGTCCTCTTGACCCACCCACTAAATTCTGTAAGAGTCATTGCATAACGTTGCAACCAACCGAGTGTTTTGCCAATCTATTGCATAAGGTTAGGGAACCTGAAAGTACCTTATGTTCCTCTGCCTTGTTAAAGTATGCATAATGCAACAAAGGCCATTAGTCAAAGAGTTGTTTTTTTGTGTGTGTGTGTGTGTGTAGGCCCTAAGCAACAAAAGCCAACACAGCATCTCCTACACACTGTCCCGGAGTCATTCTGTTATAGTGGAATATACACATGACCCCAACACCGACATGTTTCAGGTGAGCAAAAGAGGATTCTTTCATTTCACATCAACTGCCTGCCTCAATCTAATTATTGAGTTCATGTCTACAAATACATTTAAACTAATTTAATATTGTCTTAGTGGTGGATGTCTTTACCTTCCTATATATTTGGCCTCAATGACGTACGTCTTTGTTTTTTTAACAAATGTTCATCCAAAAATTAACATTTTGTCATCATTTATTCACCCTCATGTCATTCCAAATCTGAATTACTTTCTTTCTTCCTTTATTAGAGACACGGAAAAGAAGCTATTTTTAATAATGTACTGGATAGTGATGCATCAGTATAAAAAAAAAATCAGGCTGATAATAATAAACCAGTAATTTTGTTACGACTGATAAGAACAATAATAGTCAATATTTTAATTCTTAATTTTTTCTTAAAAATGAAGACCAAAAAATAAAATCAATATTCATTAAGGCATTATAGCCTTACTGTATGAAAGATTGATGTTCATTTGAAATTTGCTGAAGATTATGATTAACACTGTTAGCAATAATACTAATTAAGTACTAATTTAAGTAAGCATTAAGGTGTCAGAAATCAAAGTGTAAAAATAGGAGGAAATTTGCATGCACATTAATATAATTGATAGCAATAACTTTACAGAAAGGTCTACTGTATTTACACCCAAATGGAAATACAGTGGGTAGAGTTTCCATTCCACCCAAATGGAAATACCATTTGGAAATTCCACCCAAACCAACTAACAGTGTTTATTATTCTTTGTTAATGTTAGTTTATGTTAGCTCAGGTCCATTAAATAATATTAACAGATACAACTTTTGATTTAAATCATGCATTAGTAAGATACTCACCAAGTCTGCATTATTTTGATCAAAAATACAGTAGAAACGGTAATATTGTGAAATATACATTTAAATAGGTTCAGATGTAATTTATTACTGTGATGGCAACAAAAAATGTTTCTGACTAACATCTCAAAACAAAAAATCCTTGGAACGGTAGTGCATATACTGTGCATCCCTAGTGCGTGTTGTTATTTTCCAGGAAATTACAGTGAATGGGAATGCTTTCAAGCTTCAAAAAGAACACCGAAGCACCAAAAACACATCATAAAAGTAGTTAAATTACACGGAAAAGAGAAACCAGAACATTATGAAACATTTTTTTGTTTGTTTGTGTTCCACAAAGGAAAGAAAGTCATGTGGGTTTGGAACAACATAAGGCTGAGTAAATAATGAGACGAATCCTTTTATATCTCACTTACTCTTGTCAATGTGTCTTTAGATCGGCCGTTCCACAGAGAGCATGATAGACTTCGTGGTGACAGACACAGCAGGCAGTGGCACTGGAGGACAAGGGCAGGGGGGCGCAAACGGAGAGGGAGGACAGTCGGCCCAGAGCACCATCTCCCGCTACGCTTGCCGCATCATGTGTGAGCGTAGCGCTCCGTACACAGCACGAATATATGCAGCGGGCTTTGACTCTTCCAAAAACATCTTCCTTGGGGTGAGTCATAACACGACCTTACTGAGTCATAATCACGATTTCTAATGCAGAATCTTTGCCAAAGTATAGAAGACAACTCAGCTCAATATGATAATTCACACTGATATCAAAGACGAAGAGGACACATTATTTTCCTACTGCTTTGCATGTTGAAGTCTTGTTTGTGTTGCCTTAAAGGGATAGTTCACCCAAAAATGAAAATTCTGTCATCATTTACTCACCATCATGTCGTTCCGAACCCGTAAGGCTTTCTTTGGAAATGATGAGTAAATGATGACAGAATTTAAATTTTTGGGGGAACTATCCCTTTAATAGGCAATGAGAATTAGGGTGCGTTCACACTTGGCAGGTTTGGTTCGATTAAAACGAACTCTGGTGCAATTGCTCTTTTAGTGCGGTTCATTTGAATGTGTGAACGCTGCCATCCGAACCTTGGTGCGCACCAAACAAGCGGACCGAGTCGAGACCCACGGAACCAAAGACATCTAAACTAACCAAAAACAGGATGTGATGTCACAAGATGTGACCTTAAAAGGGACAGAATGTTGAAGCATACATGGACTGCATCCGAAATCGCCTCCATACCCTTAAATAGGGAAACATTTGAAAGGATAGCCATTTGTCGTGGTGTCCAAAACCATAGTGGACATTATAGTGTGCACTCATTGAATCCCATTATGCACCGCAATAACGAGTGTACAAACGATGTAAACTCAACGGCTACAAAATACCCATAATGCACTGTCACGGTTGTGCCGAATGAATTCCCGCGTTTCTTTTTGGTCTGGACCAAAAGAACCAAGGGAACTGAATTACAAGTGTGAACACTTCCTTAGTCACTTCAGTTCACAGAATGTGAGGAAAAAATGTCAGTTTATTTTTTATTTTTTATTGGATATCTTATAATGGATATCTTGTACAAATAACATTTTGAATAACATTTTTAATTGATATATCACTTGTAACAATGTCAAAAGTGGATTTATTGTTAAATAAAATGAATAAAATTTAACTAAATTTTAACATTTTCCTGAAAAATGTAAAGAGTTTTTACCTGTACAGGTGGTTGCCAGTCAGAAGAAACCACCTGAAATATCAAAATACAATATTTATTTAATAAAATGTTAATAAATATATTAAAATATTCATTTAAAAATGTTGTTTTCCAAGACCATTTTTCTAGTTGTCTGTCGGTTGAGAGTCTTGTTGCTTAGAAAAGTATAGCACACCTCTCCTCTACAAGCATGAGTATCATTGCTGTCCATAGTTCAAACAGTGTTTGATGGGTTACTTAGTGCAAAGGGCTTGTTTAAGCAGGTTTGTTGCCTCAGCAAACACCGCTAATTACATTCTGTAGGTCTATATTTACAACATTAATAGATGCATTTACATCACAGACGGATATTAACATCAGTGTAAACATTCTCAGTGTAGCTTGGGCTATGTGTAATCTTTACAGATAAAGGTTTTGCATGTTTATTGAGAAGCAACCAGTGAAAGCAGATAAAACCATCCATCATTCATGTCCTCGCAACCATAGATATATATATATACATTAGTGGTGTGAGAAACAAGATGAGATTTTTACAGTATTTTTAAGAAATCCTCATTGACTAAATACATGACTAGAAAAATAGTCTGCAGGTGCATTTGAAATGTTTGAACTAGTCATCTTGTATTGAATGTCATTTTAGTTCTGCTTTCTGAGTATGAATGGTCATATGCAATAAAAGACAACAAGCACTCAAATACTCAACTGCACTCAAATACTCAACTGACTGGCTTCTCTCCTGTATGATTTCATGAGTCTCTTCAGATCTTACAACTCTACATGATTTATGAGCTTCTACAACTTTTGGAACAACTTTCCACAAATTGATCATAGAAATAAAAACGACCAGTTTTTTTCTTAGTCTTATTAAGTGCAACCACAATCTAAGTACTCTCTCAATATTCAAAGTGAAAATAGAGACCAAATGTTTATTCAAGCATGATACAGAGCTAAGAGATGTTTACAACTACACAGCCCAGCCTAAGATAGCTTTCATATTGGGAGATATTTGCATGCATCGGGGAGCTTCTTTCAAAATTCGGGGAATTGAAATCGCGTTTGAATGCGCGCTCACGTTTTACTTTCGCATTAGATTTTCGTACTCTGTGAATAGGGAGCGGCGGTGCTAAACACACACTCTACAAAATAAGACATTTGTCAGACGCTTAGGCTCTGTTGTGCAATGAATCCTCCGCCATGGTCTTGTCAGTCATCCCGTCACTTACTCTCGTCACGTGATCAGTGAACTCTTGATTCCTGCTTGCATTACGTACGACTCTACAGCTCGTGCTGGATGGGAATGAAGCGACCATTATCCAACTGAATTAAATGGTTTTTATTTGTATAAAAAGCAAAACAACAACAGTGAAGGCGTAATGTAAACATAGCGGTGGCATATTCTATCCTAATCGCGAGAAATCTCGTGACATTTTAAGTCATTAGCGGACGTTTCTATGGGCCTCTCTACGCAAGCCATCCGCCATATTGGAACAGTCAAAGCCAGTCGATGAACATTCGAGAGCAAATTGATTTGATCAGCAAATTGAATCAATGTATGATTATCTATTAAAAAAATTACCATAGCATAAAAACCTGTAATATTGAGATAATACATATAAAAACACAAACCTGTGAAAGGGAACGTGGGAATTTAAATCACGGCTGTTTCACGACCAGAAGCTGCCCAATATTGTGCCATCATTGATTCTTACTTGTTAGTCACGACACGTTGACCATTCCAAGATGGCGATGTGCCGACGTGTCTGGAGCGGTCGAATGTGGAATCTACGTGTACATATCTATGCTCACAACCACCAGGCATTGAAACATGCGGATACAATTTTTTTTTACTGAATTCTGAAGAGACATATCATTCATTACAAACAGCAGGCACATTATGGAGGTTTACACTTCCCGCTGTCACAGACTAAGATGCTTAAGATCAAAATGACTCATTTCCCACCAGGTCACATCGCTACTCACATTTAATGCGCTTGATTAAACGATCAGCAAGTGTATGTGACTCAAAGCGACAGTTCACACAAAAATTAAAATTCTGCCATTACCTAATCATCCTCATGTCGTTCCAAATCTGTATGACTTCTGCAGAACACGAAAAAAGAATGTTGCCCGTACAATTAAAGTCAATGGGGTCCAAGATAACACTTAACCCCATTGACTTTCATCGTATAGACAAAAAAAATGACAGGAAGTAAGAATATCTTGCTTTAATCCATTAGTATTTGTATGCTTTCATTCCTTTTCAAATTGTGACCTTAATATTTCCTTTGACCTTGATGGTAGCCAATTCAATAGTGAAGATCTACGCTTCGCTTTTACTCTGAAAAATACACGGACACCTCGAGGACGGTAATGGTCCAGTTGACGGCATGACATATCAACACACGGCTTCGGCCTCATACAAATGTCCTTGACAGGCTCTCTGCCCACTGCTGTTCTGCGGAGGTGGAAAGAGAACGAGGGAGAAAGAATGGATACTGTATTCCAGTCGAGTATAAATATTTCAGACTCCCACTTTATAATGCAGCTCCAAGTAGTAGGTGTGTTGTGTAATAGCTAGTAGCTATAAACGGAAAGCCTACAGTGTCTGTCTGTGCATTATAACCCTCTAAGCTTGGTTAGTCAGTGATTTATTATATAACACACGACTTATAATACAAACAGAACCGTTGTTAATCTGACAATAAGCCACGACACGTTTTGAGTTCATCTTGATGCTTTAGAGATTAGTGAAATCCTCTTGATGTGCTTGATTTCCAGGAGCGAGCTGCTAAATGGAGGACCTCAGATGGTTTGATGGATGGACTAACAACCAATGGGGTGCTGGTAATGCACCCGGCAGGGGAGTTCGTATCTGAGCCCGCTCCAGGGGTGTGGAGGGAAATCTCCGTGTGTGGGAACGTGTTCGCCCTTCGAGAGACACGGTCCGCCCAGCAGAGAGGAAAACTGGTGAGAATTTGCTTCAATATCAGTAATCAGTCGGCAGTAAAAATGTTTAAAAGGTACACTGCGGAACATCTGTGGTTCACACATAAACTACCGTTGAAAAGTTTGGGGTCAGTGAGATTTCTTTTGCAAGGAATTAATACTTTTATTCTGCAAGGATGCATTAAATTGATCAAAAGTGACTTTTGTAAGACACTGTAAAATTCTATATCAAATAAATGTTGTTCTTTTGAACTTTGTATTAAATAAAGAATCCTGAAAATCCACAAAAATATGAAGCAGCGCAACTGTTTTCAACATTGATAATTGTAATAAATGTTTCTTGAGCAGCAAATCATCATATTAGAATGATTTCTGAAGGATCATGTGACACTGAAGACTGGAGTAATGATGAAAATTGCATTTTAAGATATATTAAAATAGAAACCATTGTACTGGTAATTGTAAATAAATTGTATTTATTTATATTTCACAATATTACTGTTTTTACTGTACAAATAAGTGCAGCCTTGGTGAGCAGTAGAGACTTTCAAAAACCGTAAAAAAAATCGTACCGACCCCAAACTTTTGAACAGCAGTGTATATAAACCAACTACACAATTCTTAGGGTGGCATTTCAACTATATATATTATCTATAGCCTATAAACTTTCAAACATGAAGGCTTTTTAAATGTTACTTAATCCAAGGTTAAAGAGGCCAAGAAAGGGAATTCTTGACAAAGTTTGCTTTTCTACATTTAAAAGTTAGTCGTCATTTTAATTCTAGTTTCTTACATACACATTTGAATTGCACTTCAGCATCCATTAATTTCTAACAAAAATTAAACCAAAAATATTTCAGTGTATCTTTAAGTTTACTTAAATCAAACATGTTTGACATTAAAGGTGCACTATGTAACTTTTGGCCCCCTAGTGGTTAAAAAACAAAACTGCATGCATTTTGCAGAAGAACATTGTTTTGGTTGTGCCTCGGCTCTGTGTGACTGTGTGGATGAATATGGTTATTCTCCTGCTCATAAAACATTCACTAGTAGACTTCAGAGATATAACCAGTTTAAATGGAAAGGATCTCAAGCTGACTAGCTGAAGACGTTACTGTAGCTTTACCCATTAATAGACACGGTACTTCCTTAAAGGTCCCGTATTATGCCCCTTTTCACAAGATGTAAAATAAGTCTCTGATGTCCCCAGAGTGTGTATGTGAAGTTTCAGCTCAAAATACCCAACAGATCATTTTTTACAGCATGTTTAAATTGTCATTTTTTGGGGCTCAGAAAAACGCGCTGTTTTAGTGTGTGCCCTTTAAATGCAAATAAGCTGCTGCTGCACGGCCCAGGGGGCGGAGCTTCATGAGCTCGCGCTCAGTCTCTCAGGACAATTTCATCTCACACAATGATGATAATATCAGAAACTCTCAGTAACGATGTTCATTTCGAGTCGGACAATAATGCCTACAGAGTCAGAGTGCTGTATAGAGATGAAACAGGTGTAGTTTAGTAGTTTAATTACGGTTATTTTAACGTATTTGTCATCTGCTTGTATGTATCCATTATTTATTAATAGCCTACAAGTCTGCTGTCTGAATGATGATCAAACATATACTGATGAGTTTAATAAAGTTTATTGTACATCACACAAAAGATGAAGCGTCAGTTTTACTTCAGAAAATCACCGTAAGAGCTGAGTAAACACAGTAAGTTATAAGAAGTGCGCAAGTACATAAACGAATTTCGGTAGAGTTGAGGGAGCATTCCTGTGGGCGGAGGTTAGTCAAAAAACTGTTCTACTGACGTCATTAAAGAAGGAAGTAGAGGGATGTAGTCCAAACGGGCCGTTCGCTGTAGGCGACTTCTGTTAAATAAAATATCTCACTTGGCATTGAACTTTGAGCTTTATAAATTTACAGATATTATTTATACTCTAACAACAACATTACACACTAACTAAAGTTTGAAACATGGGATCACGAAGAACGGGACCTTTAAAAAAAATTTATTCCAGCACAGCGCTACAACAACCATAATGAAACGACCCTTCACAATAGATAATGCTTTTTAAAACTTTAAAAAGCTTAGTGTCTGAAGTAACATGGCTCTATCATCTGTTAAATGGCACAAATGATCAATGAGTTGGATATTATATGCCAGTTTCAGGCTTAAAACGTCAGTTCACCCAAATATGTGCATTCTGTCATCAACTTTACATCATTCCAAACCTGAATGACTTTTTTTTCCTGTGTTACCCAAAGCATGTCCTGAGTGAATATTTGTGTGTGTCTTTACCTCACAGGTAGAGAACGAGTCAAACATGCTGCAGGATGGTTCTCTCATCGATCTCTGCGGGGCCACTCTGCTATGGCGGACCCCTAGCGGTCTTCGTCACACCCCGACTCTCAAACAGCTGGAGTCTCTACGTCAGGAACTAAACGCAGCCCGTCCCCAGTGCCCCGTGGGCTTCAACACGCTCGCCTTCCCCAGCCTGGCACAGCGCGCCACCATCGACAAGAAACAGCCCTGGGTCTATATGAACTGCGGACACGTGCACGGATACCACAACTGGGGGTTTCGGAAGGAGAAAGCGGGATCCTCTGCGGTGGCATTAACCGGAGGTGGAGGCACGGCTCCGGCTACGACCGGAGATCGCGAGTGTCCCATGTGCAGAGGGGTTGGTCCCTACGTGCCCCTCTGGCTCGGGTGCGAAGGGGGCCTGTACCTGGACGCAGGGCCCCCGACACATGCTTTCTGCCCCTGCGGTCACGTGTGCTCGGAAAAGACGGTGCAAGGCTGGAGTCAGATCCCACTGCCGCACGGAACGCATGCCTTCCACGCTGCTTGTCCTTTCTGTGGAACGTGGCTGACCGGGGAACAAGGCCACATCAAACTCATCTTCCAAGGGCCCGTCGACTGAGAGGAACGGTGAGATGTTGAGACTGAATTACAGAAACTGAGAGTTTGGACTGTGGAGGATGGACACAAAAGGAGGAAGAGCTTGTGAAAAAGGCAAGGATGACAAAAAGGGAATATACTTTGTTATGCGATGGAGAATGTGTAAATAAAAGTGATGAAATAAAAGGTGAAAACATGGAATTGTTGTGTGTAAGAAGAAGTGAATGGAAATGGCATACATTTGCATATGTAATATCTTCTGGGAAGGCCTTTATTTATATAATGTGTAATATGTTGACAACGCAACTGCAGTCAGCAACTGGGTTAAACATATCTGGGTCACATTTCACCCCCTAAATCATGAGTAAACAAGTATTATAGGAAGACTTTGCATTGTGGCATTTACGAAATTATTATTATAAAAAAAAAAGTGGAAAAATACAATAAAAATTATTTTATTTAAATCAGGGCAATCAAAATTAGGGCAACACTAATACCATGAAGTGCATATACTAGAGAATGAATGAAATTATAAAATCCATGTTTGTTCTATTTATTTATTTTTACATAACAGGAATGAGAATATAGGGGGAAAAATGTCTTGAATAATGTGAAACCTGAAAATGAAAATTGTCATCATTTACTCAACCTCATATCATTCCAAACCCGTATGACTTTGAAACACAATATAAGTTATTTTAATGAAATATGATCTGTCCCTGCACTGAAAGTTCAGGTAACCAAAAATTAGAAGATCCAAAAATGTCATAAAGACATCATAAAACAAATCCGTATGAATTCAGCAGTTTAATCTAAGTCTTGTGAAGAGATTCGGTTGCTTTATATGATGAACAGATTTATTTTAGGCTTTTATTTACATATAAAAAATAAAAAAAAAACTCATTTTCATTTGAAATATATGAATTTGTGTTTCAAAGATTAACCAAAGTCTAATGGGTTTGGTACAACCTGAGAGTAAATGATGACATTTTTGGGTGAACTGTCCCTTTAAGAGTCCTAAAAATAGCTTCTGCTTATTTCTTTCTTCTATGGGGTGAAATCTGACCCAGACAAGCTTTTGATAGTGAAATTCACAATCAGCAATGCAACATTTTGTGCTAGAGAGAAAGCGAGAAAAAATAAAGAGGAAAAAGACAAAGCTATCAACCAGCTCTCAGCCAGAAAACAAGTTTAAATTTAGCATCCACGTGTGTGTGTGTGTGTGTGTGTGTGTGTGTGTGTGTGTGTGTGTGTGTGTGTGTGTGTAATGGTGCATGAACTATACAGGAATGCTCAGATCTCTTTACATTTTTCAGGGTCTCACTTAGGGATTCTGATGAGCTGGCACACTGAGAAATTAGAGAGAGGGATGCTGCATTCGCTCTTACCTCCTCCCTCTCTCTCTCTCTCTCTCTCAGGGGAGTCTGAGCAGAACGGTACAATCCTGCACACTGACTGCAGCTACTCTAACTGGCTATAAATAACTCAAGGTCATTTGCTCACCCCTTCTACACATGCACACGCCTCCCTCCAAATGTGTCTGTGCACAGACAAAAACTAGCACACAAGATATAGTAAATCCAGCACTAAATCAAATATGACATCAAATGGTTTCTATTTATGATGTAAAGTCATACTGCAAGTCTGTCTGGAACAGTGTTGTTATTGTCAACTAGTACATTAATCAATTCATCTATCCGTTCTCCATACCGCTTATCCTCTGTGGGGTCGCAGGAGAGCTGCCGCATTCACACATTCACAGTTTTTTTCCCAATTCACCAACAGATTATTCCATGTTTTGGGATTGTGAGAGAAACTGAAGCATCCGGAGGAAAACATGCAAACTCACTATTGACATTGTTGGATACACTTTATTTTAAGGTGTCTTTGTTACAGTGCAACTATACACTTAAGAGCCAAGTAATATTAATAATTAACAACATGTACTTGCTATAAAATTAGGGTCAGGGTTTGGTTTAGGGTTAGTTGCAAGTAAATATGCAGAATTAACTGTTATTAATACAGTAAGGGCATGTAACATGCAACAAGGACAAGGTAAAATAAAGTGTTAACAAATTATTTTTGGCAATTGAAAGGAAGCTGAAATAAATATTAGATAATACTAATACTAATAAGAAGAATTTATTAAAAATTAAAGCTATATAGAAGCATTAAAAAATACTAAAAATGAAAAATCACAAATTACTAAACTGCTGATTACTAAAACTTAAACACATATACACACACACGTACGCGTGTGTGTATATTAAAATAGATATTTTGTGAAAAAGAAAAATGTTAATTGATTTTACATTCTTTCATGACAACTATCCACATTTCCTCACCCAATTCTCATTACTATAATGCATCCAGATGTTTTAATGTTGAGGTTATCTGTAATTCTCATTATTCTAAATAATGGTCTTCATTACATTCTACATTCTACTGTAATTCAGTGATGATGTGAATCATCCAGTCCAGACAAAATGATTTTTATCATTAAAATCGACATGAATATTTTGTGATTCCGGGGTGAAACATGTTCCCGTTCATGTTCTTGACAGGTTTTATGAGATTTGACTTTTCAAAACGCTCAGTCATCACATTTCCAACTCGCACAGGAAGTGATACTCACCTCACCACCCACACAAGATTACTCTCCACACAACAGAAAAGCAAGCAGGAGAAGTCATCTTTAAGTCTCATGTTGATCATTTTATTATATATATTTATAATATGTACAGAGAAAGAGAAAACGAGATCAAACCCAGCTATGAAACAGCACCGGGATGAGCAAGCAAAAGGGGGGGATAGAGAAAGAGCGTGTATATTAGTCAGGGAAACTACTAAAGAACTGCTTGCCATTTTACCATCGCCGTGTCTTAATTCAAAAAAATGAGGTGTGCAAATGACATGGGTAAAAAGTAAAAATGAAAACGCACATTCATAAGCAACGACCCCCCTCCCCCCAACCCCATACCCTTCATCTTTCCTCTAACCCAACACATTACCACAAAACTCTAAATTCATAGATCAAAAAGACAGCAATCCATCTGAGAAAACAGAATGCATCCAAAAAAAGCACTTGTTTAGTGTGAATGAGCGCAGGGTTTAAATGAGACTTTCATATACTGCTTATTTTCACACAGATGTAACGCAGGATCCACGACGGACCCGTTTTTAAAAATCAAAGGAATGTTCCCAAACGCAGTTTCTGCAGTTGCCCCTTGCCCGTCCCTCCTTCCCAGCCATTGCACGCGCACCCATATCCCTGCTACTGCTCCCTCCAACCCGACGCTACCAGTTCACTTACAAAATAGTACAGGTAAATCCACCACACAACATTAGAGATGAGAATGTGCGGTTATGTTAGCATTAGCAGACGTTAGTGGTGTGAGAACAATTACACTGGCTCAGTGAGTGAAAGAGATCTAATGTCACGATGGCGAGACTATCCTAATTAAGACCGGGTGACGCACTAATACTAGTGAAGTTCACAAACTATCTACATTTTCTAGATCCACGTTGTACATGATAAAACAGCCAGATCAAAAACAGTCATCAGGCCAATCATTTGCAGTTTGCGGATAAGAGATCGAACCATGTGGAGGGGCTTTAGGTTGCCATGTAGGATCCCGTATGAACCTCTTGGATCGCCAAAGGCAACATCTCTGAATGACACCCTTATTTTGAGAAAGGTCCATCAGTAGGTAGATTGGAAAGCTATAATCTACGTCTACGAATATTTTTCATTAAAGAACATGGGAGGTCATATCCGGTCTCCAACGCTGGACCAGTCAATCCCAATACTCCTAGATGTAATACACAACTTTCCCACACAAACACACAGCACACTGAACCGGATCCACGGAACTACCACGCTTTCATTGGTGGCGAAATTAAGGCCCTTTACAAATATGCAAATATATTTACCGTATGTAAATAAACGCAAAGCACGCGCAATGCATGATGGACCATTTTTGGCAGCAGCGAGGACTACGGATTGGCTTTAATCGATGGTAAAAGGTTTCAAACCAAAGCCACAAAACTGCTGACCACAGGAGGAAGCGACCTCAACGCGAGTCAAGATGGTGTTCGTTCATTCGTTTTGAACCTGTGATGGGCGAACACTCAAAAGTAGCAGAGGTCGTTGAGGTAATAGAGGGAACAGTAGCTTTCATCGACCAACCTAAAGCCTAGAGCCCCGTAATCCTGATTATGAACAAAAAAACAACTCTATCCGTATCGTTCCCCAACCAACAATGTCATTGACAGCAGTAAGCCTTTGTACAAGCCTTCATTAGAAAAACAAAAACCTAAAAAAAAAAAAAAAAAAAAGAAAACAACAAAAACAAATCAGTCTTAAAAATCACCATAATAACAATAATATACTAGTAGGATGAGAACAAGTAGAGAATATTGCCGACTTTGTATGCGGTTGACTTCCTGTCGATTCAGCCTCAGAAGCCATGCTGTCGCCCACAAAACCTCATTCAAGTGACAATGTGTGAGAGAGATTTAGAAATACTAGAGAGATAGGTTAACTTTCTTAACGTAACCTCGCTAGTCGTTTAAAAGGAGGATTTGAGAATCGCCCCTAGATCTGCTCCCATTATAGACATCTATACATGGACACATGACTGTACCTAAGCTCCACTTTAAGTACAGGGGGGCGGGACTGTGGAAGTGGGCGGGGTTATTCATGTGCACGGGGAGGAAAAAGGGGTGAGGTGTCTTACAAAAGGGGATAATAATAAAAACAAGAAGACTAGGATGTCATAAATGAAGCCATAAGGCTGTTAGACGTTGGCTCTTAATGCAGTGGTTCCTCCCGTGAGAATGCTGTTTTTTTTTTGGTGTGTGTGTGTGAGAGAAAATGTGTTTGAGGGGGAAAGGGATGGTTTTGTGTGTGTGTGTGTGTGTGCGCTCAGGCTCTTCAACAGCAGCCGCCGCCAGACTGCCGCACAGGAGTGCTCTCGATCTTCAGGTTGGGCTTGTCTCCTCCAGTTGTGGCTCCAGGGCCCATGCGCTTCTTGATCTCGGCAGCCATGGTCATGAAGGCCTGCTCCACATTTGTGGCATTCTTAGCGCTCGTCTCAAGGAAGGGGATTGCTAAAGAGTCGGCAAATTCCTGGAAGGTAAAAAGAACCAGAGTGAGACACTTCAGAACGCTTTTTTATTTTGCCCAACCTCATGCTTGGCACTTCTGTAAAAAGGCCCATTCATACCAATAGCATTGGAATCACTTTCACAATGATTTTTTTTTTCCAGTTGATGAATGATAAACACCTTGGCAGCCAATCAGAATCCATCCTGCTTTAAAGAGCTTGAGCATTTAAAGTGGCAGACGACATAACTGCAGCTTACAATAAACAGAATGATAAAGTGCATTGGATGCTAATACAGTTATAGTTATCTTTATAGTTATTGTTCTTGATGTGAACAGGCCTTAAAGGCCCACTGAAGTGTATTCGGTGTGTTGGTGTAATTACCACTGAAACAGGAAGACAGGGTGGGGCATAGAGCAGCCCCTCCCCTTTTTTAAAATGGCCAATAGCATTTCATTTATATCACAGCTTGGTCAGAGCCGTTGAACTCAGCAAAACCACATTTGACACCCTTATGAAAGCCACAGTTTAATAGATTCCCCTTTTAGATGTAATATGAAACTGTTACTAACGCAACACCGTGATCATAATCATGCTTTATGTTGGTGCAGTGCACGATGTTATCTCTTCTACTCGTCAGTGCTGTTTCTAATGATGAGTCTGTCCGGAACTGACCATGTGCGCTACGGCGGTTTGCAAGACACTAACCCGGAACCAGACTTCATTCGCATATTTACACTGTCTGAATCGTTCCCTGTCCCCTATATAGTGCACTATGTGCCATTCACCATGTAGAAAATAGTAAATGTGTGAACAAGTGACCGATTTCAGCAGCAGCTTCAGCATCTATTTATAATGTAGGGGGCGGAGCTTCAGACAGAATCTAGAGAGCATTTGATTGGACAGAAAATCTGATGTGAAACTGAAGTGCAGTGATGTCTCTAAAATCATCCATATTGGCAGAAGTGAGAGACTAAATTTGAAATGCTTATCTTCTAAATGGAAATTGTCACTAGGCTAACATTCATACTAAAAGTCAAAAAACTTGCATTTTGATTTCACAAGGACTAGCGCTAACGTCGCCAGCCAGAGCCGGCATTTTTGATAATATTCACAGCAAAGTTTTCATGCAACATTTCATTAAGTAACATTAAGCAGTTTTGATTTATATGCTATTGAATGTTTGATGATCGCTTTAGCTTACATGCGCGTAAGCTATGCTTCTATTGCTTCTTCACTTGTTTTTTTATCCAAAGATTCTGTACTCTTTCAGAAGATGCGCAACGACGCCCCCTAACGTATAACAGTGATTTCCGGAAAATTCTGTCAACGGTAGGGACAAAGTAAATTGTCAAAAAGCTTTACCGACTGTATTCAAGACTGTTGATAAAGTTTTTGTTCTGAAGAAAATTTGAGTAGTTTATGCCTGTTCATAATTTCCCACCATAAAGTGTTGTAAGTGGTTGCGAGGGTGTTGCTATGCTGATGCTAAAATGTTCTGAGTGGCTGTTCATGCATTGCCATGCTGTTGCTAGGGAGTTCTGGTTGGTTGCTAGATGGTTACTTACTGGCCAAAGCCAAAATGGGCTCACTGCCAAGTCTTCATGATATTCTGGCCTCTAAACAAGTCTGGTTCCCTCTTTCAGTGCAGGGCTATGGGATTTTTTGGCCTGTTTTTATCTGCTACCAGGTAAAGGCATAAATCAGAGCGCTGAGAACAAGCCCCACAATTTGACATATAATTCATGTTCGCAAAACAAGTGGTGCAAGACGGGTAAAACATTAGGTTGGGGGTTTATTCAAATCTCCAACCGTTAGCATGAAGATCAGGATTAGTGATGGAAAGTATTATGCAACCAATGTCACAAAAATGGGAAGCAATTGGACTTGTAATGTCCACTAGTTTTGATAAAAAAGGGAACAGAGATTCAAACTCAGCCACTAACACAGATTAAACATGTCTATTTCGATGCATTAGTACCTTGGCTGTTGTGTAGTCCACTACTTTCTTGGTGGTGAGATCACATTTGTTCCCCACCAGAAGCTTGTTGACATTCTCGCTTGCGTAGCGGTCTATTTCCTGTAGCCACTGTTTCACATTGTTATACGATTCCTTTAGAGAGAGCAGGACACAGAAAATTATTTTCAATTTCAACTGAAAGGTCGATACCGAAAGGTATGTGATGATAAAGCAATGTTGTTATTGTTAACTAACTAACTAACTAACTTTAACATAATAAGTTTAAGTTAAGGTACTAAAATTACTAAAAATGAAACCTATACATACATACACACACACACACACACATTATATATATATATATATATATATATATATATTAGTATATAAACTAATAAAAATGACAAAAGCACATACAAATATACTAAAACTTTAAGAATAAAAAGAAAACATAAAAATAAAAGAATAGAAAATATTAACAAGTATTTGAATAGTACATAAATGATACTAAACTAACACTGGTGTATTAACACAAATTTGACAAGCAGGTCATCAAGTAAGAGAAGTTTTCTGAGGATGACATCAGCACAGTTTGCACAGTTTTTATAGATGTCACAACATCAGATTTTTTCACTGCACTGTTATCGTAGCCAAAAGAATTCACAATAATATATCGCGATATCTATAGAAATTTTGAAAAAAAGATCATCCGGCGTCGAGTATGAATGAAGAGTTTAGCTCTCCAAAAAGCTCACATCGCCCTATTTTGGGTAAAAATAGAAAAAACACTGCTCTCTAAAAATATTTGTCCGAATGAGCACACGAAAAGCCCTGAGGGGTGTAAATATAATAAAACACAGAAAGGCGTCAGCAGTTAACGGTTAATGTAACATTTCCTGTTTCAGGACTAGCAAAATAATGGTAAACTTACTCTCTGTACAGTGGCCAAGATAACAGAGACAGAGACGGGGGAACAGTTTGGTGGTATTGCCTCGTTTAGCGCTCGCTGTTGATCGGCAAGTCCTGCATACTCGGGTGATTAATGAGTCATTTTCACGGAACCAAAAAAACTTCCACATTGGCGAGCCATAACTTTCTTGGAGTGCCGGTAGAGCGTCTCATCTGTCATATCCGAAGACGTGCTTTTACGCGGCAGTAGCAGCTGCACACTGAGACTGCTTGTGTTTTATGACAGGTGGCAACCAGCCTTATGCCTGGGGCAGATTACACGATTTTGTTAGGATAGTCACTGTGTCAAATTATGCGATTTTTCCTTAAATCTTGCCGTGGACAAGAAACATGTCAGACTACACGTTGCTTTCCAACCAGTCATCACATGCTGTCTCACACGCACACATATATAAACACACACACTCACTCACTCACACAAACTCACTCACTCACACAAACTCACTCACTCACACAAACTCACTCACTCACACAAACTCACTCACTCACACAAACTCACTCACTCACACAAACTCACTCACTCACACAAACTCACTCACTCACTCACACAAACTCACTCACACAAACTCACTCACACAAACTCACTCACACAAACTCACTCACACAAACTCACTCACACAAACTCACTCACACAAACTCACTCACACAAACTCACTCACACAAACTCACTCACACACACAAACTCACACACACAAACTCACTCACTCTTTTATTGTGATGTTGTGAAGCATCGCAGACGCAACCTCGGTTGTCGCCCACTATGACACACTATACGAGATGAAACGATCAAATTTTGCGTCGTTGTCGTTTAAGAATCCCCACGACACCCTACGTCAAACGGATCGTGCCAAAATCGGGCTAAAATCACGTAATCTGAACCATGCATTAGGGTGCTATACCAACACCTCCTGTACGTTGTGAAGTCAACCAGATACTGGCGCTTGATAATTTACATGCCACATTATCATACGTGTATTATTCATTTGAAATATTACGGTTATCGCCAATACCGGTATATTGCCTCTGGCTTGCTTAGTTGGGGACATTTAATATTCAGCAATATTATTGATCTGACTGCACTGACGCTGCTGTATGAGAACTGAAATGAGCTGGACGATGACATCTTTTTTTTGCAGAAAAATTCTTTATGGATGAAATGAACTAATTTGATGATCTTTACAAAGGAACTGAATCAACACAGAACCGACTTCAGATGAACAACAGCCGAAATGCATAATTTTCCTGTCATCGCTGTAAAGCTGCTCTGAAACGATCTGTATTGTATAAAGCGCTGTATAAACAAAGGTGAGTTGACTGACGACACCCCTAATTAACACGATAGAGATATTTTCATTTTTTAAATATCACGGTTATCGTCAATACCGGTATATCGCAACACCACTATAGACTACAGCAATTCATTATTGATTCTGTTGCAAAGTGTGCCTTGTTAAATTTGGGACAAATAAGGAAGGAGAACATCTGATGATGTCTCACCTGATCCGTGACATCATAAACCACAATGATACCGTGAGCCCCTCGATAGTAACTGGAGGTGATGGTTCGAAATCGTTCTTGCCCTGCAGTGTCCCACTATGAGAGAGAAAGAAAAAACAAAGAAAAGAAGATCATTTATAGTAATGTCAAACCATGCATGTTTCTATTAAAGCATTTGGCCCCATTCTCACATGTACAATGTAACGAGTTTCTAGATTTGTCTATTGTCCCAAGAAACAAGGTCATCATAATGTACTGGTGTGCATACTAGTGACTGTCACGCTGTTGCAGAACCTGTGAAAAATTACTATTCAGTGTGTAATTTATGGACTTACAATCTGTAGCTTAATGGTTTTGCCATCAAGTTCAATGGTGCGGATCTTGAAGTCCACGCCTATGGTGCTGATGTAGCTCTCGGTGTATGTGTCATCCTGCAGGATCAAAACACACACAGAAAGGAGAATGAAAACTAATATGTGCACTGTGCCTATTTACATTTGTGGATATAAATAATCTCCTATAAATACATAAGCATTCGTAAACTGCATGACTTCCACTGATCTTTTTAATTGATGTTAACAAGCCATCTGTGCCTTTACTCACAGCAAATCTCAACAGAAGACACGACTTTCCAACTCCAGAGTCACCGATGAGGAGAAGTTTGAACAGGTAGTCGCTAAAATGGAGAAACACAATAGCAGTTTATTAAAATGCATCAACAGGAATATATACAATTTCAGTTTCATTATGACATTCACCAGTCAGATGAGTTACCATCACATTACTGACCTTATTCACAGCAGCGCCATCTTTGATTTTTAACGGGAATGAAAGCGAGGCGGTGAGGGATAGACATATCTCTTCAGTGGGTTGTACTGTTATTTCATGAGTTTTTGGATTGTTCTGCAGATGAAATATCTTTACAAGACATTTCAGTAGAGAAAAAAATCCCAGACAACATGAAGTGTGGAAAATTATAAGTGATCTAGGAGCTTTATATTACAGCTTTATTGCAGCGGCTATCCCTCACAGCCTCGCTTCATACCTGTCATGGCGCTGCTCTGAATAAGGTCTAAAAACACGTCACGTTTTATTGCATCACTACAGTACAGTGTTACTTTAGTATTATTTGTATTATTAAATATTTTTGCATTATTTTACTATTATAATATTTGTTTTATGTTTTATAATTTTCAGATTTTATTTGAAAGTTTTTGTAATTTTGTTATGCTTTTTTATTTTTATATATTTCTATTTCGTTTTCATTTATTTATTTATTTTTTATTTCAGTTTTAGTTACTGTAGAACGTCAACTTATTTCAGTTAATTCGGTTTCAATTCTAAATTGCTTACATTGTTTAAATGAACTTTTTTTTCATCAAATTTTAATTCATTTACTTTTCACTATTTCAGTTAATTTGGTTTCAAACTATTCTATTTTTACTTTTTCATGGGGTTTTTTTCCATCTAATATCTGTTTTATTTCAGCTTCATTTAAATTATCGAAAACAATTCACAATACTTTTACTTTTCATTATCAATGCCAACAATGCTACAGTAGTTACATTACTGATGATAGCCTAATTACACATGACAGATCTAACAGGTTGTTCAGCTCATGTGAATATTTAACTAATTCTCTTCTTGCACACACACAGTAAGACCAACAGCAAATATATTTGTATTGTCAAGAGTTAACGTGTGAAAACGGACTTTTAGGAATGGTGTTAGTCCTGTTATGTTAAAATATTAACGACACTACATCTCATAGTATTGAAATAAACATATAGCACACCGCATCTGGCTCTCAACTGATATAATAAATAGGTGCCATATTAATATGGCTATAATGTTAACTGGTTTGAAGAGACAACTACATCAGATTACAAGTTGCAAAATCAACTCCCATTTCCAAGAACTGATGGTGAGGAAGGTTCAAAACAAAATCAGCATAAACAAAGTATCCAGCAGCTCAAAATACAGCTGAGAGAATCTATTTCCAACGATGACACAGTCTGTCGCAATGGTTTCTGAGTTCAAGTACTAACATTAGACGAGCTGACAAAACGCTTCATCACGTGAAGCAATCTTAACTGAGTCTAGGTCAAGAGGAAAACAAGGTACAAACAATGAGAAAAACCTTAATCTCAGACAAGAAAAGCATTTATTTTAGTGTTTTAACAACTGAATTTTAAAGCACTCTGGCAATAAAAACAAACTGGATAGTAGTGGGCTTTCAAATGACAATGGCCAGTGATGATCCAGATATATCTTGATATAGGCTAATACAATTTAAATATAGACTTTTACAAATTAAGGCAAACTGGAATGTACTTATTAACATTGTAAAGTGTATTAACTTTGCCATTCACAAAACGGAAAGGAAGTGAAATTGTTTGAGAACCCTGACAGGGTCAACATCGGCTCAACCAATGGGCGGGGACTATCCGTTTAACTGACCAATGGCACGAGCTTGATGCAGGGACTCTCTGTTTAACTGACCAATGGCAAACAGGGGAGTGTTGGAAACATGTTTGTGTTCTTTGTTGCCAGTGAATTAGCATTTGAAATACTGCTGATGGATATGGAGAGCAAGCAATACATTTCGGTTTTTCCATGCAATATTCATAATTAACGTAACTTCAATTCATAACACGTCTTCATTTATACAGACCAGTGAGTTGACCACATGCTATACTAAGAAATCAGGAACAATACGAAGCGTATCCTCCTCATGACCTCTTCCAGCTGTAACGCTGACTTTCAGTTCACAGGCCTAATGAACAGCACATGACTCGCAATGACAAGCTCGAGTCGTGTATGCTTCAAAACACCATAATTATGCGCTCATATGCAAGATACATTTTGACAGCTGGATTCAGCCTCACTACAAACTAATGACGTCACTCCGTCGCAACGCAACACACCAAAAATGACGTCACGCAGTACGGCAAATGCCGAAATTACGTGCGATAAACACCAAATAGCGACGTTTTTTTTCATTTAAGACGTTTAATAATGAACAATATCGTCATTTAGAGTAAGCAACTTTCTAAATAGAGGCTTTAAATGAGTAAACGTCCTCTGAAATCGCAGTTAAAACACCGGACGTTGTTAGCCGTTTAGGCTAGACAAAGCTAACGTACTCGCACTGATTATACAAACACTGACATCCGCAACACACGACTAGGCGTCAAATACTCACTATTCTGGATTCATGGTGTGTTTGTGTCGTTGTCGTTGTGTTCAGCAGGAGATCGGACTCTTTCCTCTGCGAGCGGACGCGATAATGATGAAGAGGATGACTTGTACGTCTGGAATACCGAGAAACCGGGGCCGCTTTCTCTGATTTACCCCCTCCAATCACACCTCAACACTGTCTTCTCGTTTGATTCAGTCACTTGACGGACATTACTGGACATATAACGCAAAACACTGTTATTTTGTTCTGCTTTCTTCCTTCCTTCCGATCTGCCCCTCGCTCGCAGTACAAGATGGCTGCGCAGGTGCGGCAGTGACATCAGATGACGTGGCATCACGGACTGATCTCGAAGACACAACCCAGAGATTCAAGATATTCTGGAAATATTTCAACTTGGATTTTTTTTTTATTATTATTATTATTTTTTTATTACATATGATTACATTTCTAAATTCCCCACATCATTAGGTGCTGTATCATATTATTTTCATATTTTCACCTCAAACATTAATGACCTTTTATTATTTTAAGTTTTTTTCAGAAGTGGACACCTTTTATTCTCAACTCCATAGCGAGAAAAATTTTTTTTAAAAGGATTTTACACAAAACTTGTAAAAAAAAAAGCATCTACCTACTGCTGATGTGTCCCTCATAAAAATGCAATGACTTCAAATGTAACATTTATGCTAATTTTCATTAGCGACTGAAGTTAAAAATAGACAAATTGTGTGTCTGTCGTCTCTTTATTTTTGTTTAACCCTCTAAGCCCCTTCATTTCTGGGTCACACTTGATACCTTTGTGCTCAAAAGTGACGGACGCCTTTTATCCCCAGGAAAATCAATGCAATATATTTTTGTTCAGTAATATTTATTGATTATTATTTAGAATTTTGAGGGGATTTTATGGTGCCATGCAATATTTATAAAATTGTATGAGCTATTTTTTTTCCCATTAAAATGTATTTTTTTTATGTTTATTTTTTCAAAAATGCAATGCGTTTTTTGTTTTGTTTTTTTTTAGTTAGAATAGTGCCATCTGAAGGCGCTAAAAATGAGCGCTTATATAAATAAATAGTTAAAAAATAAAATGTAAAAATTTCTTATTTTTACTAGGTTTTGCATTTAGATATATATTTAGACATTCTAAAAGACTACTTTTTGTCAAGGTTTACATATTTTTTGTTAGATAAGCATCAGATTTTGCATTATGATTACAATCAAACATTACAATTCTGTTACAAAGGAAAGAAATGGAAAGCATTTTTTGTTACTCAGTATTTGACTGATAATTAAATATCTAACAAAATGAGGAATGGATAGCGATGATTCAAAACACTTTATACAATCATTTTGCAATTAAAATGTAATTTTTGTAAAAATTGTTGATTTTATTTTACACATTTGCAAGATCATGCTCTGTTACAATTTAACAGAGTCTGCTCTGTCTATTTTACACGTAAAATGTTTTGGAGATTAACCCCTTCATTGCTGTATGTTTTTTTTTTTTTTTTTGTCTGTTATTTTGTATCATGGCTGATTAGCAGTTTGTACCACTAAACGATTCTCTGAGTTTTTGTATTTTTTCGTATTTCTCATTCATTTTCTGTCTGTCATTTTTGACCTTGAATGTACCAAGTGTTACTTTTTATTTATTTATTTATTTCCTAATCAAGTCAATGTCATAGCTAATGCGACAAAAGGTACTAAATGTCATCCCATTCCGATGAAGCAAAACAAATTCCATTAATTTCCCCTTTTTTTTGACCGCAAAGTGTTACTTCTTATTTTTCATGATTCTCCTGCAATTCTGAATTGACAACTAAAGAAAATAACATGTACTTTATAGGTTTGACAAAATGTTAACTCCTGCAATCTAATTAAAATTACTTTAATGATTTTTTAAAATCGTAATGCCTGATTCAATAACTCGCTAATAAAGACTTAATAAATGGTTTCATAAATGGATGAATCAGTGATTTTGAACAAATCTCTTAAATGAATGATTAACTAAATCAAACATTTAAACAAACATTTGTTCAGAAGTCTTGTCGCCACCTACTGGTCTAACGATGTAAACAATCTTGATTTGAAGCACCAAGTTACTTTCAAAAGATGATTTACTCCATTTTTTTTTCTCAACATCAGTGTTTCTATCAAAACTATAAACAAGTAAGATAGAAGTTATGATACTGTGTGTTTGAAAAGACGGTTTGTGAAGCCGTTTCAAGACAACTGCTCTCTCAGGTTCAACAGCAGCACCAACACAGATCTCAATGTTCGCTGTGATCGTACTTGTCAAAAAAATAAAAAAAATTAAATCATATTCTTTAAAGTCACTTAAAATTTCTTGAGCCTTTTAATTTATGATGTCTGGCATTTTCCAGACCTTTCAACATTTGGTATCTTTTGAAATACAAATCACAAAAATACAACATTTACAGTGTAACAGAAAAATACAAATATCAATCACAAAAAAACAGTTCTCTCGTTTCCTTCTAGCAATGGAAATTGCAAAGTTTTATGTCATTAGAAGACCTGAAATCTCATCATAATACTTTAACATGGCCTAGTGTGGATCACACAAACTTTCACACTTTGCACAGCAGGTGTCCCTCCTCATCCAGGGACACAGAGCCACCACCAGCTGCATGTTGGTTACACCTCAGTCTCCAGGGCCAGGCTCCTTCTCCGGCCCCAGGCTGATGTAGTGGGACTCCCTGCTGGCCTTCAGGGGTGGAAGATCAGACAGAAGCGCTTTGAGGCTCTGGCCCAGCTCTCCGAAACCTGGCCTCTGAGAGGGATCTCTGTGCCAGCAGCTCAACATAACCTCATATCTGACAGAGAAAGAGTCAAAGGAAAAACGGAGGAGAGTAGCAGAAAAAAAGAAGTCACAAAAAGCACCACAAGACTGGATCATCTTCCAGATCTGCAGTTTAAAAACTACTCTAGCCATTTATGTTTCTACCATGCACAAAACATTATTATATGATGTGATTTAGTAATAACTGCTGTGACGAAGGATTCCTAGAACAGACCTAAACTGTTCTTACTAACCCTGATTTCATCTTGTCGGTCTTGCAACAGACAATTGTTGGTAAAGACTTAGTCACAGTTTCCTGATAAGCAGAATAGTCTAATAATCTACAGTACAGGTCAAAAGTTTGGAAACATTACGTTTTTTTATATTTTTGAAAGAAGTCTCTAATGCTTATCAAGGCTGCGTTTATTTGATCAAAAATACAGAAAAAAAACAGTAATATTGTGAAATATTATTACAACTTAAAATAATAGTTTTCTATTTGAATATACTTTAAAAAATAATTTATTTCTGTGATGCAAAGCTGAATTTTCAGCATCATTACTCCAGTCTTCAGTGTCATGTGACATCCAGTCTATCACATGATCCTTTAGAAATCATTCTAATATTCTGATTCATTATGAGTGTTGGAAACAGTTCTGCTGCCTAATATATTTGATGAATAAAACGTTCAAAAGAACTGCATTTATTCAAAATAAAAAAAATATTTTCTAATAATATAAATCTTCTTTACTATTACTTTTTATCAATTTAACACATCCTTGATGAATAAAAGTATTGATTTATTTTTTTTTTAAAAAGGAAAAAAAATTACTGACCCCAAATTACTGACCAGTAGTGTATATTGTTGTTACAAACGATTTCTATTTTTAAAAAAATTGCTTCTTTTTTATTTTTATTTTATTTTTTACTTTTTATTCATCAAAGTATCCTAAAAAAGTATCACAGGTCATGAAAAAATATTAAGCAGTAGAACTGTTTCCAACTTTGATAATGAATCATCATATTCAAATGATTTCTAAAGGATCATGTGATAGACTGGAGTAATGATCCTGAAAATTCAGCTTTGATCACAGGAATAAATTATCATTTAAAGTATAATAAATTGAAAACCAATTATTTTAAATTGTAATAATATTTCACAATATTACTTTTTTTTTCTGTATTTTTGATCAAATAAATGCAGGCTTGATGAGCAGAAGAAACTTCTTTCAAAAACATTAAAAATAGTAATGTTTCCAAACTTTTGACCTGTACTGTATATAATTTTTTTTCCCCGGTAAAATAGGCAAATTCCTTACAATTTGCTGTCATTGTCCCCTTGTGTGAGACGATGTCCTTTTTCCAGGAAGTCCAGGAGCTCATAATTGGAGACACCTGGATACGGCGTCTTCCCCCTGGATGTGATCTCCCACATGGTTATTCCAAAAGACCACTGAGAGACATAAGGAAGATCACAGTTGATAAAATAGCTTGAAGGATGTTGGTGGGTGAATCTCACAAAAAAAACATGTCTGAGTCATATTTTTTCTGAAAAAAAAATCGATTTCATTTAACCTTAAGAAATAATTAGGACCATTTCCACCCAAATAGTTTATTTTTCTTTAAAAAAAAAAAAAAAAAAAATATATATATATATATATATATATATATATATATATATATATATATATATATATATAGCATTAATCTGCTCAGTGTTTAATATTCAAAATATAATAATTTCTACGGGGGGGTTTTTTCTGCTTTTGGGTGATGTACCCCATGTTCTTGAAGGGTTTTTTGAGATTCATCAGTGGTGAATTTATAATAACAAAGTACATACACAAACTGTAAGTGTCAGTGTTGAAAAGTAGCCTACTGTATTAAAGGGGCTACATCTGTATGCAAGAATTTTCAAGTAGTAATCGCTTTCTTACTGCCAATGTGTGAACAGCTAGTAACAAAACTTAAAAAACAAGAGCCTGTCTATGGAAGACTCTAGACTAGACTGATTTTTATGTGAAAGACTCGTGACGTTTTTACCGGGAAAATCAGAAGTGACGTTTACACTCAAGAACGTCTCTTCCACTCAGACACATGAAATGAATAGGCTTACAATGTTATTGCCGAAAGAGCTATTCTGTACTGTAATGTCAATTTGTCATGCAAAGAAAAGGGATTAATTCAAACTATAGTTCCACATAGTCAGATCTATATAGTCTATAGTCTCAAATATACTTTAGAATCAAATTACCATAACAGTGTAATGTTGAGCGTTTATATTGTTTTTGAGAGGAAAGCGCGCAGCACTTTAAATATTCATCTAAACGTGGCTTTCAGCAGGACGGCGTGGGGATGTTCATTAACAATATGTCGCTGCAAAGGTATTTCCAACTTCTTTAATTTTACTTATAAGCTAATAATGAAAAAGAACTTCGCCGTGAGTATATCGGAGGTTTGAATCATGTATCTTGTATGTTGCGTGTGCACGTTTCTGGCTGCAGTTCACTTAACGGCCACCGGTGTCGCTGTTAACAAGGGTTTCTGAATAGACACACAGTATAGCCCCTTTAATACTGTATTGGATGAGTAAATAGGACTGACCACATCACTCTTGGTGGTGAATACGTTGTCAGACACGCTCTCTAATGCCATCCACTTTACAGGTAATTTAATAGTCCAGTTCTTATGCCTGTAGTAGTTACTGGAATAGATCTGCTTAGACAGGCCAAAGTCAGCCACACACACACGCAGGTCATCCCCCAACCTGTGAAAGTGATCCCAGCATTGGGTGAGAATGGATTTTGTTCATTAGGTGTGGCTTCTCAAAGACAATGGAAGTATTAAAAGGATGTTGTTGTAAAATGTGCTCTGTGTTGCCCTCCTGTGGACTCACATGCAGTTGCGGGCAGCCAGGTCTCTGTGTAAGAAACCCTGAAGGCTGAGATACTCCATTCCTGCAGCAATGTCAATCATAAAATGTAGAAGCCTCTGATAAGGCAAACACTGAGGAGAAGAGATCAGTTTAAATGATAGGAACATATATGATCCGATTTGTGGTTATTTTACTGTTAACACTTTTATATGAAAAACAAGAGTCAAAAGGACAAGTCCATAAGAAGGTGTTGTAAATTAGTTTTTCTCGGTATGCGAGACTCACCATGGGAACATCTCCATAGCGGGTTGCTTTGAGGAAGCTGTGTAGGTCTCTATGTTTCATGAATGGAAGAATAACAAGTGGTACAATGATGGAGGACTCTGGGTCTCGCTCTAGTGCAACCCCTGTTGGACACAAGTATAAAATAACCTCATCAAATCTGTTCATCTCCAGAGAAACTCCACGATGGACCAATTAACGATAATACTGTCTCATCCACCTTATTTTGCAACGTCGGTAAGCTATTTTCTGTGAATGTGCGAGACTTCCTATTCATTAGCTGCCAAAGATATGTATAGGCCTGACCGCTTAAGACTTCGCCATTTTGGAACAGTTAAATACGTTTTTTTGACTTTTTAGTATCAATATGTTAGCCTACTGTTATATATAAGCTAGTGTGCTAGCTTATAAGGTGAAAAACAAGGTGGATACATGTACGGTAGATCTAGCTCCATCCCTCCCAGTCAAAAGTGACCTTGACTGGCTGCTGATTATCACAGTATTGGAACGATGCCAATGACATTATTACACATTAGAGTTGCCATGATCCATTTAACTCTTACAATGGTACAACCCCCCTATAATTCAGCAGGTCAAAGACACACAGGAGGTAAAAGTCAAGCAAATCCCACTGTCACTGTTCAGCTACGGGCGTCACCAGAGGAACTAGTGGAAGTTCACACTTTGCCCTTGGCTTGGACAGACCTACAGGCCACAGATGACCAGTTGCCATGGAAACGTCTGTGCCATTTGAAATCAGGTTATCCACAATGTTCCACTCCAGCTAGACATAAATTATACATTTTAGCCTAGATACCAAACAGTACATAATGTCATTCACCAGAGACATACCAACCAATTTAACAACATTCACATGATCAAAATGCTTCATAATTTCTGCCTCCTTGAGGAACGACTCCAGATCTTCTTTACTGTAGATGGCTTCTACAATTCAACAGGAAAGTTTAATGACATTATGCATGAAAGAGATTGATTTAATAACTGTGGAAACGACATTGTCTCAAGTGTCTATTGCTTAATTCTAAATAAAGACAACACTTTTGAATGCATTATCAGAAATGTTCAGTCACTTGCTCTCTGCACTATACACACACATACACACACACACCTTTTGAGGTTTTCACAGCCACCCTGATATCTTGTCCTTTTTGAGGAGAAAATATGCCTTCATAAACGGCCCCAAATTCTCCTGCAGATATAGAGAGAAATTCCAGTATGAGAATCCAAAATTCATTTTGACACTCAAACTGTTTCTAATTGAATTGTTCCTTAAATATGAACTTTATGTAACTTTATGTAAAAATAATAACTTAAGAACAGTTATTAAAAATCTTTTACATTTTTTTTCTATAACTTATATGAATGTATATGTGGAAGTGTAGGCCTACTACCAATCAAAAGTTTGGGACAGTTAGGACTCTTAAATAAATTGAAAATTGAAAAAAAGAGCGTTTATTTGAAATGGAAATCATTTGTAACATTATAAATGACCCCAAAACTTTTGAACAGTAAAGTTTATCTTAGGTCTTATAACTGGTTACCATTTCATTTAGGTTTATATCATGTCACGTTGATTTTTTGGTCGTCATTTATGATTTCAGAAACAGTAGTGGCTAAAGTGATGTCTGGAGGGGATTGGTTTGTGGATTTGTTTTTAATGACCCTACAAGTTTGAATAAACCATCAAAATAGAGGAAAATATTTTGTATTTGCATGCGTTCATAATTTATTTGTATGACAGCCTGACCAAAAATATGGCATGTTCCACCACGTTATCACAAATAAAATAAAAATGACTCTAAGCACAACTACGCATTATGCTTAAACTTTAAAATCTTTTTAATCGTTTGAATAAAGGGTAAATATGTACATTTTCCTATGCCGGACATCACTTTTGGCCACTACTGTATGTGTAATACTGCTAACAAGAGACCTAGGGCGAATTTAAGTCAGTTTATACCTTTCCCAAGTATTCGACACATTGTCAACTTTGTACGATCCACCAGCACATCCCGAAGCATATCACTCATTCCTTCCAACATCTGAACTGAGCCCGACACTGACAGAGACAAAAAGAAAGAGAATAATGTCTGGGTTAATAAACCAATTATCTAAAATATGAAAACTATGAAAACATTTCATGACATTTCAACTATTTAAATAAACATGAAATGTGACCATGGACCACAAAACCAGTCACGTGTCATTTTTCTGAAATTGAGATTTATACATCACATGAAAGCTGAATAAATAAGCTTGTATGTATGGTTTGTTAGGATAGGACAATATTTGGTCGAGATATGGTGCATTCACTCACAAAAATGTTTTATATATTTACAGTAGGAAATTTACACAAATATCTTCACATGATTTTTACTTAATATCCTAATGATTTTTGGCATAAAAGAAAAATCGATAATTTTGACCCATACAATGTATTGTTGGCTGTTGCCGCAAATATACCTGTGCGACATGTGACTGGTTTTGTGATCCAGGGTCACAAATAATGTTAAAGTACTTCTAAAGGTCCCTTGGTTAGAGGTGTTTTCACTGCTAGTAACACACTTGGTCTGAGGTTTGAATGTCTAGATGAAAGTACAGAAATCAATTGAAACAGTGACTTATCACTCAGTGTGTTCCTGCTGTGTGTGCATACTTGTGTGTTCCTGCTGAAGCGGGACAGTATGCAGTCGTTCATATCCAGTGTCACACTGAGACGCTCCCTCTCCATGTGTTGTACTTCTGGGAGGACGAGGCCTATATTCGCCACTCTGATTTTCTGCATTTTTGCTGCCCTCCCTATAAGCTGCATGAAAATTATTATTTTAACTGTGAAAACAGAATTTGACAGCTGTGATCACAAATACTTTGAGCTTCTTAGGGATTTGCAAGACCCCAAATTATACTCTTCCTGTAGGCCGAAACCTATTTTTGTAAATAGAATTGTTTCTATTTATATTTTTCTTCAGGATTTTTAGGAGAAACACAGCTGAACTGAGTTATCAAAATGTATAAAATGTATACAACATTTATCCTAAGTATTCATGCATTATAAGGAGGTGAAACAGACAAAGACTCACTATTGACCAGCTCAGAGTCAGCTGTGTGTTCTTGTTGTTTAGGACGTTGATATCGAGTCACACCAGACCTGGATATGAGCTCTTTTTCTTGACCCCCACTGAACACACACACACACACACACACACCAGGAACAAAACAGTCAATATATTCTATGCAAACAAATATATATATATATATATATATATATATATATATACACTACCCGTCAAAAGTTTTAGATCGGTAACATTTTTTATGTTTTTAAAAGAAGTCTCTTCTGCTCACCATGGCTGCATTTATTTGATAACAAAAATAATAATAAAAAAAAGTATTATTGTGAAATATTATGACAATTTAAAATGATTGTTTTCTATTTTAATATATTTCAAACTGTAATTTATTCCTGTGATCAAAGCTGAGTTTTCAGCATCATTACTCCAGTCTTCAGTGTCACATGATCCTTCAGAAATCACTCTAATATGATGATCTGATGATCAAAAAACATTCATTATTATTATCAATGTTGAAAACAGTTGTGTACACATTTTTTTTCAAAATTCTTTGATGAATAGAAAGTTCAAAAGAACAGCATTTATTTAAAATAGAATCTTTTCTAACATTATAAATGTCTTTACTGTAACTTTTGATCAGTTTAACTCATCCTTGATGAATAAAAGTATTGATTTATTTTATTTCTTTCCCCAAAAAATTAAATTAAAATTCTTACTGACCCCAAACTTTTGAAGGGTAGTGTTTAATGTTACAAAAGCTTTAGATTTCAGATAAATGTTGTTCTTTTGAACTTTCTATTAATCATAGCATCATGAAATAAAAATTAAAAAAACTGTTTTCAACATTGATAATAATCATAAATGTTTCTTGATCATCAAATCATTTTAGAGTGATTTCTGAAGGATCATGTGACACTGAAGACTGGAGTAATGATGCTGAAAATACAGCTTTGATCACAGGAATAAATTACAGTTTACATATAGTCACATAGAAAACATCTGTTTTACATTCTAATAATATTTCACAATATTACTGTTTTTGTTTGTATTTTTAAATCAAATAAATGCAGCCTTGGTGAGCAGAAGAGACTTCTTTTAAAAACATTAGAAATCTTACCGATCTAAAACTTTTGACCAGTAGTGTATATATATATATATATATACAGTGAGGAAAATAAGTATTTGAACACCCTGCTATTTTGCAAGTTCTCCCACTTAGAAATCATGGAAGGGTCTGAAATTGTCATCGTAGGTGCATGTCCACTGTGAGAGACATAATCTAAAAAAAAAATCCAGAAATCACAATATATGATTTTTTAACTATTTATTTGTATGATACAGCTGCAAATAAGTATTTGAACACCTGTCTATCAGCTAGAATTCTGACCCTCAAAGACCTGTTAGTCTGCCTTTAAAATGTCCACCTCCACTCCATTTATTATCCTAAATTAGATGCACCTGTTTGAGGTCGTTAGCTGCATAAAGACACCTGTCCACCCCATACAATCAGTAAGAATCCAACTACTAACATGGCCAAGACCAAAGAGCTGTCCAAAGACACTAGAGACAAAATTGTACACCTCCACAAGGCTGGAAAGGGCTATGGGGAAATTACCAAGCAGCTTGGTGAAAAAAGGTCCACTGTTGGAGCAATCATTAGAAAATGGAAGAAGCTAAACATGACTGTCAATCTCCCTCGGACTGGGGCTCCATGCAAGATCTCACCTCGTGGGGTCTCAATGATCCTAAGAAAGGTGAGAAATCAGCCCAGAACTACACGGGAGGAGCTGGTCAATGACCTGAAAAGAGCTGGGACCACCGTTTCCAAGGTTACTGTTGGTAATACACTAAGATGTCATGGTTTGAAATCATGCATGGCACGGAAGGTTCCCCTGCTTAAACCAGCACATGTCAAGGCCTGTCTTAAGTTTGCCAATGACCATTTGTCATGTGGTCAGATGAGACCAAAATAGAACTTTTTGGTCATAATTCCACTAAACGTGTTTGGAGGAAGAAGAATGATGAGTACCATCCCAAGAACACCATCCCTACTGTGAAGCATGGGGGTGGTAGTATCATGCTTTGGGGGTGTTTTTCTGCACATGGGACAGGGCGACTGCACTGTATTAAGGAGAGGATGACCGGGGCCATGTATTGCGAGATTTTGGGGAACAACTTCCTTCCCTCAGTTAGAGCATTGAAGATGGGTCGAGGCTGGGTCTTCCAACATGACAATGACCCGAAGCACACAGCCAGGATAACCAAGGAGTGGCTCTGTAAGAAGCATATCAAGGTTCTGGCATGGCCTAGCCAGTCTCCAGACCTAAACCCAATAGAGAATCTTTGGAGGGAGCTCAAACTCCGTGTTTCTCAGCGACAGCCCAGAAACCTGACTGATCTAGAGAAGATCTGTGTGGAGGAGTGGGCCAAAATCCCTCCTGCAGTGTGTGCAAACCTGGTGAAAAACTACAGGAAATGTTTGACCTCTGTAATTGCAAACAAAGGCTACTGTACCAAATATTAACATTGATTTTCTCAGGTGTTCAAAATTATTTGCAGCTGTATCATACAAATAAATAGTTAAAAAATCATACATTGTGATTTCTGGATTTTTTTTTATAGATTATGTCTCTCACAGTGGACATGCACCTACGATGATGATTTCAGACCCCTCCATGATTTCTAAGTGGGAGAACTTGCAAAATAGCAGGGTGTTCAAATACTTATTTTCCTCACTGTATATATATATATATATATATATATATATATATATATATATAAATAAAATGCACATTATCCCTTCCCTTACAATCAAACTATTATCATGCTAAAATGTCATGCAAACTAGTTTTAGCTCAGAGCCACACACAGACTAAACAAATGTAAAGCTACAGAACCAGAGAAGTGTCTGTATTGTAGAATCAACCAATCACATGCTTCCCAGGTCAAACTGGACATTTCTTAGTCATTATTCAGTGTATATAATCTGTATAAAGTGTACAGTGTATCATTACATCTCTTACAGTCATAATATAGTGCTTTTACAAACATTTAGTATAAAAGCAGGATGAAATTACCATTTCCCAGAGATTTTGAAGGATGGAGACTGTTGTAAATGCATAAACATCTGCATTTTCAAAGAATTTTACCTGAGCTTGTGACGCCTTACAAAGATGAATACAGCAGTTATGAGAAGAAACAGGATGCCACACACGAGAACAGCAGTTAGGACAGGGAAGAGTCCCGGTCTGGAATCAGCATTTGGGTTAGGACTGGAACCTGCTATTGGGACATGAGTGGGCTTTGTGAATGGATCTCTTCCTGAAACACACACATAAACATACATGGGTAGTTGCTGTAGTAAATGAGCTCAAATGGGAAATATTAATAATGAATCATAACTTGTTACAATTAATTTTTCATATTTGGATCAGTTAATCAGATTAACTTGATGTAGCTAAATTAATATTGCAATCAACTAATCGGTTTGCCCAGCGAACACTCGGTATTGATTATTTATTAATTCTAAGAAAGGGTATTTTACACGGCCACAGAAAAAACCTCTTTCTTAGCATGTCCAGCTCTTAGAGCGTGTAGCAAGACCATCGTTTAAGTGACATTAATCTGCAGGCAGAATCAGGGAACTCACATGTATTGTGCACAAAGTTTTATGAACTAAATAACTTATAATATCTTTCATATATGAAAGAACCATCAGCTTCTTGTTTCAAAGCACCTGAGGAATTCACCGCTTATCCTAAACCTCCCCTTGTGAAAAAGAAGTGTGCTTTATTGTAATGAAAGCGTACTTTTTGTGTAATTCAAATCTTCAAAAAGTGCCCTTGCAGATAATATAATAAAATTAAATTTAAAGGCCACTATATACTTGAAAAGAATAAACTTTAAATGACAATATTTCTTAACACAAATAAGAGCACTTTTTAAAAATGCACTTTGTAATAATGTCTTGTTAAGTTTTACTTCAAGAAAGTACACTTTCAGGAAAGGGATCTGTGCTGGGGCTTATTTAACCTCTGAGGATGGTCTCTCCTCCCATGGGTCAGTGAGCAATCGTTGCAATAGTTTTTTCTTCATTATTGTGACGTATATCCTAATGAAACGGCTTCTCGAACAAGAAAAAAAGTTGGGCAGGACTTGATTTTGTCCATTGGGATTTGACTGGATCATTGTGGTTTGCTATTGGTCGATATCATGTGAGTGACAGGTTGCCCCGCCCTCGCGCCGGTAAACACATCATATCATCAGAGAAGAGAATAGACGTCACAGCAAGAGGGAGGGGAAGCTATTTTTAATAAAGATATTGAGTGCATATTCATTAAAAAACGGGTAAATCAAAATAAATACTGCAGTATTACTTAAAATATTTATTAAATTTTTACTTTAAAAAGCGTAGTTCACCCCAAAATTTTACTATAACCCTTCACCTGTATGCTTCTTTTTTTCAGTGAAAAGCAAAATCAGTCCAAGCTGCTCTTTTACAAACAACAAAAGTGGGTGGTCATTTAAACAAGCATAATAAAAAAATATACTCCATACAAATTTAATCTTGCTTGAAAAGCCATTTCACTCTGATATGACGGTTTCATGCCGACACTTTACACTTTATAATAACCGCACGCTATTAATCATTAGTTAAGCATTAGTAAACAGTTAATTCGTCATTTATAAAGCATTAATAGACATTAATAAGCAGTTTATAAATACAGCTATAAATGCTCTATTCTTGTGTTTAATAATTGTATTTTCATACTTCATTTAGAAATGATAAATTGATCATTAATAAAGTATAGCATTATTTACAAACCAGTTATTTAGGAGTTGTCAGTGGTTCATAAGATCACTTAGAAAGTGTAAGTAAATGATTAATAAACTGTTTAAATACATCTTATTATTCAGACATAGTAATAGTGTGTTAAAAATGCTTTATTAACATGTATTTCTACTGTAATTCATGGTTAATTCAGGTAGTTATAAAGCATAGTGGTCAGTTAACTATTTTTGTGAGCTCATCTAAAGTGAGGACTAGTTATGCCTTGTAAAGCATTTACAAAGGAGATTTAAACTAAAGGCACAGTTTTCTTCTAAACAGAAAAAGGAAACAAACACAACACAGTGATACAGAACATAGAAATATTTAACAGCCTTTAAATCTCCTTTGTAAATGCATTACAAGGCATAACTAGTCCTCACTTTAGATGAGCTCACAAACATAGTGAACTGACCACTATGCTTTATAACTACCTGAATCTACTACATTTACTTACACTTTCTAAGTGATCTTATTAATCAATGACAACACCTAGTTTGTAATTAATGGTAAATAATGTAACTGGTTTGTAAATAATGCTATACTTCATTTAGAAATGATACATTTACCCCCCCCCTTAAATATAGAATCTGTTTAGATCGAACACAAGATGCTTGACTAATAATTATTTTTATTTTTGTACCTTTGCAACTGTTTCCGTCAGTTTCGTATCCTGCATCACAGACACATGACCCCTGCGGTGGTGGACCCCACGTCCCGTTTGATCGACACTCCATCTGCGGGCTAGAGATCTCCACAGAACCGTTCACACACACTCCTCTCCTCAAAACTCCTGCTACCGTTTCCTCAAACTCCATTTGGTTCCATGCAAATGCTGGACATTTCATGAAGAACACCTGGATCGAAGCAATGTAAGTGCACTTACCGCTGTAAGAAAATCCCAGGCGAAAGCCATTCTGAGAGATCTTTCCCAAATTAAGGTTCTTAGCATGGGTCAGGTTCTCATCCCGAGGAACAGTACCAGGAGGAAATGGATGTGCGACTGCGATTCTGAAAACAGGTCTTTGAGTTCCTCTAAAGTCCTGATTCTGAGATTGGTTAGATTCTCGCACATAAATATATAGAGGCTGCTGGTCCTCTTGGGCAAAACTTAGGTCAAGTAGAAGCTCTTGGGCATCTTGTTTGGGGATCCAGTTGGTCCATAATGTTTTGGGATTTGTTCTGAACTCGGGGTTACAAGCTTGGTAGATCGAGTGTGTATAGTCCTTTCCAAGCTGCATTTGTGTTTCCTTCCACTTACATTGACCAAAAGAGAAACGAATTGTTATTTTGAATATTTTTTTTTAAACATTTACTTATATTAAATAATTCATCCGTTAACATGTTTTAGTTGGTCTATTATCTGTACATAAAATACACACTACTATTCAAAAGTTTGAGGTCAATAAAATTATTTCTTTTTTGAGAGAAATACTTTAATTAATAAGGGAGCGTTACATTGATCAAAAAGACATTTATAATGTTACAAAACATTCCTATTTCAAATAAATTATGTTCTTTTTTTTTAACATTCTATTCAAAGAATCTTAAAAAAAAATGTTTCACGCTTTCCAGAAAAATATGAAACAGTTTACAGAAACTGTTTTCAACATTGACAATTGTAATAAATGTTTCTTGAGCAGTAAATCAGCATATTGGAATGATTTCTGAAGGATCATGTGACACTGAAGACCGGAGTAATGAGGCTGAAAAAATATTTCACAATATTACTATTTTATTGTATTTTTATAAAATTAAAGCAGGCAGCCTTGGTGAGCACAAGAGACTAAACACTTTTTTATTGTGAAAAGAGTAATTTTCTTAACATTTTATCAGAAAAATATGATTTTTAGATGTTAATAGATGGCTCTTCATATACATGCGCATATGAGATATATATATATAAATAATGATAGCTATTCCTTAAATTATAGCTTAAAGTAACAGAGTTGACAGTTTATTTACCTTTAACTATACTAGCAACTATACTAGTCATAACTCAAGGTCATGAGACCACAATGCATTTATTATAGACATAATTATTACTGATATATTTCTAAAGACATCCTGTTATAAATAAAATAGTTAAGGCATGGAATTTTTGTAGAAGTATTAAGAAAATGCATAGCCTATTATAAAACATATAAAATTGACCAGCCTTTCATTGTTCAAGTCATTATTTATAGGATCAAAAAACTCATTAGCCTATTTAATATAAAATAAATAAACTGCCACTTACAGCTTTTGGTGGTGAACATGTCCATTGTAGTCTGCCGTGTTCGCTTGAATCAAAGATTTCTTCTAAAAAAATATAAATTTTTATATTTATTTATTTCATTTCCATAATAAAAGCACTGCTGTGAAACCCCAGTCTTACCTCTGATTGGTGTTAACTGTGCTGTGGTGACAATCCATAAAATGCTAAATAAAAATAATAATATATTGAAGACCAGGTTCATTTTAGTCTTCTTCCTTTATACTGACAAGTATAGAGGTTTGTATTTTTTCCCCTTTACTTCCTAATAGAGTCGAAAGTTTCAGTTCAGGGTTAACATGAGCGTACGCGCGAATGAATCATCGTTTAAAAAATAAATCATATTGACTTTTGCTATATGATAGTATTTACATAGAGTTTTAGAGAACTCGCCTTTGATTATGAAGTGAAACTTCTGTTCTGCACTTTCTGTTACTGGAATCAAGAGTGATTGGGAGTCTTGGGGAGTTCTGCACGTACTGACGATGACCGCATGCTTCCCTTAAAACTAAACTGCAGAATACTTGTAAACATGTAGACTACTTTTGTACATAGATGTTTTGCTCAATCACAACCAAGTTTGGATGCAAAAGAATCTTAAAACGATTTTATTTCCCAAAGACATGTCAACTGTATTGTATTAGCTGACATCAGGACTTTTCAAAAGCAATTCACTGTGCAACCCAATACAAATAACATCAAATTATAACATTTCAAACAAGGTGTAAACAGGGCCAAAGATAATATCAATGCAAAGAGCTGAAAAATCTCTAAAAACAACCAGTCACTCAAAAACAACCATCACACCCACACACACACACACCCATACATTTTAAGGGAGAAATTCTTGTGAAGTGGTTATTCACTGCTGAGAGTACATCTGCTTCTGCATTCTGTACCATTCATGGATGAAAGATGATGTTACATAATTATAATCCCAAAAATGAATTTCTTTTTCATTCAGATATCTTAAAACAAAATTCTAACACTCAAAGTGCATGCACACACTCTCTTTGAACGATTCTATGCATTTATGCATACATGTCCTATGATATTATAGGCTTCTTAAAATAGAACAGGCAACTCCTGTAACAGTATTTGGTGAGGGATCATATCAGGCAATATATGGAGTAATTTTGTGCCAAATGTTATCTGTGTTGTCGACATTTATTTATTTTTGCTGCATTTTAGGTAATTTAAACATATGACTTGCATAACAGAATGAAATCTCCTCGTTAATATTGCCTGATCCTTCTTTCAAACTCTTCAAACGTATAATATTTTACCTAGTTTGACATGAGATATCTTAAAATCACTGTGCCGCAAATGACTTGTACACACAAGTTAAATAATGAAGTAAATAACACTGCAAAGGCCACATGTACTATATTATTTTTTACTGAAAACGTAAAACAAGAAGTGTTGTCAGAACACTATTGACCAACTCTTAACTTTTTCAAACTAAAAATTCTGAGACTAAAATGTCTCTAAAAGGAAACAACTCTTAATTTATCTGAAATGAGCATTCGTGCTGCTCAAACTTTTCAACATGAGCACTGAAGATGAATCTAGTCACCGTCTCCTTGTCATATATTTTAATGTCTGGTCCACACACACCTCAATAGTCCATCAGCTCAGTGTTTAAAGGGACAGTCCTGTATAAAAGCAGGTGCACCGCATCCCTCACTGTAACACACACTTCTCTTTCCGACTTCCATACTTCCTGCGTCTCATTTCTAGACCTCTCTCCAACCTCTCGTCCTCTTCAAGAGCCCTTGAGGAGAGAAAAAGAAAGAATGAGAATAAGTCAGAGATCAGTCTTCCACCGGAACTAGACCCTCGTACGGCCATTACCGGAAGCCAGTGATTATAGTTTATAAAGTTATATCTATGGATATTTTTCTTACAAAAACATCTCACTTCGCTTCAGAAGGCCTTTATTAACCCCCTGGAGCCGTATGGATTACTTGTATGATGGATGGATGCATTTTTACAGGGTTCAAAATCTCAAGGGCTACTCACTCCCATTATAAAGCTGGGAAGAGCCAGGATATTTTTTTAATATAGCCTGTGTTTGGCTGAAAGAAGAAAGTCATATACACATATGATGGCTTGAGGGTGAGTAACTAACCCTATAAAACTCTGCTATTCTGGCTGTTTTACACAGAAGAGTTAGACCAGGAATTCACAGAAAGCACAGAGTATATCTGTTGGTATCTGAATGAACCTCACCCTCTCTCTTTGGCATCTATGTCATGAACAAGCTCATCCCTCTTGTTGACTAAAGACACCAGCTCCTGCAACAACAGCTGCTCTCTGGTTTTATGAGCCTGGGTTTTCTTCCATTCTTCAAAAGAAAGACAAAAAATATGGATAATGAAGATATTTAGCCTCATGCTACTGATGAAACTACTTTATGAGTGGCAAAACATCTTTAATATGTATAAAAACATGCAGATGCGTATATTCTCGGTCGGTCACAGTGATTTTGCCAAGTAAGACATGTTCCTACAACATATTTAGTTGATCCTGGAACAACATTCCTGCCTGAAAATGTAGTCCTAATCCTATCCATACCTAAAATCATATGGAAATGATAGGCGAATATGTAGAAGCACCTAACCCTGGTTGTAAGCCTAAACTTGACAGAAACTGTAAACTTGTTCCTTAAATCTGATTGGTTGTTTGGAATGATGTCCAGGATCAAAAAAGATGTTGTACTCGGTGAAATCACATTCACCAATTATTGAGATATAGTTCTCCATTTTACCTTCCACAGCCATTAGATCTTGCAGTTCTTTCTTCAGCAGCTCAAACCTCCTCTCCAAATCTTGCTCTTCTTGTCTGTCACACAGAAGGAATGATAAATGTTCAAATGATTCCTTAGAGGCCATCATCTAAATGAGTAAAGTGGAACACACAAAGTAACTGAGAATAAGTGTGAAAAGACATACAGTAACTGTAGTTGGTCTTGTCTCCTGATCAAAGCGTTCTTCTTGTTGACCAGTGTAAACCACTCCTGGATGAGTATCTCTTCTTCTACACGATCACTACCTGTAAGTGCATGAATGATAAAAGCATTTAAATTGATAGCAAAGCTAAATTTTCAGCATCTTAACTCCAGTCTTCAGAAATCATACTAATATGCTGATTTGGAGCTCAGAAAAACGTTTCTTCTTGTTATCAATGTTGAAAACAATTGTGCAAAAAAAACAGAAATCATTACTCTCACGTTTTATCAATTTTTCATCCATGCTGAAATAAATATTAATTTCTTAAAAAAAAGAAAAAAAAGAAAGAAAAAAGACTGACCCCAAACTTTTGAACAGTAGTGTACACTACCTTTCAAAGGTTTGTGGTCTATTTAACAACAAATCCTTGGTGTATATATAATATAATACAGTGTAATAATATACACACACACACAAACATACACAGTATGATTTATGTTTTTTTTTTTTTTAAGTTATACAGTTTTTGAGCTTTGATTTGTTGCTTGGTAAAAATAGGCACTCTAACTACTGTACTGTCTGACTTACCAGATTCCATAAGTCTTCTGAGTTTCTTCTCCACAACGTCTGCTCTGCGATCTATCTGCCTCTGTTCAGCCTCCAGCGCCTGCATCTCACCAAGTACATACTGACTGATATCCTGCAAATAGAAATGCACATCATAAAGTCTCAAACCCATGTATATGTATTTGCAACTTTTTTAAATACTGGTTTGGAGCTAACATGTATAAACCAAACTATGTAAGACTTGGCAATATTTCAACTGATGTTAATCATCAAGTCACAAATAGAAAATCAATGAATGACCTGCTTGTCTCCTGCAGTGGCCTCTTCAACAATTTCTACATTTCCAATACAAGCAAGACAGAAGAACACAATCAACAACATTTCACAATAGTTTACAATACAAAAACAGAATTTTGTTCATAAATTATTACACTCTGCAGAAAACATGTTCAGCCTAGGTTATTAATTTGACAGTGTAAAAAAGTCTTTGAAAGGTGTGTTCTGAGTTAAATCTTACGTGACTCTGAACCTCCTCTGGCTGCCTCGGTTTCTGCTTGGACTGATGCAGTCTGGGTAAAAACATCATAATGTACAGCAGCTCAGTAATATAATACCGTTTATACAGATTAACCAGTAATATGATCATTGAAAAATAATTACTCACAAAGACGAAAAAAATATATAGTACGCTATACATAATACAACCCAGCTTCAAAAACAATATATCTCTCATATTATTACAATTTAAAAGAAATGTTTTCTATTTCAGTAACTTTTGAAATGTAATTTATTCCTGTGATGTCAAAGCTGAATTTTCAGCATCATTACTCCAGTCTTTAGCATCACACGATCATTCAGAAATCATTCTAATAGGCTGATTTGATGATTTGTGGAGAAGCATGTGAGGTTTGCCATCATAGGATTAGATTACATTTTAAAATATATTAAAATAGAAAACATTTATTTAAATATTTTTTATATATCATATTTTTCATGATATTGTTTTGTATTTTTGATCAAATAAATGCAGTCTTGGTGAGCATAAAAGACATTTTAAAAAAAAGTCTTATTTATTTATCTCAAACGTTTGACTAGTAGAGTATGTTTTTAATGTTTTACCTCTGTACTGCTCTGCTGTTCGTGTGGTTCGGGCTCATCCAGTGACTCTCCCCGCAGCTTCGATCTGCGTTTTTTTACCAGATCTGCATCCTTGACGTGAGAAAAAGCTTTTGAGGCGTGAGTTCTGGGTGGTGCCACTGGAGGCTGTGCAGACCCTGAACCTCCAGCCTGGCTCAGGCCCTGCGTTCGCTTCATTCTTGGAGGTGGAACCATAGCACCGGCCTTTCCCTCCCTTTCAGGGAAGCTTCCGTTGGTCTCTAGAGTGAGTCCGCTGCTCTGAAGCCTTTCGGCACAGTAGCGAGCGGCGGCTTCGGGATCGGCTTCCTCCCTCTTTTCACCAACAGCATAACTGGACTCGCTGCTGTTCTTCTCGATCTGAATGACACTGAGCTCCTGGCCCATGAAACAGGTGCGGATCTGGTTGAGATACGTCATCACGATGAGCCTGTCGGGAACTGCCAGCAGCACCATGTCAGTGGGCTCTATCAGCCTGGAGATGCCCAGTTCAGCAAAGCCATCAAACGCCTATGAATAGAAAAATCTTTATTTTTTACCATTTCCTGATCACAAGGAGAAAAAAAAAGTTATTATCCAACATTAAAAGGGGTGGATCACCTTCTTGTTGTTGCGTTTAATGTCATACGGATCCAGCATTTCATAATTCCTAAAGACAAAATAGCAAACATACATGATATTGAATAAGATGGAGTTGATCAAATATACATAACTCATTTAACATTTATGCCTTCTTCCACATTAAAACACCCACACTTTATCTGGATGGAAGTGATGCAGGATGGCACAGAAAGCAAGGCCGTTTCTCCACGAGGTGCTGAAGTTTGTTATTCGAACACCCTTGTAATCTTGTGTGACCTTTTGGCACCATTCCAACAGAGACTGGCTTGAATTCACCAAGGTTGTAATCTGGATTTGAACACAGGACAAATTAACCACCTGCTCATTAATATCACAATGGTAACAATCAACCTAATAAAAAAGCAGTAGATCCAACAACCTCTATTTCACTGGTCGGCGATGTGTGAGCTGTGAAACTTTCCTGAAGGTCCATGGCATCTGCTGCAGCTCTACGTTTATTACGAACAGGCACTGTGGGCTCAGTATTGGCCTCTCCTGAAACCTCAAGCTGATTGGCTGATTGGCTGACGTCTTCTGGAAAAGAGGCACTTAAACGTTTCTTCACGCGAGGCATTGGAACAGGAAAACTTGAGGAATCTTCAGCTGCTTCTTGTCTAGATAAAAGAAACAAAAGAAATATTAAACAAAACTGCTGATTTCTACATCTAAATAAACCAATATTGTAAAAGCTATTCAACACATGTAAAAACATCTCTTTCAAGCATAAAAATAAGTTCAGAATTAGTTTCACAAAGCATGACATCAAAATTAAACAAACAAGCACCAATGTCTTCATCTTTATCATACATTCATTTATTTTATTTACATTTTGCAATTTTTTCATAAAGACAGTTTAACTTAAAGGTCAAACCCTTAATGACTAAATTAACCATACATTGGCATTGTTTTTGAAAACCCAACATTGAGGAAGCAACATTATTGGTCAAAAGACAGGGCAACTCTAGTGACCAGTTACAGCACTTATAGAAAATAAAAATGTGCATGTGTAATGTCTACAAATGGGACCACAGTCGGTCCAACAAAACTTACCCAGACACATCTAAGACAACGCCTGAGTCATCTAAAGTGTCAGTGCTCAAATCAACCTCATTATCTCCAGAATGTACAGCAACCTTTTCTTCCTCAACACTTTGATCTTTTTCAATTTGTTGCTCTTTCACAGGAGACTTCTCCCCATTTTCCTCACAATGTTCAACAAGTGGAGCACCAGTCTTGTGTATTTCACTGTTAACTGTCACATCAGGAACTATCTGTCCAGTGAGGTCTAAATCGGACTCCTTTTTGTTTATCTCTAGTTCTTTTGCAATTGTAGTGGTTGAATCCTCAAGGCTGTTTATCCCTGATTCTGCCCTCACCTGCATGGGCACTTCGACGGAACATTGTTTATTGTCTGAGAGAGGAAAGACTTCTACGTTAAGAGAATCTACAGGAGCAGGTGGACAAGTCAAGGGATCAGTGAGATCATCTGGAAATGAGCAACTTAGACGTTTCTTTACACGTGGCACTGGGACTGGGAGAGTTGAATCTTGATGGGCTTCTGTTTGGAGAACAATGTTGTCTGTATCTGCTTGAGACACAAGGGTGGATGAAGGAGCTGGGAGATCATCTGAAAAAGAACCACTGAGACGTTTCTTTGAACGTGGCACTGGGACTGGCAGAGTTGAATCTTGATGGTCTTTTGTTTGGAGAGCAATGTTGTCTGTATCTGCTTGAGACACAAGGGTGGATGAAGGGGCTAGGAGATCATCTGAAAAAGAACCACTGAGACGTTTCTTTGAACGTGGCACTGGGACTGGCAGAGTTGAATCTTGATGGTCTTCTGTTTGGAGAGCAATATTGTCTGAATCTGCTTGAGACACAAGGGTGGATGAAGGAGCTGGGAGATCATCTGGAAAAGAACCACTGAGACGTTTCTTTGAACGTGGAACTGGGACTGGCAGAGTTGAATCTTGATGGTCTTCTGTTTGGAGAGCAATGTTGTCTGAATCTGCTTGAGACACAAGGGTGGGTGAAGGGGCTGGGAGATCATCTGGAAAAGAACCACTGAGACGTTTCTTTGAACGTGGAACTGGGACTGGCAGAGTTGAATCTTGATGGTCTTCTGTTTGGAGAGCAATGTTGTCTGAATCTGCTTGAGACACAAGGGTGGGTGAAGGGGCTGGGAGATCATCTGGAAAAGAACCACTGAGACGTTTCTTTGAACGTGGAACTGGGACTGGCAGAGTTGAATCTTGATGGTCTTCTGTTTGGAGAGCAATGTTGTCTGAATCTGCTTGAGACACAAGGGTGGATGAAGGAGCTGGGAGATCATCTGGAAAAGAACCACTGAGACGTTTCTTTGAACGTGGAACTGGGACTGGCAGAGTTGAATCTTGATGGTCTTCTGTTTGGAGAGCAATGTTGTCTGAATCTGCTTGAGACACAAGGGTGGATGAAGGGGCTGGGAGATCATCTGGAAAAGAACCACTGAGACGTTTCTTTGAACGTGGAACTGGGACTGGCAGAGTTGAATCTTGATGGTCTTCTGTTTGGAGAGCAATGTTGTCTGAATCTGCTTGAGACACAAGGGTGGATGAAGGGGCTGGGAGATCATCTGAAAAAGAACCACTGAGACGTTTCTTTGAACGTGGCACTGGGACTGGCAGAGTTGAATCTTGATGGTCTTTTGTTTGGAGAACAATGTTGTCTGAATCTGCTTGAGACACAAGGGTGGATGAAGGAGCTGGGAGATCATCTGGAAAAGAACCACTGAGACGTTTCTTTGAACGTGGCACTGGGACTGGCAGACTTGAATCCTGTTGGTCTTCTGTTTGAAGAGCAATGTTATCTGAATCTGCTTCAGAAGGAGGTGTGGATGAAGGGAAGGGAAGATCATCTGTAAAAGAACTACTGAGACGTTTCTTCACACGTGGCATTGGAACTGGAATATCAATGCATTTGATTCGAATTTTCACTTCAGACATCTCAGGAACATTCAAATCAAGCTGTACCTGATCTTTCATGTTCAGTTCATTACCAGCTTGGGTCTTTCTTGTCTCTTCAGACTGAGACATATTGCTGATGACAGAAGACAACATGCTCTTTATTTCAAACTCTTCATTGGCATCATTTATGCTGGTTTGAGGAGCACACAATTGTGTGACTTTTGGAGGCAATAGGGGAACATTTTCTCCATTGTTGCTATGACATGATGCTATAATTTCTTGGGGTGTGGGCTTCTCTTTGGGTGCTGGTGAACAAATCTCAATTTTGGATACCTTTAACTCATTTTCAGCTGCTTCTTTCACTGAAGTGTCATCAGGAAAATAAGCACTTTCGCATTTCTTGGTTCGTGACAACGGGACAGGTACATGTGTTTCTAAAGATGTACCTTCATCTGCCGTAGCTGAAGAACATTGGATGGTGGTGAGGGCTGTACCTGGCTGTACATTGTGTGAAGTACTCTGAGAATTATGTCCAGTTTGTTTTATGACACAGATGTCGTCACTTTGAGCATTTGGTTCAGCTGGATTGGAAACTGGTGTTGATAACAGAATGTTCTCTTGAAGAATATCCTGCCTCTTGCTCCTTGGTGGCAAAGGTTCTTCTGAAGTTGAAACATCAGTCTGTTCTGCAACAGTCTTTGGGTTAATAGAATTTTTTAAAAACGGTAAAGACATAGGTGTTTTTTCTTCATCCAGCAATTCGTCTGGAAGAGAGACTTCGTGCACAATATGATGTTGTGGCCTTAAGGACAAAAATACAGTATCACTACATTTATTTTTGTTTTGAGATCAGTAATGAATACTGCTTTCCAATGACACACTTATAAACCACAGCCAACTGATACATACTTTATCAAGCAACATTACCACAGCTTAAAGTACAGCCATCAGAAATGGCATACCTTTGCAACATGCAACGAGTAAATTAAAGTCACAACAGTTGCAGATTTTGTAATAATAGCACAGATATCACAATCTTAGCTAAACAAACAAATGTCTTTAAGGGTGCAGTGTATTATTTGTTGTTGTTGTTCTAAAATACTTTCTCTTCCCAGTTATATGTGCAGATATAACAGCAAGTAAAAACTGTGGCTCTTTCAAAATAGTTCCTGTCTGCCAATGGCATGATTTAGAGGCTGACAACTCGTTTGGCCACAATCATTATTTTTCCAATTCCATTGTGTGCCACTAGGGGCATTAAAATGACACAGTGCACCTTTAGGGCAAAAAGCAGAATTCAACACATGGACAATTTTTCTTTTTAATTACAGCCATTTCACTGCAAAATGTGTGCAAATGTGAGGAGGAAAACGCTAAAATAAAAAAATAAAAATAGTATAGCCATGCTGCTGTTTGGAGGGCTCTGTCATTGTTGGGATGCAACACTCTTGATGAACTCACCCCTCCTCTTGAAATATTGTGGTTGACACCTCATCCCTCAATGCCTCAAACATTTTACTTTCTGTCACAATCGCATCATTACAGGTTTCCTCTTGAACATAAGTTGTACCCTCTTGTATCAATGAGTCGGCACGTGTGTTATCCTCCTCTTCTTTAGTTATCTCATGAAGGTCAGCCTCCGTCAAGGGGGGCCACTTCCTCATTAGGCAAAATTCTTCATCTTCAACAAACCAGCTTTCAGATTCTTTTGATGACAGTGATGTTTCTGAACAACCACTAACCAAACGCCACATGTAGGGTTCAGCAGAATCAAACACCTCAGGCTCTGCTGCCTCCAATGAATGATAACATCCACTAGCTATGCGAGTCCCACTGCCCTCGGGATCCACAGAGGATGAAAGGCTGTTGAGAGGATCTAAAGCGTCCGTTACCGATCCAGAGCTAGAGGGCTGCAATATTGCTGCAACGGTCTCATAACTAAAAGAAAGCAACACTTAAAATGTTAAAAGTAAAAAAAAAAAAAAGGTTTTCCAAACAATAAAATGCAAAATATGATATTACTATAAATGAAAATAAATTGCTCTAACAAAAGAAAACATTTGTATATGGTTAGGAGTCATTTTATTGATTTCTCATTACATTTATATCAATCTTACAAAACTTAAAAAAAACAAAAAAACATTGACCTACATAGATTTTAAGTGTTTTTCTCCAACAAAAATCCAACCCAACATGCTCAATGTTTTCACTCAGTTATGTTATTCGATCTTACCCTCTGTGAAAGACATCAACTATACTCTGAACAAGACCAGAAGATTCTTCTTTCTCTGTGGAAGAATCATCTGCCTCCAAAACCTCCCATCCTAACATTTGAGCAGTCTCTCCTGGCTCTGCGGTATCATGGGTTTTACTAGTGGAATGCTCCCCGACATGTTGCTCCTCTAGAAGAAACTTCTCCTGATGGTTTTCAATACTGATACAGAATAGTTCACGAGTTAAAAGTGAAGTCTGCAAGGGTCTGTGATGCAATTCACATGCACCATGCGTATCTCTCATGTACACACAAAAAATGTTAGGGTACAACATACAGTGAGATGATATAATAGTGTTAGTGAAGAAAGTCATATATTAGTCAGTTAATTCAAATCATGTTGAGGCATGTTTTATTGGATTATTTTGAATGACACAATGGGTGTTGTCTTTACATGAACAAGCTTACATACAGCTCCCATAAAGCCAAAACAATGTCAAGAAAATATAATATAAGTAAAATAACTACTAAAAGAAATGTGGTCTGCATTTACGTAAAGCAAATCAAACAATCTATTTCAAATGCAGCAACAGAACATGCTATGTAACTCACCCTTCAACCAAGGGCATCTTGTGAAAACTTCCTATTTCTTAAACAAAAAATACATTTAAAAAAATCTTAACATTTCTGAGAATACATTTTGTTCAATGTTCAAGCCTCACTCTAATGTTGGGTATCTTACCAGTTCCTGTTATGTCCAGTGATTGGCTCCTTTCTGATTCTATGTATTGAGTAAATTTGGCCTCAAATTCAATGTGTTCTTGTGGTAGACTTGATGGACAAATTGCAAATGTAGAAGCATGTGGGAAATCAGGAAGCCTTGCTTCAACAGGAGAACATGACACTTCAGTGGCCAGGTTATTGAAACCTATTTCATCATTTGCAGAGAATGAAGCTTCTGAAGAAGATGGCAAGACAAATGGCATCACATGCTCTTCTTTTTTTAGCCTTTCTGCGCATGGAAAACCATAATTGCTGGCCTTATCAGGGCAGGTAGGAGTAAGCAAGAACATAGTTTTTGAATACTCTTCATAATCCTTTGTACAACTTAAAAAAAAACCTGGTCTTTCTTTAAGAGGTTTGACCCATATGGGCTTCTGAGCAGACCATATCCTTTCTTGAGACTCTTCTATGGGCATAGGTTTTACTGTAGGAACACCTACGATACAAGAAAGCATTGGACAAGAATGCAAAATGCTGACTATGTCTGGTTCTTTACTGAGATATAAGCCCTCCACTTTAACCTGAGGAAGAGAGGGAAAACCAGGTATGCATGCTTCTCTCGGGCAGGTGGGCACTAGTGTAAACATCCTCTGCAAAATATATTTGTCTATTTCTTCATATGGAGTTGCTAAATTAAACTGGAAAAGCAGTTCTGATCTGGTTCTCAATGGCCTCTCCAACAAGGGTGTTTCATCAGCAAACCATGCTCCTGTGTTTATTCTCTCATTTGATGAGAATCCCATGATTCTTGAAGCCTTCGGAACACACTGATGAAGATGAACCATATAGGGAGGAAGTGTAGCTTTGCGCTTAGGTGCATATGGAAATCCTGGTATTCTTGCCTTTGATGGACAGGTTGGAGCCAATGCAAACATTATTTTAGGTAATTCACTGAGCCAATCTACTCTGTCAACAAGAACAACAGGTTGTTTTTTAAAAGATGCATTGCACAATGTTTTCTTGTCAATAGACCAATCTAAATGCTCTCTTTTAGAAGAAAATCCAATAACATTTGACTTCTCCGGGCAAGCTGGAAGCATGCAAAGCATTATTGGTTCGGGCACAGATGGAAAACCTGGAATACAGACAACTGATGGACATGTAGGTGCCAGAGCATACATTCTATGACCATTTTCTTTGCATTTGTCCATGTCCAAAACAACAGGGAGTTTCTTTAATTGACTTGACCACAAAATGACTGTACTCATAGGCCAATTGGACGTCTTTGGGATCCGGATGCTCGGACAACCAGCTATATTTGAAACCTTTGGGCAAGAGGGACAAATTGTTTGCATGTTCGGCTCCATCTGTGACTTAGGATGTGGTCTAGATGGAAAGCCAGGAATACATGATGCTTGTGGGCATGTTGGTGCCAGAGCTATAATCTGAGAGTCTTTTTCATCTGTACTGGGATCAATAATACCAGTCTGTCTATCTTTGAGTAAATTGCTAAAGATTATTGATTGATCACTAATGCACTCCTTGCTTTCAAGGACCCTTAGAGATGGACATCCAGGGATTCTAGAAAGCACCGGACAGGATGGGAGAAGCTCCAACATATTTGGCTCAATTTGGGTTTCAGGGGTAGAATCTGGAATTTGTGCAGCATTTTCAGAAATGAAGTTTAATATCTCATTTGCAGGCTTGGAATCGTCCCTTTGTTTAGAATCAGCAACTGTAGACTCTTGAATGTCTAATTTATCACACGATTGAGTAATTATTTCTTCACTGTTTGGTGCAGATGGGAAATCAGGATTAAGTGTTGAAGATGGAATTGAGGCCACCATCATTACAGGGATCTCTAAATACTCAAATGGGCTATCGGTGTCTAAAACTTGCTTTGGCTCAGGAAGTTCTTCCAATAATGATGTTTCAATGCTCAGCCACTCCTCGTGATCCTTTTCTTCTGGAACCGGGGTCTGTGAAGATGTGTCAACAACAAAGGATGTTTCTGGGCAAGATGGACACAGGGCCTCTGTGAGTCTTTTAGCAGATGCAAAGCCAGGAATTCTTGCTTCATTTGGACATGTGGACGTCAGGGACACCATTTTTGCCTCAAAGGGGGATTTGTCCAAATATGGCATAAACAAAATATTTTTGGTTGATCTACATGGCTCATCCCAAATTATACTTAAATCAGTTGGCCAATTGATTAGGTCTGTTTTGCATATGCTTGGCAGTGCTGTAGATGGACATCCAAAAACTCTTGAGAACAGTGGACATGATGGGAGAAGATCTACCATGTTTGGTACACACTCTTGTTGCAGTCCTGTAGGTCGATCTTTTGCTGTAGAAGGGACCAGACTATTGTGATCTTCTTTAGTCTCTTCTTCTTTCTGTAAAGCGTCAACAAACTGTTCTGTTCTGTCTTGTGCTTCCCATAATATATCTTCAACCACGTCCACGTTTTCAGTCAGAGTGTCTCCGTAGTTTTCAGAAGGTGGAATCTGAGCACTTATGCTTTGACAGCTGAGAAAAATAAGCATATAATCAGATGTCATATGACAATACAAGACAATTTGACTGCATGCATCATTCCATTTGCTGGCAGCCAATTAACTGTTTCAATGAACGTGTCCTCCTGAACACTTCATGAACTAACTGATGGGCTTGACAACTACAGCAGGCCTAAACTGTCTTCACTACACATCGTTTGCTGTGCCTAGTTTTCACACCATAATGCATTTATCATTTTAAAGGCATGGTTGACCCAAAAATGAAAGGGTCGACTATGTAGGGTCTACTGACTAAATAAGAAATTCATACAGGTTTGGAAAAGCATTTTTCCTTTTGGGGTGAACTATGCCTTTAAGAGAACAGTGGATAAATGTTATGCAGAAAGAAAAATTCTGATGCAATTAGGGCAAGGCAAAGCAATAAATTAACACTTTATCTTATGTTTCCTTGCAAAACTCACCTCTGCTCAACAGTCAGTAATAGTGGCATGTCTGGTATGGAGTGCCACATTCTGAAATGCATTTTCCTAGAAACAAGTGTCAAAGTATTTCATGCACTATCCACTGATAAGCAATACAAAATGAACTTCTGAACTTCTGAACTTACCCCCTCTCCAGAATTCCCTTTTGTCCTTCCTCACACCTTGCCCAAAAGTTCACATTCTCCTTGGTCTCCTCTAATGCAAAACTACTGCCAGACTGTTTTGCACTGGACAGGTCCATTTCAATTTCTGCTGGACCAAGCAGAGTTGAAGTTTCTTGTTTATGGCAAACATCTTCTATTGACGCTTGGCTATTATTTGTCTGAGATTCAAAATATGTGGATGGAAAGCCAGGGACACTGGACTGCTTTGCACAGGATGTCAGCATCTTGGCCATGTCTTCTACGTCTGAATTCAGGTGACTTTCATATGTTTGATTCAAGTTTATTAAGGAAGAACATATCATATCAGACTCATTCTTTGAGGTCCTCCTGTACAGTTGCTTTGCATCCACAGGCCATACACTTGAATCCATTGCTTCATTTCCAAAATCAACAGATGGCATACCTAATACTTTTGTAAAATGTGAACAAGATGGCATGAGGGAAACCATATCTGGTGCCTTCTTCTCAGTTTTTAGTCTTGGGGCAGATGGGAAGCCGGGTAATTTAGCACTGGTAGCACAAGTTGGGCGCAAAGCTACCATATCCCTAATGATAGCTTTATCATTCATTTCTCTGTACTGAGGTGGAACGGCTTGCATGGACTGACATTTTCTGCTTAATTGTTTAACCCATAATGGCCTTTCATTTTCAGGCCACTGTAATTCCACTTCAGATATTACACTTGACAGCATCCCAGGCACATTTGAAAATGTTGGGCAAGAAGGGAAAAGATAAAGCATTAGTTTGGGCTTTGGTGCAGATGGAAAGCCAGGAACACTTGCTTTCACTGGACAACTTGGCAAAATAGCATACATTTCTTCAAAACTCTCTTTGTTCTGATAATAAATGTTTAACCTGTCAGATGAGAACATTGGCGAACACCTTCTCACAAAAAAGGCTTTCTCCTTCTCCTTAAAAGGCCAATTATTTACCATAGCCTCATCAATTTTGCTTGGGTCTAAAGAGGGGAAGCCTGGAGTGTTAGCTGTCTGAGGGCATGTTGACAGAGTACCAGACGTTATTTGTGTTTTAGGCATGAGCCACGGTGCAGAAGGAAATCCAGGTGTTCTTGCTTTTCTAGGGCAAGATGGTATCAATGACAGCATATTGTTAAAAATAGATTTGTTTTCTGTAACTTCATACTGAGCTGGATATGGACAGATTAAATGACATGGCTGAGATGTTAGTGTCTTCATCCAAAATGGGTTAATGTCCTTTGGCCACTCCTTAAGTGAATCTGATGTGCTTGGAAGAATTTGTATAGTTGATATTCCAAATACACAAGAGGCTGTTGGACATGAAGGTAGGAGTTTTGTCATACAGAATGTAGTGTCTTGTTTTCGTTTTGGTGCAGATGGAAAACCAGGAGTCCTCGCTTTTCTTGGGCAAGATGGTACTAAGCTCACTATCCCGGTTAACTGGTCCTCTTTCAATATGTTTACAACTTGAGGCAAACTGGACTGGTTCTTTTGTGCTATTATCAGAGATGTTTCATTGTTGGATGGCCATTGTTGGATAATATTTTGACTACCAAGATCTTTTGTAGACGGAAATCCAGCAATGCAGGAAACTTTAGGACAACATGGTGAAATCCTGACCATACTTGGTGTAACTGGTTTTGGAGCAGATGGAAATCCTGAAATCGTGGGTGCTTCAGCACAAGATGACCTCAATGCAACCATATTTCTTGCAGTTTCAAAATCCACCTTCATTGAAAATGCTGGCAAAATCGGTTCCTTACTTTTCTTAAAATAAAATACAAAATTCTCTTTAGGCCAGATTTTATCTGTGCAAGTGATTGGATATCTTGAAGGAAAACCTGGAACTACAGAGACATCTGGACATAATGGTAGAAGACTGACCATATTGTAAGGCAAAGATGGGAATCCAGGGATGCTGGCAGTTCTTGGGCAAGTTAAATGTAGTAATATCATATTTTCCACAGGGATCCGGTCATACAATGAGCAATCCATATCTTGAATACATTTAGCTGGTTTCTCTTTTTGAATGTACTCTTTCAGTATCTTCACAGACCCTTCCCAAGGCCACTTAGTGTCTTGAAAGTTAATAGATGGCATCCCAGGTACAAAAGCAGTTTTCGGACAGGCTGGAAGAAGATACATCATGCTGGAAACAGATGGAGAACTGTCGACATTAGCCTCTTCTCCTTCATGTGCTTTCTTGCAGACGGGGAGAACACTGAATTCCTGGTTCATTCTAGGTAGTCCATCTACAAATAAGTCTCCTTTTTGATTTTCAACTGTATTATCAGCCAATATGGATGGTGACCAAGGAGAATGTGATACTTTTGGGCAAGAGGGCAGCAAAGCGGCCATGCTTTTTGCGCTGAGGGACAGGGACATTAGAACAGAGATCAGAGGGAGGATGTAAAATGGATTTATGAATAATAATAAGCGAATGGACCGCAACACATACAGTATATGCCTTTTATATTAATATAGCATAATAAGCATCAAATGTAACACAGTAACTATATGCTAGCAAATTTGACGGACGCATGCAGAACATACTTACCCTTCATCAATTTGATCTGACTGGGACATTTCTGGATTTGAGAGCAGCTGTGGCACAGATTCTTCTTTCTCTTGTATTTCCGCTGATTGAAAGCTACTTCGAAACGGCTCTGTTTTGCCTTTACAAGGAATCATCTTGTCTTCTGTCTGCTCATGTGCAGCTGAGAGTAAAACGGCCAGCTCAGCAGAGCTCTGTGAAATCTCTGACTGATTGATCTGGACCTTAGTTAATGGGGCGGTGAATGTAGGGGCTGCAGCAGGTTCTGGGACAGTTTCGAGGGCTTCAGTAGTGGATACTCTATCGGTTTCAGACAGTTCTGGTTTTGGCAGCTCAAAATGTGGGACATCAGTGACATTGGGTGACATATGGTCAGTGGGCAGCAGAGAGGTCATACTCTCTGGTCTAAGAAGAAAACACATCAGAACTGATGAGATGTGCTGAGATGATACCAAGGAAAAGTTTAAATTATACTGCATGGCATCACCTTAAACCAATGTCAATTGCATTTCTCTGAATGAATAGTGTTAATGAAACACCATGCTAAAATGCAAAGTCATTTTAAACCAATTTTAAACAACAATTGTTTCATGCCCCGCTTGGTATGAAGTTAAAAATGCTCATTCATTATTTTTTCCTCCATTCATCACAGTGTGCCAACTTGTGTTTTAACATGCAGACTAATACAAAAAGCAAATTAAGGGACTTTAACCCTGAATTTACACCAAAGAAACCCAATGGCCTCAAAATGTCAATAACCATTTCTATGAAATTCAAAACTGGTTTGTTGCTTTAGTCACCTTGTGGGTAGTTTTATTTTTTTTAAACTAAATTTATATCATTTTGGTTTTAATGCAGGGTTAAAGTCCTCACAAATGTAAGTGATCATAAAAAATTATGCAATACAGGAAAATCCATTCAGGATAATAAATAAAAAAAATTAAATCAATAAATCAATAAATCAATAAAATAAAGAATTGAATGAAATGAAATAAAACAAAACAAAACAAAATAATAGAAAAATAAAGAATGAAATAAAATACAATAAAATAAAATACAATATTAATAAGAAAATAATAAGAAAATAAAATAAAAAATATAAAGTAAAATAAAGAATGAAATAAAATACCAAAAAATAAGAAAATAAAATAAAAATTATAAAGTAAAATAAAGAATGAAATGAAATACACAAAAATAAAAAAATTAAATAAAATAATAATAAAATAAAATAAAAAATATAAAGTAAAATAAAGAATGAAATTAAATGAAATACAATAAAATAAGAAAATAAGATATATAAAATAAAGAATGAAATTAAATAATAAAATAAATAATAATATTTAAATAAAATAATAATATAAAAAATACATTAGGTTGTTATTTTTGCATCCAAAATTTCAACAAAAATGTAAAAAAATAAATAAAGTCACAATAAAGTCATCCATAGTAGTAAATGCAACACTAAAGTATTCCAGGTATTGATACCAAATTGTCAGTGCATTGCTGCTGTCAACAAACAACTTCACTCCATCAATGCACTTGCTATTGACATCAACCAATTTTCTGCATATTACTCACCCTCTTGCAGGCCGTACAACCTCAAGTCCAAAAACAGGCCGTTGCTTGTCCATAGAGTTGTTTGGTCTTTGGCTGGCTATACTGATGACTCCGGCTCTGCGAGGGTGAGGTTCATGGTACTGAGGAACGTCTGAAGGTTTTGCGCTTGCATCCTCATCAGCTGCAGAGATATTCACAGAGATCACAAAATAATTACTAATATGTCAAGGGAGATTTATTTTATTTATTTATTTAGAAATGTATAAACAATAAGCAATAGCAATAAGAGAAGCTGTAGTGAATACTCACCAGTACACACAGTATTGGGATATTCCTCTTCTGGTAGTACACTTAAATGTCTGTGTGTCTCTGAAATATAATATATATATATTATAATATACAGTATCATTTGTTATATCTTTTACAATATATTAAGCGCAAAAGATGAGGCATCATTCAACAAGCATTCTACTGATGCATTATCTTTTCCATCTGCTAAAGTTAACACAGCACACAATATGGAATTGAAAGCTCAAGTTTGTTAAGGTTCACATCTGCTTGCAAGATCAGCATTTAAAATTAAAATAAAAATCCAAATCATACAAATTACATGTTCTTCATTTATCAAGTTATCATGTGAACCATGCATCTGTTATATGTTCAAATATTTGGGGTCAGTAAGATTTCTTTAAAGACAATACTTTTATTCAGCAAGAATGCTGAATAAAGAAATGTATAATTTTACAAAACATTTCTATTTCAAATCAATTCTGTTATTTTGATCTTTCTTTTCAGCATATTAGAATTATTTCTGAAGGATCATGTGACGCTGAAGACTGGAGTAATGATACTGAAAATTCAGCTTTGCCATAACAGCAATAAATTACTTTTTGCAGAAAAACTGTTTTTTTTTTTTAAATCATGTAATCTTTCACAATATTACTGTTTGCACTGTATTTTTTAATCAAAGAAATGCAGCCCTGGCGAACATAAAAACCAACCAACCCCAAACTTTTGGACAGTAGGGTGTTACTAAGTAGGGTTTTTTTTTCATGTGTCCTCCAGGGGGCATAACTTCATGTAATTTAAGACTAATTGCATACTAGTCATCTGATTGTTATTAATAACCCAGTTTCATTTCTCTTTTCGTACTATTGAAACTTCTGTACGTTTATGAGAAATGCAACACTAGTACCAGTAATACTCAAAAACTAGAATAAAACTTAAAATAACTATTGTTTAACTGAATGTTGCTAGTATCAAAAACATTGTAACAGTCAGAAATACTGACTGTTTTAGCAGTTTTATAGTTATGATGGATGTATGCAATCCACTGGTAAGAAAGGAATGTGTGGCCCTTCTGACCCTGTGCTGTTATGCAAGCAATGTTGGAGTGTAATCTAAAACAGATCTCACTAGCTCAAGCCATGTTTCAATCTGTCGATCAATGTAAAACACACAACGACTATATGAACACACACATATAAAAGGTTCAGACCAACATATGTACCTGTGAGTGAGTCAGAGGAAGGGATTGAAATGGAGGCAATAACAGGGGTTACAGTGGATGTTTGGGTGTAAATGTGGGGGTCAGGGATCATGGAAGAGGGTGAAGGAAGAATGAAAGGAGAGGTTGGGGCATCTACAGGAGAAGGGGCTATTGGCCTGCGCACATTAGGTCTAAACACTGTGGGCACAACCTGATGTCTCCATTCGGACGTCTGGACCTCTGGGAGAGGCTCTGAGGTTGGCAATGACCAGATGAGAAAGGAAGATGATAGAAAGGGAGAGAATGATTACAAAGGAAGAATGGAGAAGGAGGAGATGAGTGCAGAGAGGAAACCAATTAAAGGGTTTGGGTTCACCCAAAAACTGTCTTTTAACTTTTTTTCAGGCTCACATGGAAGTAAAATAATGACAAATGAACACAAAAGCTGCTGGTGAGGCTGACTAACAGCAGATGGAGATTATGCATCTGTACTCTACGGCTATTCCTACAGTTCCCAGATGTGCAACGATGAATATCTACTGAATCTGTGGAAACAATTTCGTTAAAGGTGCTCTAAGCGATGTCACGTGTTTTTTAGGCCAAAATTTTTTTGTCACATACAGCAAACATCTCCTCACTATCCGCTAGCTGCCTGTCCCCTGAACACACTGTAAAAAAACGCGGTCTCTGTAGACAGCCCAGGGTCCACAAACAGCAAGAAAAACAAACTGGCCCAGCCTGGACCACGAAACATAAACAGTGTTCCAGCCAATAACCAACAAGAATGGTTTGGGGGTGGGGGATGGGGGGTTAGTGCGCGTGCACATGAAGGGGGGTGTGGAGAGTGGAGGAGAGAGATGCATGAAGAGGGAAGTTAGCTAGAGGAGAGATGTCCTAGACAACGGCAACGACTAACGTTGTAAATGTATATTCTTGAGAATTTTGATATGGCCGACATACGACCAAAGAGACGACGTTCCGATGAACAAATAACAAAGAATAGGGAAAAGGAGAAGGAACGCGCGAAGTCCCGAATTTACATCGGAAAAGCGTTCAAAAGGCGGCGAGAACTCCGCCGGCAGAAGGGCTTCCAATCCGACATTCAGGTGGCTCTGTTTTTGCTGGACAGGTGGGGAAATTCAGTTTGGTTTTTCTAAATGGTTCATGACTGTTTCAGGAAGCACGGGAGGGAGGGGGAGGGGAAGGGATGAGGAGGAGGAAGGGTCGAGCTAGCCTCCGTTTAGTTTGACAATACTTTGAACGTCAACAAGAAGTGACTTCACCCAACATCGCTTAGAGCACCAAAATTGCAATTTTTGAAAATGCAATGCATTAAATTAGGGTTATTATAGTTAACTAAAACCATTAAAATAAAACCATTTATTGTGTTACTTGAAATAAAATAAATGTTAACTGAAATAAAATATAAACAACGTAAACTTATTTTATTTCAGCTATGTGCCAAAGCAAATTTTCTCATTTTAATTTAGTTTAACAATGTAATAAAATAACTAAAACTGAAATAAAAATAAATACAAACCGCATATACATTAAAAATAATAATAATTAAAATGGCAAACAAATAAATTACTAATACTTTGACATTAAAATGAAAACAGAAAATACAAAATTGAAAACTAACAAACTATAATGAAAAAAAAAATAGTAACTCAAAGATAATAAAATATAACTGATTAAAATTCAAGCACTGTTAATGCAATGTATTGTTGTTGTTTTTAAATGCGATTCAGAATACTTTTTTTGTTTTAAAGGCATTTGTCATAATTTTACTGCCATAATTTTCATTTTTGAATAAACTATTCCTTTAAAAATATGAACTATGGATGACTCAGACAGTGAGGATTAGAGCTTTCACAATATTCATGCTCCATTGAAAGGGCATCCGAAACCCTTTCACAATGCAGATGAATGTTTTCATCTTAAACTCAACAGATGAAAACTGATCATTTCATTAGTTTAACACATGCAAACGAGTTTAGAACAGTCGTCCTAGAGTCTTTGTTTGTTCTCTACCTGAGTCAGAGACAACAGACGCTGTGACCACAGGACCAACATCAGGAGAGGAGCATAGAGGAGCACCAGAAACAGCGAGATGAGGAGAAACACAGGGATAAGGGGTGGACCGAGAACCAGATGAGGCAGCAGGAGCAATAGAGAGAGAAAACAATGATGCTGAAGGAGGAGCGAGGATGGCGGCGGACATGGTTTGAGAGCCAGAAGTAGAGACAGACTCGGCACTGAGCATCTCAGTGGAAGGAGCTACACTGGGAGACGTTACACCAGGATTGGGAGTAATAGCAGAAACGTCCATTGGTTGAGGAAGCACATGGGATGAAGACAATGCAGGAAGTGAGGACTTAATCGAGTTTGGATGACGCTGCGGGTTAATATGTTCTGCAGAGGTGAAGGGAGCAGGACACAGAGAAGGGTGCAGCTTGGGAGACCTCCACTCTTTTTGCCAAGATGCTGGTGTTGATCATGGCAAATAACAGAGGTTGATGAATGACAGAGTGCATGTATAAACAGACAGGGATACAAGGGGCAAAAGAGGGAGAAGAAAGAAAAAAGACATTTATAATGTTACCAAAGATTTCTACAAATCTTTCTTACAGTTTCCACAAAAATATTACGCATTCATAATAATTTCAACATTGATAATAATAAAAGGAAATGTAACTTGAGAAAAAATAGCATATTAGAATGATTTCTGAAGGATCATGTGACACTGAAGACTGGAGAAATTAAGCTGAAAATTCAGCTTTGTTATCACAGGAATAAATGGAATTTTGAATTCTATTCTAATTCTATTTTTAAAATAAAAATAGAATAACAATAGAGTTTTTTCTATTTCATAATATTACCGTTTTTACGGCATTTTTTTATCAAATAAATCAGGCATGTTGAACAAGAGAGACTCTTTCAAAAACATAAATCTTACCAAAAATTTGAACGGTAGTGTATCTGGTCAAATTTGATTCAAGTTTTAGGGAGTATCCAAGCCTTAAAGCTAACAGACATGGACTAAAAGCCATGAATCTCTTATTTTGAATTCATGGTCCTAACAGCGAATATGCATCTTTTTAGAAATATTTTTTTAGAATGCTAGGTACTAAATATGAAAAGTGTGGGTTCAAAACAAACTTTAAAATCAAATTCCATCTCATTTAAAAATGGTGTTAAGTCTGAACATCTGCCCATGTACCTGACTCAGTGGCAGAGGGCATGCTCGAGGGCTTTGTGAGGGCGGAGCCTGGCTCAGCCAATGAGGCGCGGTAGATTTTTGAGGCCCGTGGTGCAGGTTGAGCCATTGAACCATGAGGGGAGGAGCCAAAATCAAAGGAGGAGGGTTCAAAAACAGAAGGGGAGGAGCGAGAAGAGGGGAAGCTGTGAGGTCTCGAGGTCTTGCTACGAGCAGCAGATAAAGTGGCTAAATCAGGGGAGAAAAATACGGGACAGAAAGGAGAAGAATGAAGAAAACAAAATCAAATGGAAGTGCAAATAAGCAAAAATACGTTACACAGTTAAAGGCACAGTCTGTAAGTTTCGCCACTAGAGGTCGATTATTCAAAACAGTAACAAAGGCGTAGCTTGATGACGCCATGAATGAGTGTGGAACAGAGCATGTGAGCGGAGTGGAGCGGGAGCGAGAGCGGGCGGATCTTGGACAGAGCGCAGAGCGGCATTTTTAAAAGGACGGAGCGTCGCCTTATTTCCCGCTCCAATTTCGCTCCAATTTCGCTCAGCTCACACCACGAGTCTGAAGCATGCTCAGTGAAACCTAAACCAGGATCCATCTGTCTTGCATAGTCATCAACAGTAGACTATTTTCAGTCAAAACTCGGCTCAATAATGGAGTTCAAAAAGTAGGCTACTTCAAAAAGGAAAATGAGAAGTCACACAGGTGTAGGCTACTATTAATATAACTAACTAACAATGATAATGTGGTACAAGAAAACGAATGTGGAGACATCGTTTCAGTCAGCAAAGATTCATTTTGGAATCTCAAAAGACACCTCTCTCGAAAACATGAACGTGAGCTACGCGAACACGCTGGGAAGAAAACAAAAGGTTAGCAAATTGAATACGGTAACTTGTAACAAAGTGTAAATTAAATATAGCGTAATATTCAAACAAATTCGTTTTTTCATTCAAGTAGACCTAATGGTTCGTTTTATTTAGCCGATTTGTGATTTGATTTGATTTGATTTGTGTCGTCCGTAATAATATTTATATTATTAGGACCATTTATTCGTTTAATTTTACAGCAGTTTGTGTGTATGGAAGCCAATTTAAATTTTAATCGTGCGCGTTGCGCAAATAAAGTTCACTTATCAAAATTCTGGCCTTATAGTTAATTTACTTTTAAAAAATGTATGCATATTTTTGTTTATACAATTTTTATTTATATTATTAGGCCCATTTATTTGTTTAATTTTACAGGACTTTTTGTGTAGGCTATATTCCTTCTTACATAGGCCTGTAATTTGAAATAAAACATTTCAATTTGAAAAATGTTGTTACTCATTAGTTCTTTAGGAGGTAGGGCTGTGGTCTAAGCTAAAAGTGATAAAGCCTACATGTAGATTTTTTTCCTTTTTTGGAGCGAGCGGGGAGCAATTTGAGTGGAGCGCGAATTGAGCGCTGAGCGATAATGAGCGGAGCGGCCTGATGTAGCTTTGAGCGGGGGAGCGGAGGGGTGAACAGTTCCATGAGCAATGAGCGGAGATTCTCGCCGCTCCACTCTGCTCACATGCTCTGGTGTGGAATCAAACAGCCGATGGAAAGCTATCCGACGAGACTCAGGCAGAAATCATGTTCATGGATGAGCTAATGTATTAAAGTTTTATTAACCTTACTGTGGTATGAAGCAGGGCGGGCCCGAGAGCCTCGGACATTTTACAATTCTGTTTTTATTATTATGCTCATATGCCGCAATCGACTGCTGCCGCTCCTTTCGTTTTGTTGTTTATGTTTATTTTACAATTAAAGTTACATTTAATGTCAGCCTCCTTCTTCCCTGAACTTTAACTTTGTTACAGTTACGTTTGATCACTTAAATCAACATTATTTGATCTCATTCTCATGAAACAGCCAGAAGTGCTGAATTACTACTCATACTAAAAATATATTGTATGGTGGAGAAAATGCTGTATTACGGTTACTACAAATAAAGCTCTTTCTGATTATGCTATGTTAGCTACTTGACAGAATAGAGTTGTCTCTGAAGTACAAACATGTTATTCGCGGTAAATCAAGAAAACAAGAGATTCAAACAAAAAGACTAACCATGTTGAACTATATAACAATGGTTCGTTTTCTGTCAATAAAGGAATCCAAACAGCTGCACACCTATCTAATAAAACACATAATATATTAAAGCGTCTTTGGTGTTTCCATGGTTTCTACGGAAGTAAAAACGGAAATCAAGGGTAGCGCGGATATGACGTCACTGAAATAGTTGATTTCTCTGGATTAAAACATTGTTGAAAACACTTCGGATAATGCAAGTACACAAGTCAACAAAATATATAACACTTTTCTAGTGGTTTTTGGATATTTGAATCCAAATATCTTACATATTGTACCTTTAATTCCAGCTACAAAACAATTATTTACAAGCTACAGCCACCATCTTTTCGGGTAACACTCATTACCTGTCTGGGTTACATCAGGAAGAGGGGTCTGCTGAGGGGATGAGGAGGATTGAGCAGAAGAAGAGGAACGAGAGATGGGTATGCTAATCCCAGGAAGAAAAGAGAGGGGCTGCGGGAGAGGGACTGAAGCGCCCTCAGCAGAGCGACTGCTCTCCAGTAACTCGGAGTTAGCAAGACCTCCAGACGGCCTTTGAGGGACAGTTACAGCAACTTATAGGAAGAAGGAAAAACGACAGTATAAGGAGAGGTAGAGGGGGGAAAAAGGAAAAAGAAAGTAAAGCTACAGCTTTTGTAAATCTGTTGATGTGTGTGTTTTAATGAAGGCAAAAAAACACGCATTATATTAAAGTAAATGAGGTTCATTAAATCAAGTTGTGACAGAGCAAGAATGGTCAAAGTCAGGAGCTGAATATACAGCTAGTCTGATGAACAAATTCACAGAGTGCTTCATCAGTTGCTATGGGGATCAGGCTGTTGCTTCATTGAACAGCAGCCGTAAAATTCATTTGTTGTTTTTAATGGGGCAGTTTTCCAAAAGTCAATTAAGACTCCTTTTAATGAACCTAGAAGTCAAGTATGTAAAAAAACCTAATTGTATAAATGTTCAAAACATGATACCTCTCCAAAATAAGGAACCATTTCAGAAACAATCATTTCTAATAAATTTCTTGTTTAAGTCTCTTACGTTATTTAAAAATAACGGTCTTGAGAATTTTATGCAGTTATTCATGCAGGAATTTCATGTAGATATTCAGCATAAATTCAGTTAAAAATAAGAAATAATCAAAATGTAAGATATAAAGTCAAACTGTGAGATATAAATTTGTGACTGCAAGGTATAGAGACTTTATGAGACACACTTGGTTCCAAAGTTTGGGGTTAATAGATCCGGCTATGAGTAACCCACTTCTAGACAAAATAACCTTGAATTTGGTTACATGTCAAAAATAACTTGCGCTATGTACGATATTCCATCATGTAAGCAAAGTAAACAGTGATTACAAGGTGTTCGGTTTCATTTCTTCCCTCATTTCATTTCTTTGTTATCTAATTGATGACTAGTCTATTCTTGGGCTCTATTCAATTTTCACTGACAGCTCAGATTTTGCCTTGTATTGGCCTAGACGTCTGGGCTGTGTTTGGACGGCTATTAGACGTCTTTTAAACGCAAAATTGCTTGCTGGGTATTTGTGATGGTCTGCTGCATTGCCCCGGGTGGATGAGTGTTTGTACCTGAGCCAGTCGGCGGATGGAAGATTTTGGGCAGGGCAGGTGGATGAGCGCGTATGAATGCAGGTATAGTGAAGGCGTACGGGGAGGCGCGTGTCTGCGGGACACTGCCGGCAACACGGAGGGGTTGGACACGGGAAGTGGAGATGATCGGGACAGAAGGGTCAAGAGCGGTGCATGACAGGGGGTACTGGAGAGGAACGTTAGGTGTAATGAAGGAACAGCTCATCCGATCCGGTTCAGAATGAGCTGGGAGTAATGATGATGATGATCATGGAGAGGAACAGACAAAAACAGAAGAAGTAAGAGTGGATGTGTAGTTATGAGGTAGGTGACCAAAAATAAATTATTCCATAAAGACAAAGAGGAACTTAAATGAGCAAGGAATAATTCAGAAGATAAGAAAATGAGTGAAACCAGGAAGAGATGCAGATCTCAGATAAACTCTCACATTCACAAAGTTATGATCTCTGGTATGCTGAGGTCATGGGAATGTGTTATGCAGTTTCACCCACTTTCTGACTCTGACAGATACAAAACAAGCCCAACAATCCAGTCTATCCAAATGCTGGATAGCAACACGAGTTAGAAAATGCATTTCTCTGTATCTGATAAAACACAAAGATGACGTGAAACAAGAATCTATTCAGTTTGAAATGGTTGGTGTGATATTCATGATCTTTGGTTTTAGAAGTAGCAACAATATTGAGATAGATAGATAGATAGATAGATAGATAGATAGATAGATAGATAGATAGATAGATAGATAGATAGATATCCCATAATACTTCAATTGAATCATACCAAAACTAAAATGTTAATTCTAGTGTAAAGGAAATGAAAAATGACATTGACGAGTGGAAAAAGCAGCCAGAGCAGTTAGTAAGCTACCTGTGTCAGAGGGACCCGTGTCTACAGCAGGTCTCCAGGCCTTGTCATGTATTCTCCTAGCAGGAGGAAGAGGAGCTGAGCACAGGCCAAAAGAACAGAGCGACAGAAGGAAAAAGAAAGAGACCATTTGAGAAAAGAATAACAAAAAGTCTACAATGTGAATGAGACTAAATGTTTTGAGATTCTATGTTTGTCATGGCCAGAGCTACTTCTACTATCTGAAATACAGCATTAAACTAGAGCAAACATTAAATCAACTCAACACGACCAAAAACAGCGGTTCTAAAACCAGCAGACAACCACCAGGCTATCTACCCCCTGGCCAATTCCCCTAAAAAAAAAGGAAACAAAGCATAAAAACTTGCAAATAACTGTTTTAGAACAGGAAATGCCTGTTTCTAAACTTGCTTCCAAACTTCTGGTTTGAGCTTGAAGTTGCATAAGTATGTGCACATAAGACAGGGAGTTTATGTCAGTATTACCTATTACTGCAGTGGCCATTTTCACTGCTGCACTCAGTCTTTTGTCCTCCTCTTCATCACTGTCATTGAAGTCCTCCAGGTTTCCAATGTCAGACTGCTTCAAACTCATCAGACTCGCCAAACTTTGCATGTCTTCATCACTGAATACACAATACAGAATACAAAACTAATACTTAAAGCAGTGGTTCTCAACCTTTTTGACTCCAAAGCCCCCCATTGTCCACAACAATATTCAAGTATTCTTGAAATCACACCTTTATACTTGGGCTTTCTCATATATCCAGTTTTTTTAAGACTGAGTTGGGAACCCTAGTTGTTAAGAGTGTGAATAAAATAAGAAATATCTTGATTTTTAGTAATTTTATCTTATTTTAATGTGTGTTTTGTTTTAAAGTCATCTTGAGGTCCCCTTGTAACTTTGCTGAGGCCCCCTGGTTGATAACCACTGACTTAAAGTCACCATGAAATCATAATTGACAATTTCTTTTAATCTAATATTGCAGTATTCATTATAAATGATTTATCCGCGCAGATAATTTTTTTACTCATGTGCCCTCGTAAAATTTAATTAAAGTGGTCATGACATGAGAAATCAAATTTGCCTTGATATTTTGATATATAAGAGGAGATCTCTGTATCAATTAAAGCAAATTTAACGTTAGCTTTGACGCATCCCGTTAAACAGCTTGTTTGCGTCTCTGTACAGACTTCAGAAGGATCCCAGCAACAGAAGCAAGGGGATGGTTTATTTTAATTGCGTCCCGGATCGCGTCTGAGGATTATATGTTTGTTCGGAGCATTTTGTTTTGTCAACGAGGCACAGTGTAATGGAGAGTTCGCAAATAAACTTTTGCTGAAAGATGAAGCAGTCAGCAGTATAGGATCTGACAGCAGCTCCATCACAAACTGTAAGTAAATGGTTTCATAATACTTTGTCTGTAAATGATGATTTTATAGGGATAATGTTTTACTTTACAAACTCATGTGCAATAGCGAGTAGGCATTGATATTGTTTACTATGCAGTGAGGTTAGCTTAGGGCTGCACGATTAATCGAAATTAAACCGCATGCGATTTGGCAAAGGCAGCAATTTTTTTATGCGCAGCTTGTCAGTGAAGCACGGCTCTGTGAACGGTAGTAAACGCTGCTCCATCTGAAAGCCAGAGGGCGCTCTCACGCAGAAACTCTAAATATGCCCCTCAGAAGTATGATAGCGCACCAATGGGCATACTATCCCTTAATTCACTTTGATTGATTAAAACATGACTAATAAACAGACGACTTCAACAATATATGGTTTATCTGAGCTCTTCAAGCCTTCTCGGGTATGATAATTAAGTATATATACTTCAATGCTAATCAACATAGCCTTTATCACTGTATAGAATACTATGAAATAATATGTTGTGTGCCTTATTCTGTGTAAGAAGCCACATCATCTCACAGAAGGATGTTTTCAAACACTTTAAAGCAAATTATGAACGTTATGAAGCGAGTTTGGAGTAAAAACGTGAAAATAACTGTTTTTCTGCATAGATATATTTGTGGGGTTTTTTGTACAAAAAACTTTATTATCATAATAAGTGAACCTAACATATTAAAATAATTGTAAAAAATCCATGTCATGACCCCTTTAAAATAACTTCCCCTCCCTCTTGCAGCAACATCTCTTCTCTTCTCTGATGATCTGTTTACTGGTGCAACCTGTCGACCAATAGCAAACCACAACCCTCTTATCAATTCCAGATGGACAAAATCATTTCCCGTCCTACATTTTTTCTTGTTCGAGAAGCTGGCTTTCTAAAACAGACTATAGATCAGTAAAGTAAATAAAATTGTATTTGACACGGATGTTTCTGCATCATTACACAGATCTAGGATCAGAAACACTCCTTCCTAGTGGAACAATGAAACCATCTGAACTCACGTAGCTTTGCCCTCCTTCAGGAAGATACAGGACAGGGTGAGTTTAAGCTTGGCATCCAGCACTTTCACAGACAGAGGCTTTAATGTAAGCACCAGGTCAAACTGAGCCGGGGTAGCACTCGCATACTTCTTCATGTTAACATCCACTGATGCTAAAACTTTTCGGTGACCCTTCGTTTCCTGTGGATGTTAGGATGAGATGGGGTTAGACTGCTTAAAAAGAGAACAGTGCACTGCCAAATCAAGGCCGTCTCTTGATAGGACATATTGCAAAAACGCAAAACACATAAAAGCTTGTTAAACAGCACAAAAAAGTAAAAACAGAAATGCTAACATTGCTAACAGTACCTTTAATAAACAGGGTGAGATTACAAATTAGACATACTCACATTCTCTACGATAAATGTCCAGTCTTTGTCCTCAAATTCATCTGCATTTGGATCCTAAAGGGAAAGTGAAAATTGCTGACGTTGGTTTCATTTCACCTCATGTTTTCAAATTTCAATAATGGACAACAGACATAAATCTGAATATTTATATAACAATGACAAAATTCAGGTTTACAACTTAACCTAAGTTTATTATTTGTATATTTAAGAATTGACACAAATAACCTTTATTTTACAGAGCCCTGGCCTTAAGGACATTTCGCTGATGTCCAAAAAAATGTGACATGGGGAAAGAAATTCAATGCATTTGCATTTTCTCGCAAAAGTTTGGCATTACCCCAGGAAACCTTGTGTTCGCGCGCAAAAAACTTTTGTGTTCCCCCTGAAGAAACCTTGCGATTTCTCAGGAGAATGCAAGCATTTAGTGAGCGAATGTAAAGTTTCTCGGGGGAAGGCAAAACATTTGCGAGAGAATGCAAAAGCATTGGCATATAAGTTTTCCTCCCATCTCATATTTCTTTCCATCACCATGTCCCTTTAGGGACTCCTTACCATTTCTTGTCATATACATTACCATTCAAAAGTTCAGGGTTGGTAAGATTTTTTTTATGTTTTTGAAAGAATTCTTTCTACAGGCTACTCTTTCAAGGCTACACTTATTTGATCAAAAATACCATAAAAACAATAATATTATGTAAAATTATTAAAATTTTATTTAAAATAACCGCTTGCTGGTTTAATATATTTTAAAATGCCATTTATTTCTGTGACGGCATCATTACGCCAGTCTTCAGTGTCACATGATCCTTCAAAAATCATTCTAATAGGCTGATTTGACGCTCAAGAAACATTAATTATTATCAATGTTGAAAACAGTCATGCAGCTTGAAAATTTTGGTATAAACTGTGAGACTTATTTCAGGATTCTCTGATTCATAAGAACAGAATTTATTTGAAATATACTTTTTTGTAACAATGTAAGTGTCTTTACTGTCAGTTTTGAATTTAATATGTCCCTGCTGAATAAAAGTATTAATTTCTTTAAAAAATAAAAATCTTACTGGCCCCAAACTTTTGATTGGTTGTGTAAATGGAATTATTTTTAATTATTATTATTATTTTTTTATTAAATAATTGTTTTTGTAATTTTACAATATCAAAACCATGGTACAGGTGTCTCATGGCAGCACATACAATCATCCATCAACTGGTAGTTAAATTATTGGGTGAAGGATACTAGCAAAAGATAAATAAATAAATAAATAAATAAAGAGTGAAGAAATAAAGACATTCAACATTCATTCTCAATAAAGTTCCAAAGAGGGGACCAAATACGCCAGAAATCATTAGAACTCCGGCGTAAGTCACAAGTTAGCTTTTCTAAAGGAAGGAAAATAGCAATTTGATTCATCCACATATTAACAGAAGGGACATGAGGAGTGGACCACAACAGGAGTATACATTTTCTTGCTAAGTAGGTACAAAGATGCAAAACACATTCTAAATCATGATTGAGGTGTAATTCCGCTTTATAATTCAGGAGATAGATACTCGGGGATAGAGCAAAAGATTTACCAGTAACTCTCTGAACAATTTTATGTATTTCTTTCCAGTACACCTTGATCATGTCACAGCTCCAAAACATATGCATCACTGTGCCAATATTAGACTTACACTTGAAACAAAATTGGGAAACATTAGGAAAAATCTTATGGAGACGAACCGGTGTTAAATAAGTCCTGTAAATGAACTTAAAGTTTTGCTCGTGATTCAATATTGAAGCCCCTCTAAAAAAGACACCGGTGCAGATCGATTGCCACGCCTCATCACTGAAATTTGTCTCAAAGTCTTTTTCCCATATCGATTTCAGAGGGTGAAAGGAGGAAGGCCCGACATTAGATAACATATTATAAAAAACAGAAATCTGCCTTTTGAGGGAAATTGAAGAATGCAATTGTTTTTCTATATCAGAAAGATCAAAACGTATTCTATCATCCTTTAAAAGTGATTCCAGATAATGTCTTAATTGCAAGAATTTGTAGAAATCATTGTTGTGTAAATTAAATTGCTGTTTTAATAACTGAAATGATTTCAGATTGCCCCGTAAATGGAATTATTTTAAAAAAAATTGTGATGCTTGCTGTACCTTAAAGAGAGTGACTGTGATGTCCACGCTCTCAGGAACCTGCCAAACCACAGTCCCCCTGTATGGGTTCTTGATCCCCGGTTGCCAGCCATGAAGCTGATGATCACATTGAGAATACTGCTATTAACAAAGCTGGTGATACCCAAACATACGTTTACACAATGAAAAAATAAAGTCTTAACATGCAAACTGCATGAACAATGATTATGCATCATGATGTATGAAAGGATTAGAATTCAATACAATCATTCCAATGTATTTGTGAAACGAGCAGAACTATTTGTGTTGAAAGTATAATGACATCCCATTGCAACCAATTGTTTTGTGTGTATTTCCTTCTACTGTGCAAACACATCAATATTTTCAATGCGGTTACTAATGACACAAATACTGAGAGTTATGTTCCTCTTCTTTAAATTTCATAAAGATTCAATTTAAAGAACACATCCTGACTTTAATAGCAAAATTCTGTTTAAACATAACCTCAAACATGATTGAATAACTATTATGTGCTGTTCTGCACTTATAGTAGTGATCTATTCAAACAGCTACTAAAGCATTAGCTATTTCAATTGGTTTGTTAGCACTACCTTTGATAAATATATTACACTTGTTTCAGTCTTATTTGTATCACTTTGGATAAATGTGTCTTGTAGATGAATAATCGTCAAATAACCCGAGTCATATCTTTATATAGGCTAGTAGGCCTACTTGAAAGTTACAGTAAAAACCCACATCCTCTAACCTTGGTGCAGATGCGTCTGTTTCGCCTGGTCCAAACCACTCGCAGTTTATCTGGCTGCCTGTGAATAACACATAACAAACAATATAACACAAGTACAGTGCAGAAACACAACTGAAAGTACATGTAACATACTATCATTTAGCTTGATTAGTGAGCATGTAACATTGCTTGAAGCGATATTGCACTTGACACATAAAACTGTGATAATATAATTAGGATTTTCAGTCATACACTTAAGGGTATTGCTAGGGTTTTGCTTTATTGAGGTTAAGCATGTAGAAGGGGACTACCATCATGTGCACTCAGTTTGGTTATTAGGTTACTCATCTGACCCACATACAGGAAAGCATTATCCAGCGTCATTGCATGGAATGCTGCAGCTTCTTCAAGAGCAAGTAAAACACACTTATTCCTGTTCTAACAGGCTGACATTGTGTGCAATGTGAGTGAGTAATCACAGATGACTATTTTAAAAAGTAACTGAAAGACCAATCATGGGATGACAGGCCAAGACGACAGGCCAAAATCCACCACGTGACTCATTTTAAAGGGTTAGTTTACCCAAAAATAAAATTCCTGTCATTAATTACTCACCCTCATGTCGTTACAAACCCGTAAGACTTTTGTTCATCTTCGCAACACAAATTAAGATATTTTAACGAAATCTGAGAGATTTCGGTCTCTCCACTACAACGCTTAAAAAGTTCATAAAGAGATCATTAAACTAATCCATACAAATTTAGCAGTTTATAACCAATGAGGTTCATTCTCGTGTTAAGCAGCAAGTTTGAGCTTCAGCAAGAACCAATGAGGTTCATTCTCGTGTTAAGCAGCAAGTTTGAGCTTCAGCAAGAACCAATGAGGTTCATTCTCGTGTTACGCATCATGTTTGAGCTTCAGCAAGAACCAATGGGGTTCATTCTCGTCTGATGTCCATTGTCTGTATATGTCAGGAATTATAGCATTAAATAGGGCACTATTTGAGGGGACAGCCATTTGTAGTGGTGTCCGAAACCATAGTGGACATAATTGAGTGCACTCATTCAATCCCACAATGCACCACACTACAACCGATGTAAGCTCAACGGCTAGATAATACCCATAATATACACTCCTTCATGTGGACAATATTAGTGGAGTAATGTAGGGAATAGTGAATGAGGGTATAGGGGCGATTCCGAACACGGCCAATGTTTGTATGCGAATTTAAGCCTGAATTCAATCTGTTCATCATATAAAGCAATCGAGTCTTTTCAGAAAATTTGGACTAAAAAGCTCAACTCAAATGGAGATTAGATTTACGATCTCTTCATGAACTTTTTGAAGTGTCAAAGTGATACAGATGGTGCCCAACCAGAATGCGACTTTTACCGCCGCCGTTCCCGCGGCGGCAAAATTGGGATGTGTATTTGCTGCCTTTTACCGCTGAGTGGCGCTGTAATCACAGACTTTGAAAAATGTCAGTTTATTCTCTTTAATGCCGTAATCTGCCGCGGCAGTAATCTGAGCTGAGGTCACAGATAAATTTAAGATAAATATTGTGGTTAAACGAATTCAAATTCATTTAATTTAAACAAAGTAGACACACGTTAACATTGTGTGCCCAGTTTTTCTATAATTTAGAAAGGCTATGTCAATAGGTTACTTGTCATTTACTTCGTGTTATTTTAATGTGTTTGTAGATTTATTAACTGAAACATAACAGTGAAATAAATTAAAATAATTTACCGTAAAATTAAAACATTTTCAGGACTTGCAGTTACTAACCGATGTTAGTCGGTTTAAGCATTATTTCTTATATTCAGAATTAGGCTTACATGTTGTTATGATTATCAGTTGAATTCTTTAATAAATAATCAACCACAATGCCTATTACTACTGCCGCAGCAAAAATAAACCAGTCGAATTTCAAAGTCGTTCGCGAAATTACTATAGGCTATACCGGGCAAGTGACAGGGCAAAACAGCAGCAACTGCGGCATTTTAAAAGGTAAGCTTCCTATCTGTTTATTTAAAAAAAAAAAAAAAAAAAAAAAAAAAAAAAAATCATTATTTGAACAAAAATGAGACTGATTGAATATGTTAAAATATAAACAAACAAAGCAGAGAATAAAACAAACTTTTAGGGAAAAAATATAGGCCTATTATGCTCAGAATTGGTTAACATTAACGAAAGCAAAATATGTAAAAATACATTTCAAACAAAATAAAACAAAACAAATTCGTGGCCGAGTGGTAGGCTATAACTTACGTTTCAAATCCCGAACAAACATGGGCTACTTTTTTATTATTAATTTGATTTGATAGTTCTAAAATATTGCTACACCATATTGTTTTTTTTCTCCTATAGCCTATAGGCTATTAAATATTTTATATTTTTAAAATAAAATTACCATTCATTTCCATTTTACATTAGGGACAATCTTTTTCCAACAGAATGGCTGAACATCTGCATAATAATAATAATAATAATAAATAAATAAACAGCACAAGGTCTTGTAAAAACACTTTTTTTATTTTTTGACATAATTTTTTTTTTTTTTTTTTTTTTACTTTTAAAACAGAGAAAATAGTAGACCGAGGCTATTCAGACGATATCTGTGGTCAATGCATTAACAATAGACTCTCTGAGCTTCAAACGATCTGAGATCGAATCTCAGTATAGCCGACAGTGTTTATGTTTTTCCGTTCTTGATGCTTAAATATGCAACTGTTTATTAAAGTCAATCATCTTGTTTAATTATCAATTGTACATTAACATAAATTTGCTACATTCCAGTTGGGCCGCTGCACGCTATGACATATCTGATGAAGGAAGACTGTTAGCCGATTGCACCAGAAAATGAAGATGATGAAGCTCGTCTTTAATCTGCTAAATTATGTTTTTTTGTGTGTGTGAATCATTCACGAGATTGAGATGACTGACAGTTATACCCGGCCATAGCAACGGTAGACATTTTCCAAAACAGATCGAACAAATCAGAAAAATACTTTCAATACAGTATTGCTTTCAATTAAAAAATAAACAATGAAAATGTAAAAGAAAAAGAAAATTAATTAAGTTTGAAAACCCATCGCACATTTCAAGGTATGAATAAAGTGTCGGGACAGTTTATTTATTTAAACAGGGTTGCATCGATTCGATAGAGTTTATTCCCTTTGCGATGCAAAATAAGAAACATTTTAAATTTATTGTCAAAGAAATTGCAGCTAAATTAAAAAATGAAAACGGTACAAAACGAAAAAAAAGTTCAAAGCAACATAAATTAAGAACAGGCGTTTTTCTTTGCCTCTCGCGCTGGATATTTTTTTAGTAAGTTTGGTCTCCCTCACTGCGCGCGGCGGGTCTTTCTCGAAATTAAGCATTTCAGCGTAAAAAACACCATACAGCTGATAATACTGTATATGTCGCTGTGTGTCATCCACACAAATCACGAAAGAAAAAACTGTAACAAATAGCTTTTGTTCCTTCAAAGATACAACACGCCTTGCTGAATTCACCTACAATAAAACGAGGTGGGTCGCGAATTAAATAGCTCTGTATCTGCTAAATTGAAATTGTGTGTGGAAAACCTTTAAATACAATCAATAAAACTACAATATATAATTTAATAAGATATAGGGCCTACTGTACATAGGCTATGGACTTTTGGAGATTTTGAGATTAATCCTTAAAAGAACTTTGCCTTTGCCTGCTCATCAGGCTGGCTCCGACACTCTCCATATGCAAGACGGAACATTAACACCTCTGTCCTGCACCCCCACGATAAAGCAACTATTGCCTTCTCCAAACCCCCCACAGGCTAGCTGAGTTTGCAAAACAAAACAAAGAGTTTGCCACTCGTTGTGGTGTGCCAAAACACTTCATTATAAACTTCAATATTTCATTCAAAACAATCTCAAAACGCTTTGTGACATTTTGAAAAGCCGTGGATGCATTACTGCCACTGGAACCATGAACGCAAATACTGGTTCTGATTTTATTGTTTGTCGTTTAAACGTCATATATATATATATATATATATATATATATATATATATATATACAGAACTGCTTTTGAAATTACGATTGGAATTATTATAGGCTACAGAAGTAAAGTCATTGTATAATATTTGTTCCTTAGTGTAAAATGGAAATGCATGGTGATTTTATTTTGTAAATAGGCTATAAGCAAAAAACTATGTTTTAGAACTAGACAAATCTCTCTGCATCAACAATAGACTATAAAATGCATTAATAGGCTAATATAAAAATATCAATAGTCTAAGTTAGTTCGGGATTCGATCCCGTGTCATCTAAATGATCGTAACGTAAGTTCAACCACTCGGCCACGATTCACTCGTTGCGACATGGCCTAATGTTCCAGTGTGTGTTCGCTCACACGAGCGAGAAGCGCTCTTCATTCAAATGAACGCGCCGCCGCGTTTGTCGAACACTAATTCAACATGCCAGAATAAAACCTGGCTTTGGAACAATGCATAGCGCCACTCGTCGTGGTCTGTGCCAAAAAAATTATAATAATTTAGTTTCATTTATTTCAGTGTTAGTGTTTGAGTTAAAAAAAATCCTCTACAAATTATATTAACACAAAGTCGGCTGTAAGAGTCCTTTATAGGCTAAGTAAAAAGCAAAGGGCTTACAGTCTTAACATTTAGGCTACTTTGCTTAAATTCGATACATTTATTTTCAGTAGGGCCTAATAAATTTGTAGGGATGTAATTTCAGTATGCTTTACCAACGCTATGTATTCAATTAAAGTTCCAAGAGGTCTGGTATATATTTCCTTCCCAGCTGACACTAATATGCAAGTGCACAGCAAAAATCACAACTTGTGCTTGCTGCGAACGCAACTTATTTAAGGTGTCTCAACTGTACACAGTCTACCCTACAGTGTGAATTCGTTACAAGGTTTCATTTAATTATTTTTTTTCCATCTATGTTGAATATGAAAAGTGAACAGCACGAGTAAGATAGGATGCATTAGGCTATATCGAGAGATGGATATGGAGTGGGTCAGACATGATTTTGACCACTTCATTAAGTTTTGTTAAGTAGAAAACCTTTCTTTAAAGTGAATTTCGTTTTCTATAAATTGTATCTTAATTTTAACCAATTTTTCATCAACCAATTGCCTGTATTTAATAAGTAAGAGAAGCAAATATAACAGACACTAATCATGGAGGCGCCCGCGCGGTCACTTGCGTCAGCTGGAGCGCATCTCATCCTAACTTAACGAAACTCAGCGTATGCCTCACACAGACATGATAAATACATCAAATACACAAAGCTTGAAATGCCTTCAAATGAAATAATTCAAAACGAAAAGAAAAGGCTACTCTCTGATAATCAGATTATGTCTTTATGTGCATTTATCTCTAGGTGCGTTCACTACAAATATGGCGATCGTCAAGAAAACACTAGTTTATTGATAAAAATCAATGCACGCATCACCGGATTTACAAATACACATCTTGCTTGTTGCACGCACACATATTATGTCGACAAAACGATATTATGATATAACGAAATATTATGTTGAAATAACATTATTATTAATAATACATCTTTTAGAATATTTGATTAAATGCTGATTGTTGCGCTTGTTCAATTTAATAAAATTAAAACTTTAATTGTGATAATTCAAATAATTGAAAATTAAATATTTAGTGGCCAAGTTTTGCTAATTTATTATATAGGCTATTATATGCCTATTGCCTATATTAAGTAGGTCATATTAAGACAAGGCATATATTAAGTTATTTTAGCTGTTATGAGAAAAAATAAATCTAACGAAATCTAAAATCTAAATCTAATAAATCAAAAAAAAAAAAATTCTAACGCCAATTCAACATGCCAGAATAAAACCTGATTTTTGAACAATGCGTAACGCCACTCGGCCTGGTGTGCCAAAACACTACATTTTAAACTTCAATGTTTAATTCAAAACAATCTCAAAACGCGTTGTGTCATTTTTTTAAAGCAGTAGCCAAGCCAATATAGATTAAGGGCATTGAAACCAGGATCTTAACTAAAACGCGTTCCGCGTAATCTCTCAAAATTTATGCCACACTACTCCATGTATTTTTTTTTTTAAGGACTGCTTTTGAAATCACTATAAATTACTATGCAATTGTATCGCTCACGAGAGCTCTTCATTTATCTAATTCCTCAATAGAATAGTAAAAATATTTAGCGTCATTGCTCCTAATATCGTCTCTATTTTTAACTTTTGATTCTATTTTTTCAGTTCTAAAATTGATTCTATCTTTAGTTCTATTCTGTTGTAGCCTTATAGGCCTATTTATATATATGAAAAATATGCCTATTAGGCTTAGGGTTTTATATTTAACCCACTTACATTTTAAAATACGGCAATTGCTGCTGATTTGCACAATGTCCCTTTGCGCCACCTGGCGGTCATTTCGGGAACGACTTTGAAATGCGGCTGGCTTATTTTCGCCGCGGTGATTTCGCCGCGGCGGCTGGCGCGGCGGTAATAGGCATTCTGGTTGGGCACCATCTGTAGTTGTGTAGCTGTCATTGGAGGGACAGAAATCAGTCAGATTTCATTTAAAAGATCTTTATTTGTGTTTCGAATATGAACAAAAAAGGTTTGTAATGACATGAGGGTGTATGACAATTTTTTTCCTTTTCGGGTGAACTACCCCTTCAAAATATGATCATTCCAAAATTCCAAAGCAACACAGCATATAACGAAACAAATAAATTAGAAGGGTCATATCTTGAGGATAAAAGAGTTCATTGTACTAAGAAAACACTGTTATTTTCATCTCAAACCTTTCTCCCTAGTTCAACTAGACCATTTATTGAAACAATGCTTCATTCAATTCTTCCACAACTTTGACATCAGACAGATGAATAGTTGGCCGCCCACATTTAAACGCCAACAATACCTATTCTGTATGATTAAAATCAGAGATTAACAATATTTTTTTCTGATTCCTGATTTGCATAAATTGATGCAAAAAAAACAACCTTAAAACTAACATTATAAATGGACATCAGGCAAAAATAAATTAGTAATAACAATAAATATATTGACTTTTATTCCCAATTAAAATATTACCTTTTCAAAAGAGAAGTGCAAGTTAATTGTAAGCTACAGTGACTGAGGTGTGAGGTGGGTTTCCTTTAAGCGTGATTGTGGGAAGCATAACCTGAGACTTGCTCTACTTTACCCTCTCTCTCTCTCTCTTTCTCTCTGAATGGAGGGTGTGGTCTCTCTTTACACTAACATTTTTAGATTAGCTGTTTAACTTCTACGCCATTTCCTCATGGAAGTGTTTTTGGTTCCTGTGTCTCATTTTTTACCACTTTTTCTGTTTTGTTTTTTTGCCAAATTACCTTTGATCTATTTCTCAAAAGCAATGCTTGAGTACTAGTTTTGAACATATGAAAAAAGTGAAACAATGTTGATTTTGTTTGAATCATTACTGCAAAAGTACAAACTATGACCAACCATACACTATTTACATGCAAATGACTATGCAGTTATGCAAATCTCATATCAGTCAGGCCGTTCCTTTAATCTTGGGATATCAGCTACGGGATTTGCCTGAAAGAACCGTTTCCAGGCATCCCATGCAACCCACCTGTTTCATCTATCACTCAATAGCACACCTGGAAAAGTGCTGATCAGACAAATAAAAGGGACATAACGTGTTTTTATAAAATAATTTCCTCAAACTGATGAAAACCAGACGATGGACAGTAGACTGTCTACGCATGTTAACGTTGTTTTTGAAGTCATAATAAAGGAAAGGAAAGGTGGAGGGAGATAATCATGGGCCTCTGGGTCTCGTATTGCAGGTCAGTGTCAGCAACAGCTGTGTGAATGGATGCAAGAGGCCAAGCGACGTGGTGACAGTCATGGGGTTAACAGAAATAGACAGGGAAATGGCACATGGATTGATATAAAGCTGCTGAAGCACTGTGTGCTACCTTTATAAAACTGCATAAGACGGGAATCAAGTTAATGCCCACTTTTTACATTTCAGGTATTCGATGGTGCAATGTTTAAACTTAAGTGCATAACTGTTACACATATTCTTTTTTTAATGTTCACTAAGATCAACTTACAGAGACTGTTTCAGTTGTAGACAGTCTTGTAACACTGACCACATTTAACATTCATAGCCGAGTCATTTAACTGATAGAATCGAACAGCTGTTCTGAGGTCAGTTGTGGAGTCACTAAGTCATGTGACTACACAAGACACACTGTCAATGGCCACAGAAGTCAGATGACATCAGCACAGCAGCTAGTCAAATCTATCCAATCTCCTGCATTGATGAATGGGGGGGGGAGGGGGACCGCCGAGTGTTGTAAGTAACACAGGGTCAGTGTAACACTCAGTTTGACAAGTCAGAAAAGAGCTGTGGAGATGCCATCAATATTAGACGCTCACATAACTTTTTTGAGCTCGCATGAGAAGTAGCATGTTACTGTGAGCAACATTGTACATTTTATGAACAAAAAAACAGATTTTTCAAATTTTATGAAGATTATTTTTTGCTTAGCAATCATTGCATTGTAGATACAGTTATTTGACTTGCATCTGAAGTAGCTTTTCTCTAGTTTAATTTGATGCTTTGGATTCATGCCCATGCTTCAAATCCATGCTAATACAGGTAAGTTACAATAAGTTATGGCTGTTAGGGGTGGGGATAGTTGTAACAGTTCATTAAAATGTTACAACCAACCCCTTATGATGATTCCAGTGTCAATCACATCCCCTGTTAAGACAAAAATCACATAAGTTTTTTGTTGTGCATTGAGGAATTTATGTAGTATATGTTTCCATCATAGTTTGCATCATGTCTTTCTTATCAGATACTAGGATTATTCGCCTCAATTGAGCACATACACATACATTTTTTGTGCACATTTTTAGAATGTATGCACATCTCGGCATTTTTAATGCGATTTCCCTAAAATTCACATAAAATAGGTGGATGGCAACATAGCTAGTGAGCGAACTTATGTGACAGGAATACAGCACACACACAAACACACATGGCAATTGTTTTGTGCTAAATTTAAAGTCCTTAAAGAAATACAATGAGCAATTTAAAGTAACAAAAAACATTGTACTTGATTCAAAACTTATTCTTCAATAACATTCTTGCATAATTTTAGATTGTGTGGATCTTATTTCAGCAAATTAGCTCTCATTGTTACAACTTCTCCAGCCTGTGTTCCAACTCACCCCACTAGTTTGACATTAACTCACATAATTTGTGATTGTGTTGTACATGTCCAAGAGAGTTATATTCATAGCTGACAAATGTGGCTACCATTTACCAAATTTTGAGAGATATAGCACAAACCACCACCGAGTTACCGATGCTCAAACAAATGGTGTTACTTTCATCCCAGGTCTCCCCCTATACTGAAATATGCTAATATTATTCAATGTTCCATAAAATACACTATTATTAATGTTAGTATGTTTTTATTTATTTAAAGAAACTACTTTTATTCAGCATGGAATGGAGTGACAGAAAAAAGTGACAATAAAGTCTTCTATTCCACATAATTGCAGTTCTTTTAAGGTTTCTATTCATCAAATTATCCTGAAAGAATCACGGTTTCCGCAAAAAATATTAAGCAGCACTCCTATTTTCAACATTGATAATAATAAGAAATGTTTCTTGAGAAGCAAATCAGCATATTTGAATGACACTGAAGACTGGAGTAATGATGCTGAAAATTCAGCTTTGCATCACAGGAATACATTACATTTAAAATATATTCAAATGTAAAACAGGTATTTTAAATTGCAATATTATTTCTCAATATTACTTTTTTTTTTTTTTTGGTTTATATTTTTGATACAATAAATACAGCCTTGGTGAGCAACAGAGTTCAAAAACAAAATCTTACCAAACCAAAACATCTGAGCGGTAATGTATAAAATATGTGTCAACTGTCAAAAAAAGACAACATGCAGTGTAGAGTCTCAAAGTGGACTTGCTTCTGCCAACAATAAAGGCATGTCTACAACATATGCTACAACATCCCTTTATGCTTTCTATGGCTTGATGCATATTTTTCCATCAAAAAACCAAATTAAATAAAAAAAACGTTGACATACTTTCTAATCATTCAAATCCAGTCATTCCACATACTACAAATTCTTCTAAGCTAGCCACATTTTTCTTAACACAGACTGTATGATGAAATGTAGAGTATGGACTTGCACATGATAAGGTAAGACCTGGAAACTAGTTGCTTTTGGGAAATTATCTGTTGCAGAGAACAAGAACATTATATGACAAATAATGAATAATGTTTATGATATAATAATAATATAATGATTTCTTTCCTTACTGCCTCTAACTAAATAAAAATGACAGTTTCCTGTCTGTGTTGGAGGATCACATCAATAGGCTACTGTTTATAAATATGATTATCCTTCAACAATCATTATTTTAATGGCATATCGATTACCGAATAATCCACTGTCATGATGCTAATGCACATTAAATGATGTTGCTTGTTCGGGGAGGCGGGGGGGTTCAGTTTTAGTTCATTAACCTGAATCTGAAATAATCTCAACGCATTTAACAAATAAAAGGACACTATCACAACATATTGAGACATAGACCTAAATGCAAGGTCATTTTGGACTTGTCACACTGCCAATCTAACGTCACTTGACTTTATCTTCATCTTGGAGTTTATCTTACTAAATCTCAAAGATCTTATGATCTAAAATCATGTATTTCTATGCTTGAAAATAGTTTTAGACAAAAAATAAACTGCTCTTAATGAACAAACTGGACAGGATAGTAAAGGAAAACCCTTTAAAACGGTTTAAATCAACAGTTGAGCAAATGCCTTGCAGCTGAGTGCTAAGAGTTTCAATTTAAAAGCTAGTAAATTTGAGAAAGATCATTTTTTAAATAGTGAAATAGGCACATGGCTGTGGTAAGTGCTCTGAGCTAAATTTATCAACATTTGCAGGACCCTCCTATCAGCAAAAACATGCATCAACAGTGTCTAATGAAGCTGCGAATGACTGTCCTTGAAGATGCGCTGCGCATCAAGTGGAACCGGAGAACTGAAAGTAAAACGGAAGTAAGCGAAGGTATATAGGTGACTCATAACAAAGCTCACTAACGTTACTACTACAAAAAAAGTGATTGGCAGAGTAAACAAGCCCTCTGATACCGTTTATGTTTTAACTTTAACTAACCATACCACTCGGTAAACTACACCATGCAAACGCTCGAGCCTCGTTGTTTATAATGGGAGCGTTGCGTTCTAATTTTATAGCGTCGCGTAGGCTATATCGCTTAACTGGTGTCACTGCGGCTACGTCAGACTTTAAAAGAAACGTTAAACACGTGATACTGTATTTATTATGCATTTATAACAACAATAGATGACAATGAAAAGAAAAATCGCATTTCTTACCACTTCTTAGTGCACTCTACGGTGAGTTCTTGAAAGGACGCGGCAAACTGAAACTTCGACGCTCTTTTTCCAGCGCGCTGAAGTCTCTTCCAAACCGATGTCATGATTACAGCACTTGAATTAGACGATTCCTCACAGAAGAGACTGGTGAATTAAAAAGACATCGTGGGAATTGCTGTGTCACTTCGCCTAGCCCCGATGTCAGGGATGGCAGCTCCGTGCGCCACCGCCGCCTCATAGACTACACACACACACACACATGCTCCAAATGTCAAAGTGAAGATAAGCGCCGACAGATCAGAGGAAACATAACCAGACACTTGCGATGAACTGACATATCCTGCACTCCCATGGAAGAGTGGCTGGGAGAGCAGAAACGCTGGGTCACCATTAGGCCATTATTCAGTCATTTATCCAACTGGCTTATCCAAGTGTTATGTTTTGAAAAACAGCATTATTGCACTATTATTGTAGCCCTTTTGATAGGCATATTAATATAATAGGGCTGAGGTTTTGATTCAAAAGTACAATTACAGAAATGATTGTTTGCTGTATATGCAGTTTTGCAAGTTGCTTTCAAACTCCTTCCGGGAATTCTGGCCTGCAAACTCAAAGGGTAAACAGTAAACTATTAATATAGCCTATAGAAGTGGCCAAAAGATACCCTCATGGATTGTTTTGTGCTTAATAATTATTTTTCTGTTTCACAAAATGTTAAACTGTATAGTGTACAAATGATACTATAAACATAATAATTTATGTGAAACATTATATATATAAATTGTTTTACTGTTTCACAGTCTGAAAAGAAAATTAGGCTGTTTATTGCCATGGGGTTCCAATGCACTGCCATGCATGTTAAATGAAATATAAAAAATATTAAGAGGAGCAAAACATGTGCTCGCGTGATAGATAGCACAGATCTCCCCTACTGGGTAAGGTGAAGTAATATTTCATTGTGCTTTCTTACTTTGCCGTGGGAAGCAGTTTGTCTTGTTGAAGAGAATGGAGGTTGGCAGGGCTATTCAAAACACTCTGTTGAAGGTTAAAGGTCACCATTTGTGAGCAGCAAAAAAACGCTTACTAATGTTAATTACAAGAGTGAAATATTATTTTGCATTACTTCTATATCTGATACAGTTGACTGTTAGAGGTCTTGTTCAGCACAGCACAGTCATACTGTTTGAACAATGTTTAGGTGTGGCAAAAACAGAAGATATATTGTGCAGCAGGTACCCTGATGTTAAGTTATTATGATGACCTGAGATCAGTTTAGCAGACATCATGATCTGGGCTGATTCTAGATCAATGTGAGTGGGCAGGCTCAAACTTACCCTGCCGATCAGAGCTTAGATAAGCTTTGGCAAGTGTGCCAAGTCCAAAACCAATCTTTGCACGTCAAGCAAGATAAAAATCTCTGAAGCTCTGCATTGTCGCAATCATTGAAAATGATGCCCCAAATTAATCCAATGAGATCCTCAATCCAAAACGCCTAATATAAAGCATGCCAAAATAGGGTGCAAGTTGGTGCGGTTAACTTGTTCTATGAGCAATTTCTCTTCTGACGTCCTTTCTGGGATATGACAACAGATTAATTAAGTCAGTTTAATTTGTTCATCAATCCAAGAATAACAGAGCGATGAAAGATGGATAGGGAAAGGGAAGAGAGAGATGAAAACTCACACGATCACGAATAAGGTTCCTGCTCACAGCTGTACACTTCCTGTTAATTGAGCGTGTCGTTGTCTCAGTATTTCCTGTTTTCCTGTAGCATTGACCTCTCCATGCCCAAGTACCAACTGCAGGAAACGTTCTAAAAAAAGACAAACCTAAACAAACCAGAGTGCCATTGGTATACATTTCTTAAAATACAGCACATTTCCATCCTTTAACCATTTCAGCCGTGAAGATCACGATTTATAATATGTAGGCTACACTACCGTTCAAAAGTTTGGGAATTAAATTGATCAAAAGTGATGGTTAAGACATTTGCATTGTTACCAAAAATGGCCATTTCAAATAAATGTAGTTTTTTATATTTCTATTCATTAAAGAATCCTGAAAAATAGTTTTCGCAAACTATTTTTTTCAACATTGATAATAATCAGAAATGTTTCTTGAGCAGAAAATCATCATATTAGAATGATTTGTGAAGGATCATGTGACACTGAAGACTGGAGTAATGATGCTGAAAATTCAGCTTTACTGTAACAGCAGTAATATTGGTCATAAGACATTTCACTTAAAAAGAGAAACATCTTACTGACTCCCAAACTTTTGAACTGTGTACTAATGATATTATCAGCATAACGATTTGAGTGCAGCATGAATTTCTTAATTTCTCAGCAGACTCTGACCATTTCATTAAATGAGATTCAATAAGAGCAGCGCCCGAGATGATCCAATGATCCAAAGAGCATCTTGTGCTTCAATTGAATCTGCCAAAGTAACTGAATTGAACAATTAAGAAACTGATCAAAAACTGATCTGTACTATTACATACTTCTCTGCTGAATCTTTATTTTTATTTTTAGGGAGGACATTTGAGACTTGCCACAAACCCACAGTCCTGATGTCCAATCTCTCATATGTAGCATTCTAAGAGAGCACAGTTTGACCATGACCTTCATTTCACAGGAAAGTAACATTTCATGATCTTTTGAAATACATCTCTCTCTCTAGGAGTGGAAAACTACATTGTGGTAATGTTACTCCATCTGTTCAAGATCAGAGATTACATTTAAACCACCATGGTAAATATAGACGTGCATGTAACACCTGCTGACTGTCAATCTGAATGAAAGAGCAGTTGACGGTGTGAAACCATTAGACACTATGGTAAAAAGGTCATATGAATATACAGGCAAGCTACATTGGTGAAAAATGTGATAACGCCATTTGAATGTTAAAAGTTTGATTTAATGAGCGCTGTACCTCGTTCAAAGAACTGCAGAGGGTTTAAAACGTTTGAGGCCGGCAGGTTTAGGAAAATGTTTATGCTTCATGGCCCTCACAGTAAACAAGTGGGGAAACCCCTATCATTTCTGCAACTCCTCTGGGAAGTTCACGTCACGCCTCTTACGGTCAAGGACTCGTGTACTGTGTTTGTTAACAGATGTCAGCAGTTCTGCCATTAGGATAATTTGAGGGGATGCAATCTTAATCATTTTCTATTTTTATCCTATATGCATTTGGTATTTTTAACCTTTCTTGGGTCTTAAAATGACAGCTTATTAAACAACTGTGTGAAAACAAAAGTGACTAAAAATGGGTTGATGTTTTATTACCCAGCACTGCACCAGCTTTACTTCAGTCCTGGCCTATATGCAACACACACACACACACACACACACACACACACACACACTCTTGTACATCTATCTTTATGAGGACATTCATTGACACAATGCAATCTCTAGCCGCTTACCCTAACCTTACCCATCACAACTAAGTGCCTAACCCGAACCCTCACCCTAAACCTACCCTTAACCTAATTATAACTTTATCCCTAAAACCAAGTCTTGACCCTCAAACAGGCCTTTAAAGGGCTCTCACACACACACACACACACTCACACTCACACAGAGCACAAGTAGGCTACTGCAGAGTTGGACAGTAAATGACTGAAGACCATAATAGGAGTGTATGACCTCATTTGCAGAGTGTGTTTATGTCAGACTGGCAGAGGAGAGGCAGTGCTGGGCACAGATTCTGAGTCACCATCCCACACAAAGACACACACACACCTGCTCCCTGTTGTAACTATGAAGAACAACATGTTAAACACGAACATCGCAATTTGAATAGATTTATTTTAAGAGGCAGAATGTGATCAAATAAATACCAAAGGGATAGTTCACCCAAAAATGAAAATTCTGTCATCATTTACTCACCCTCAGGTTGTTCCAAACTTGTAAAAATGTCTTTGTTCTGTTGAACGCAAAGAAAGATATTTTGAAGAATGTTTGTAACCAAACAGTAATGGGGCACCATTGACTCCCATAATATGAGAAAAAAAATAAGTTGGCATTTAAAATTCTTACCAACCCCAAACTTTTCAACAGTAATTACACTTTAATCTTTTTCAAAAATATTGAAAATTAAACGCATATACAGTGAGGAAAATAAGTATTTGAACACCCTGCTATTTTGCAAGTTCTCCCACTTGGAAATCATGGAAGGGTCTGAAATTGTCATCGTAGGTGCATGTCCACTGTGAGAGACAATCAAAAAAAAAAAAAATCCAGAAATCACAATGTATGATTTTTTAACTATTTATTTGTATGATACAGCTGCAAATAAGTATTTGAACACCTGTCTATCAGCTAGAATTCTGACCCTCAAAGACCTGTTAGTCTGCCTTTAAAATGTCCACCTCCACTCCATTTATTATCCTAAATTAGATGCACCTGTTTGAGGTCGTTAGCTGCATAAAGACACCTGTCCACCCCATACAATCAGTAAGAATCCAACTACTAACATGGCCAAGACCAAAGAGCTGTCCAAAGACACTAGAGACAAAATTGTACACCTCCACAAGGCTGGAGAGGGCTACGGGGAAATTGCCAAGCAGCTTGGTGAAAAAAGGTCCACTGTTGGAGCAATCATTAGAAAATGGAAGAAGCTAAACATGACTGTCAATCTCCCTCTGACTGGGGCTCCATGCAAGATCTCACCTCGTGGGGTCTCAATGATCCTAAGAAAGGTGAGAAATCAGCCCAGAACTACACGGGAGGAGCTGGTCAATGACCTGAAAAGAGCTGGGACCACCGTTTCCAAGGTTACTGTCGGTAATACACTAAGACGTCATGGTTTGAAATCATGCATGGCACGGAAGGTTCCCCTGCTTAAACCAGCACATGTCAAGGCCCGTCTTAAGTTTGCCAATGACCATTTGGATGATCCAGAGGAGTCATGGGAGAAAGTCATGTGGTCAGATGAGACCAAAATATAACTTTTTGGTCATAATTCCACTAAACGTGTTTGGAGGAAGAAGAATGATGAGTACCATCCCAAGAACACCATCCCTACTGTGAAGCATGGGGGTGGTAGCATCATGCTTTGGGGGTGTTTTTCTGCACATGGGACAGGGCGACTGCACTGTATTAAGGAGAGGATGACCGGGGCCATGTATTGCGAGATTTTGGGGAACAACCTCCTTCCCTCAGTTAGAGCATTGAAGATGGGTCGAGGCTGGGTCTTCCAACATGACAATGACCCGAAGCACACAGCCAGGATAACCAAGGAGTGGCTCTGTGAGAAGCATATCAAGGTTCTGGCGTGGCCTAGCCAGTCTCCAGACCTAAACCCAATAGAGAATCTTTGGAGGGAGCTCAAACTCCGTGTTTCTCAGCGACAGCTCAGAAACCTGACTGATCTAGAGAAGATCTGTGTGGAGGAGTGGGCCAAAATCCCTCCTGCAGTGTGTGCAAACCTGGTGAAAAACTACAGGAAACGTTTGACCGACAGTTTGACTACTTTACCAAATATTAACATTGATTTTCTCAGGTGTTCAAATACTTATTTGCAGCTGTATCATACAAATAAATAGTTAAAAAAATCATACATTGTGATTTCTGGATTATTTTTTTTTAGATTATGTCTCTCACAGTGGACATGCACCTACGATGACAATTTCAGACCCCTCCATGATTTCTAAGTGGGAGAACTTGCAAAATAGCAGGGTGTTCAAATACTTATTTTCCTCACTGTAAATAAAGAATGAGTAAGTGTGCCCAAACTTTGACTAGTAGAATGTTTGACAATATTGGTTTTCAAATATTTATAATGAATAATAAATTCATAATCTTTTAATATATATTTTTTATAATCATATAATCTGCATTGTAAATGTAACTTGTTTATTAAACAAATTATAAATATAAATGCATGTACCACTCAGAACAATCCAGAGTATTGAAGAAAATAAACAAATAGGGCCACCTAGTGTTTGCCAGCTTCTAGTCATTAAAGCTAGTATTGCATATTATGGAGGCACATTGCAGTATATCATTTATACTTTTTACAATGTCCAGTTTCATTATATCAGTTATGTAGTGGTAGTGGAAGTGGATGGACACAGATGCGGTTGAATAAACAAAGCCCTTATGTTAAGATTGTGTCTTAAGTACTAGTATAACTAGTCTACGAGTTAAAGGACAATGAGTTTTACTTTCTAATATCAAATTAGACCAGTGTATGTTTTTATATAACTGACTTGAAACAGTTATGAACAGTCTTAAATAAAAAAATGTGATGACCAAGTTGTAAGACTAGTCTGAGCCGTTAATGCAAATGGCCCCTGGGGAGGAGTTTGGTCTTAGTGAAGGGGAAACTTTTTCTTTGGAGGTCGCCATGGGTGGCATGTCAAAGTTTGGTGGCAGCTCTACAGTTGGAGTGGCAGGTGAGTCTGAGAAAGTAGGGGAGATTGTGGATATCGGAAGAGTGTAATGAGGTTCCTCTTCTGGACCTGCCATGTCCCCACTGAGCACAAGCTCATCCAAACCCACCCCCTTCAGCTCACCCAGCCACGTTGGTCCAGAGAAAAAATGCAGCATGGCTTGAACCTGCTGGAGTTCCCAGAAGCTTTCCAGAACAACAAGCAGGACAATCAGCCCAAGCATCAGGTAACCTAAATGATGATTCAATAAATGAATAAATTAGATCATGCATTGGTTTGTTGACTTAAATTAAAGAAAAAATATGCTTAATTAAGGAAGTGTTGGGACTTACAGGAGGTTGCTAACTCCAGCACCTGACGTGCTGCTTGGCTTTGCGTCCTCCCAGGCAGGTAGTCACCCAGTCCAGTCGTGCTGAGTGAGATAAAACAAAAATACAGCGACTCCAGGTAACTCCAGTGGTTCTCCAGCAGACACAGGGCACCAGCAGGTAGAAGAAAGAACAATGTCGCTGTGCAAAAGGCGAGGACACTGCAGTGCAGCAACGCAGCATGGTTGCGAGACAGTCCCCAGAAGACTTGAAGGTTCTGAATAGGAGTGTGTGTTACCCGGGGCAGAAGGGCACGAGTGAGGCAGGACAGCAGCAGCATGGTGAATGGGATGCCCACAAGACAGTAAACAACACAGAACACACGGCCCTCATCCGAAAGGGGCACAGTGGTGCCATAACCTGCAAATAAATTATACAGTGCAAACTGTATAAAGTGTGAAGATATCAGGGACTTCTTATTTAGATATCTTTCCAACAAATTAAAAAATGTGAGGGCCAAAATTACACTGTATGGCATACTGGTAGACCAAATCAATGTCAAACAAATCAAATCGATTATCAGTCATTCTTTAGTTAAGATTTAATATAAAAATACATACATTAAAAACTAAAAAATAGATAAAGCTTGTATTGAGTGTGGACTGAAATATTAAGACAAAGATAAATAATGTAAAAAATAAACTATAAATAAATAATGCATTTGCTAAGTTGACTGTATCCTTAAATGAATAAAAAATGTGAGGGTTTTATTTCAACAATTTTTTAACAAGAATTCCAAAGAATAAACAAACAAATGTTTTATAGGCTGCTGTGTGTTTATAATTATTTTGAACTAAACTATATGTGCATTGGTTAACTGTACACTAAAATAAGTTCTAAAGGATAAATAAATTCTAAAAGATAAACAATGTTCTGGTTTATTTTAAGGTGACATATTTACATTGTACTTAGATAAGTACTGAGTAGCCTGATATTAATTAACTACTTACTAGAGTTCCGGTTATGGTTAGGGTTTGGTTGAGGGTCAGTTACTTGTAATTATGCATAATTTACTGCTAAGACTACAGTAGGCTAAGTACATGTAGTAGCATAACGTCCACTTAAAATAAAGTGTTGCCACGTTTTGTACTGCTTGACTTACCTTAATATTTAAAATTATTTATTTTGATCAAAACTAGGCTATATCGTGCATTGGTTGAATTTGTTCGAAATTATAAAGAAAGAAAAAAGACAAATAAATAAATAATGTTGAAATAAATAACTACACTGTCGCATCTTGGTTGTAAACACCACTGTACACGTTGGCAATTCTGTTTATAATACACGACATTGGTCCACCACGTCCACGTCCGATAAGATAATTAGAATATTAGACTAGAGCGGTTACTATTTATGTTTGTGAATGGTGTTCAATAAATTCAAAGTGGTAGTTTTCAATTTCAAACATCCAGCCAACATATAACTGCTATCTGACTGCTCACCTGTGGTCGTGAGGAAGGTAATGACGAAAAACAGCGACGACGTAAAGTCGAAGTTGCATTCAACGCTGTCGGCTTTCAGTGCGGCCACGCCACGTTTACTCGCAGAAAGCACGTTCATTAACAAACTGTCCAAACTGCTTTCCTCAACACACGGGTTCTCTGTCAAAAAAAGAGCTTTTAGTTCACGGACCTCTTGAACGAGTAAATTCTCCTCAGGTTGCTCCAATATCATCAAAACAACAGCACCGAGGATGATAAACAGGCCATACGCCATCATCATGAAGATGAACGCGTGAGCACGCAGAAAAGTCCGGGCTTTATCCGCAAAAATAGACATTACTAAACTAGTTTTGTTTGTGTATTCTCTCAGGATGGTAGAATATGGGGCGCTGCATGTGTAACCAAACCTGGGCTCTGACACGGAAAGTTCAACACCACACTGAAAGTTTAATGCAACAGGTTTAGCGGACATCTGTGACACCATCAGCCATCTCTGTCAAGTACAACAGAATCTAAACCAAACTTTATTGGTTGCCCCAACAGGTTGAAAAGTGAGATTGCACTTCAGGCCAGTTGTCATCTGAACATAACTTTATATCTTAAATAGGGCTGGGAAAAGATTAATCGCGATTAATCGCATCCAAAATAAAAGTTTGTGTCTACATGATATATGTGTGTGTACTGTGTACAATTATTTTGTATATATGTAAATACACACTTGCATGCATATATTTAAGAAATATTTATTTATATATAATATAAATTATATATAAATATATACAGTATATACATGCAAATATTTCTTAAATATATACATGCATATGTGTGTGTATTTATATATACAAAATAATTATACACAGTACACACACATATATCACGTAGACACAAACTTTTATTTTGGATGCGATTAATCGCGATTAGTCTTTTCCCAGCCCTAATCTTAAAGGATTTTTATTTTATTTTAATTCTGACATTTAGCTACTCACCATCCATGTTGCTCCAAACCCATTTGATTTTCTATGGAAAATTAAGACATTTTGAAGAATGTATAGAAAAGATACATATAAAAAATAAAAGATATATAGAAGAGCAACCAGGATGTTCATGTTGGCCCTCGGCCATGGAGGACCAATGTCCTGTAGAGTTTAGCTCAAACTTACCTCAACTCACCTACCTGGAAGTTTCTAATGCTTGGGATCATTGTCCTGTTGCATGAGCCAATTTCAGCCAAGCTTTAGATGTCGGAGAGACTTTGCATTATGGCCAAACATCTCCACTTTGGTCTCGTCTGTCCAAAGGACATTGTTCCAGAAGTCTTGTGGTTTGTTGCAGCATGGCTTGAACCCTTCCAAACAAACCATACTTGTTCAGTCTTTTTCTAATCGTACTGTCATGAACTTTAACATTTAACATGCCTACTGAGGCCTGAGTCTGAGGTGTAGCTCTTGTTTGTTTGTTTTTTGCAGTTTCTGAGCATTGCACAGCCTAACCTTGGGGTGAATTTCTTGACCTTGGGTCTTGAATGTTTTCCATTTGTGAGTAATCTTCCACACTGTAGAATGATGGACTTCAAATTGTTTGGAAATGGCCTTGATCCTAGACTGATGGGCAGCAACAATTGCTTCTTTAAGATCATTGCCGATGTCTTTCCTCCTTCTGCAACTTCTGCTTTTATAGAGTTGGTCACACTTACTGATGATCAGTTAATCAAAGACATTTGATAAGCAGTGCCTGACTACTACTTACCCTCTTAATTCCTATGGAAGCAGTAATGGTGTACTTAGTTTGTCACACATGGCTTCTTCATTTTGGCCAAGTTTTTGTTAAATAAACTGGTGTAATATGTCATGTGTTGTTGTTTTATGAGGTATCTGAGGTTGTATTTACCTATTTGTATTTTAAGACCTACCAAGGACCAGATGATTTATTATGTCCTGTCTGATACATAGAAATCAAAAGGGTGTACTTTCTTTTTGACATGACTATATTGTTGCAGACAATGGGTTCACTCGCAATACTTTTGCGTATAGTGTTGTGTTCCCTCAAAAAACTATGCATTTCAACATAAGAGTGATTAAATGATGACCAATTTTATGGGTGAACTGTCCTTTTAAAAACATAACGATTTAATAATTATTCTCTAGAACAATGGAAACGTATCTCTTTTTTATACAATTTACAACAACTCATTTATTAGGGTAATGCATTAAGCACAGTTTTTGCTTAATTAATTAAAGGGGATCATAAGGAAAATGACTGTTTAAATTTAACATGCAGCTTTTTACCAGGCCTAAAAATATAAAATCTTTGGCATTATAAACAGTAGTTTAAATATAAAATAAAAATATCTTGCGAGTACATTAGATAATGTATTTATTTTTATAGGCCTACATTACAAAAAAAAGTTCAACATGTAAAAAAAAAAAAAAAAGTTGGAAAAAAATTACATACATAAATACTCAAATACACAAGGCAATTGTATAGCAGTGTCTGTAGATTCATCCTGCTATAAATACAGTAAATATAATCTTCAACTCAATTTGGTTTCATGTTCTTTTATACTATTTGCAGTAGATGCTGACATAGCTATGAGAGAATTCAAAGTTAATGATACTGATCAGAAGAGTTAGAGTAAAAACACCGGTTATTCATTCAAAATTTCCCCAAAATGATACTTGCCTTATTTGCATAGAGCATACAGAATTTTTCACCTGTAGTTACTAAGATGCAGTCAAATGATGAGATGTCACTGAGTTCACGTTTACGTCGCCCTTGGATTTTAAAGAGGCAGATGAAGCGAGTAATGGGAGCACGTCCAGCGGCGCACAGGTTTGCTGACCCTCCCGATGACCGGTAGCTTGTGGGCGTAGGCACGAGGTGGGAGGGAAGTAAGAGGCGGAGTTGGAGTAAAGCTCGTCTGGAAGCGGCGTCCCTGACAGCGTCGTCCCATCTGCCGCCCGCCGATGATGAAAGCGAATGCCGGAGGTCCAGCCTGAGGCGGTGGAAAACGGGCTTTAGGGAAAATATCTCGGGACTGGCTGGTTGAACGTCCTGGACGTGATGAGGATGACCTGGAACGTGAGACGGAAGATGAGGAGGAGGAAGAGCGGGCAAGAGATCTGCAGACACGGGACAAAAAGAGACCACCAGTGAGAAAATGCCTTTTGACCTTTTGAACCGTCGCTAAACAATTTTAAGCGTTTTAAATGACAAGACTTGCTTAAGTAATGTTGGTCAGTATCATTTAAACTAGGGTTAGTTCACCCAAAAATGAAAATTCTGTCATTAATTACTCACTCTCATGTCGTTCCAAACCCATAAGACCTTCGTTCATCTTCGGAATACAAATGAAGAGCTTTTTGATGAAATCTGAGAGCTTTCTGTCCCTCCATTTACAGCAACGTCATTGCAACTTTCAAGGCCCAGAAGGTCTTACGGGTTTGGAACGACATGAGGGTGAGTAATTACTGACAGATTTTTCATTTTTGGGTGAACTATTCCTTTGAGGCAAGACTAAAAGGTCAAAAGGTCAACAGAGTGCAACAGCGCCTGCCCACTTTTTCAGTGGCCTTGGTTCCGGAAGAATTTTTCCCATTAATTTTCCCCAAAGGGATTTAAAAAAAAAAGAAGAAGTCTTTGTTAAAGCCATTAACCAACCAGTAACGAGGTGAATCGCAATCTTACAAACTTTGATTTGAAAAAAATAAAATAAAATCAATACCAGAAAAAGGTAAAAGACAAAACCGGCACTAAATGTTTTTAATAAGGGAAAGGACTCAAAATCGTTCAAATCAAAAACGATGGAAATATGTACTTTTGATTTAAAGATGTTTATATAAATAGGGAGACTGACTCTGTTATGACATCTTTTGGTGCAATTTGCTTGGGCGACTCTCTGATTGGTGGATATTTATTTGCAGAATCATGGGTAGTGTAGTTTTCCACCAGGAATTCAACTGCATATACAGATTAACAACCTTGTAGCTCACATTAGGTCTATTTTTAAAGGTTTAAAAGTTATCATTAACAATCAGTTCCCCTATGGAAAAAAAATGAATAGGAGTTTTACTTCCAGAACCTGACTGTTGCACTCAAGTGGTTTGACTCGTACCTCCCCGGGGCGGTGGCAGCCAGACTGGGTGGTTGTGGCTCCATACGTGGGCTTCCATCTTGCCGTGGGCTTATGTTCATACTGGCCGTGAGTTGGGGCATTTTGCGTGTACTCTCCAGATTAGGGGCAACACTCGCTGGCTCTTTCCTGCCGTCTAGCGGTTGGCAGGGACCTGCAGGTGGGGCGCCAGCTAGTGGCGGGTCAGTGCTGAAGCGTACAGCCAGACTGTCTCCAAAAAAAGAGTAAAGTTCACAGTACATGGCAGGAAGAGATACAGGAGTCCACTCCTCCCATGGGCAGCCAGCTCCACCCGCTTGTAGATGACTTGCAATGCCGAGAGGAGGTTCAGAAAGGGGTTCAGGAGGGGGGCTGAGGCCAGGTGAGCTTTCTCTGAGCCCCACAGCCCCTGAGGAAGTGCCCGGTAGAGCAGCAGCACCTCCTTCTGTTGCTAAGGTCAAACTGAGTGCCTTCATCTTCAGCAAACGTTCTACCGCCACCTTCAGGCAGGAGATAAAGTGGTCAATTGAGGTTTAGATGAGAGACATTAGGGTTTGGCTAATAGACTGTTAGAAGATAGGGCTGCATAATTAATCAAGATTTTGATATGACTTCTACAGGCTGCAATTTAATTAAATAAATATATGCGCTGCTTGTTTCAGAGTGAAGCGCGGCACTGTGTTCTTTTACACGCAAGCAGCTCATACATCTAGTGTTCTCAGTGTCTTAGAGGGGTTTGGTTTGCACTAAATGCTATTACACAAAACCTCCATCTTTGCAAGCGCTGAGTTTGTTTGGGTCAATTATAATGTGCATTTGGACACAAATTGGGCCAACCATCTTCCCAAATTTGTAATAATAGACGATTATAAATCGGCTGTTGTTAACAAAAGAGAAGCTTTAAGAGCTCCCCATGGGTTTCCACCAAAATAAAAGCTTAATGTAGAAATTAAGAAAAAAATAAAAATATTATATATATATATACTTATTTGCAGCTGTATCATACAAATAAATAGTTAAAAAATCATACATTGTGATTTCTGAATTTTTTTTTTTAGATTATGTCTCTCACAGTGGACATGCACCTACGATGACAATTTCAGACCCCTCCATGATTTCTAAGTGGGAGAACTTGCAAAATAGCAGGGTGTTCAAATACTTATTTTCCTCACTGTATATATATATATGTGTTACCGGCAAAGTGTGAAATCCCGGTATTGTATAGAATGCCTAGGCAATGTATAGAATTCCTGATGTTTTTTGCAAAAAATACATTACCTAATTCTATACATTACCTAGGCATTCTATAGAATGCCGGATTACACACTTTGCCGGTAACATATATAAACATATATATATATATATATATATATATATATATATATATATTTTAATGTATTTCACAGTGACACATTACAATAGTAATATTTCTTGTTTAATATGTTAATTTAGTAGTAATAATAATTATTATATTATTTCACAGTAAAATTCATATGTTGATATATAATAATCTAAGCCAATTTAATGCAATAAAAATAACTACTACTACTACTACTAATAATAATAATGATAATAAATAATAATAATAATAATAATAATATTAATAATAATAATTAATGAGTAAAATTCTTTATTTATTATATATTTTAAAAGAAAATAAAATGTTTTGGCTTCATATTGTGGAGACTTCATATATAATAATATCGTAATAATTTTTATTATTATTTTATAGTATGATTATTATTATTATTATTAAATAGTCATATTGAGATATATATATATCACACATACACACAATTTAAAAAAAAAAATGGCCAAATTGTGCAGCCCTAATAGAAGGTATCATGGAGACTGCATACTGCATTTCAAAATATAACAATGTACTTGAATAAATCAACGAATGTATATCAACATCCTGAAAAGAAATCTAAAGTATTTTACTTACCAGAATGGCTCCATAGACTTTGTGGCCATCTGCTTTCACCTGAGCGTTAGACACAGAGTAATCATCTAACACAGCTTGTAAATTCGCCCAGTAGGCAGGGAGGTGCGGATACAGCACACGTTCAACAGCCTGTGGCAAACACACACACACACACAGTATGACATTTAGGAGTAAGAAGTGTATTTGTGGGTGTTGTGCTGTCTGCGGTTTACCTTCCAGCCGAGAGCATGCAGACCCACCACAGCGCCGTAGTGGGAACAGAGAGGTCGAACCGGGTCAGAAAGAACTTTCTGCAGAGACAGAAGGATCTGATGGTACAGCCCACTCACAAGATCACCATGTGTCCTACAAGTCAACATGGGGAAAACCACTGGTCAAACCACTTTTATGAAATGGGTAAATTGATTAAATTAAATATTATTTTACTGTAGGATGCTCAAGAAATACCAGAAAATATGGCTGAGTAGAAGGGCTGCGTAGTCTCTCAGGGTCCAGTGATCATTGAGGGGGTTGATGGAGGCAGCCAGAGGCTCCAGGATGCAGTACATGACACTAGACACCAGACTTCGCACATATGAGCCCAGATACAGGTACGGGTTCTGCACCAAACTCTTCACCATGTGTAATAGCCTGTTTAACTGGTCCAGATCATGACTTACTGACTTTACCTAAGAAAAAGAGAGAATCATAGGCCCTGTTTACACCTGGTATCAAGATGCATTTGGTCGATCGGATCACAAGTAGACGAGGGAGACACATTCCTGTTTACACCTGGTGTTTTAATCTGTCTCTTTTGTCCACTTTCAACCACTTCTGTCCTGTTTCTTCAAAAGGAGGGTCTATGGGTGGGTAAATATATGGGCTTTTTCAGATATTTCAATCTAATGGACAAAATAAGCTCACGTAATTTACATAAGAATGCGCTAGGAGACGACGGAAAACATACGGAGAGCAGCAGCTTTCATTTCTACTCTGACAGCCGCAAGACCAGCTGAACGCTGTGAGTGTGTGTTAGAAATCAGGAATGATGAGAGAACATTGTGCTTGGTACATTTTTCATCTTCAAACCAAACTTGGGTCTCCAGTCGACAAAGTTTACATCCTGTCTGGCTAGCGCACTTCTCATAATGTTTACACATTAGGTCAGTAGACAGAGAGTAGACGGACTTTTGTGGCTGTTTGAACACAACACTTTGCATTTTCTACTTGTACTAACTCTGGAAGTGGTCAAAAGTGAACAAGCTCAAAACGTTTTAGACCCCGTTTACACCTGTATTTAGCGACGTCCACTTGTTATGTGATCGACCAAAACGCATCTTAACCCTCTGGGGTCCTTCGGGTCCAAATGGTCCCGAAGCGTTTAAATAAAAAAATGTAAAAAATCATAGCTTCATCGGAATGGTCCGAAATTTGGTGACTTTGTTGGTACTTGGTATATGAACACCCAAAAAAATTGGGGACAGGATTTGAATAGTCTAAGCGGTTGTAAAAAAAATAGTCACACTCAGGACCTTCGGGTCCAAATGGACCCGCCATAGGAAATGAATGGGAAATTGGCAAAAATGTGACAATACAGAGGTTTTTTTTGCGTACAATCTACAAATCAGCCACGATCCAGAAAAAAAGCACACAACAGTGAAGGGGTGAATCTATAAAATATCAAGAGTGCAAAACAGACACATCCACACACACACACACACACACAAACACACTTTTATACACATACACACTAATAAATTCAGATTACAAAAATCTGTTTTGAATTTTTAAAAATCACAGCTTCATCGGAATGCTATGAAACTAGGTGACTTTTATGGTATTAGGTATGTGAACACACAAAAAATATTGAGGTCATGATCCAAGCATGCTAAGTGGTCGTCACACTTCTGCTCTTTGGTCAAAAATGACCCCCATAGAAAATGAATGGGAAATTGTCAAAAATATGAAAACACAGAGGTTTTTTTGTGCATACAATCTACAAATCAGCCAGGATGCAGAAAAAAAGGACTCAACAGTGAAGGGGTGAATCTCTAAAACATCAAGAGTGCAAAACAGACACATCCACACACAGACACACACACACAAACACACTTTTATACACATACACACTAATAAATTCAGATTACAAAAATCTGTTTTGAATTTTTAAAAATCACAGCTTCATCGGAATGTTACGAAACTAGGTGACTTTTATGGTATTAGGTATGTGAACGCACAAAAAATATTGAGGTCATGATCCAAGCATACTAAGTGGTCATCAAACTTCTGCTCTTTGGTCAAAAATGACCCCCATAGGAAATGAATGGGAAATTGCCAAAAATATGAAAACACAGAGTTTTTTGGTGCATACAATCTACAAATCAGCCAGGATGAAGAAAAAAGGACTCAACAGTGAAGGGGTGAATCTCTTAAACATCAAGAGTGCAAAACAGACTAAATCTGTTCAGGCAAAAATCACTAGAATTCGCAAGCCTTTCTACAGAGAGCTGTATATCCACTAGTGGTAAAAATGTGCTATTGCGTGATAAAAATGCTCAGTGTGTCCACCAGTTGGCGCCCATCTCATTTCAAAAATTGCTTTCATGAGGCCTAGGCTTGACTCTAAAATGAAATACAGCTTTAATAAAAATAAAATAAAAATTATATATATATAAAAAAATTCTATTATATTCAATGGGAAAAAATGGGTCATAATTATTGCATAAATATTAATTATAAATCATAAAATTATCTCAAAACACCAAAAAAGAAAAGAAAAAATATTATAAAAAACAAGTAAAAAAAAAAATATTATGATTTTTTTTCCTATATATTAATCCCGCCCTTCGGGTCCATTTGGACCCGAAGGTCCCAAGTGTGACTGTTACACGAAGGACCCCAGAGGGTTAATACCTGGTGTAAACAGGGCCATAGATTCTAACATGGTTCAAATAGCCAGTGGTCATGTAACAAGATTCACAACATTTTACAGCAATTACAAAAAAGGCATTTTTACATCCTGGACAAAACATACCCCACTGATGACGTAAACGAAGTAAGGCAGGAGAGCAGCAATCTTTGAATTGGACTGGAGGTCTAGCAAGGCCACCTGATGGACAAAGTAAAACATTATAATTCTAGCAAAACAAAACAAAACTGCTCAGTATCAGCTGTGTTCTGATGTATATTTTAATGTTTAAAATTTACATTAGTGAAATAAAAACATTTACTATTATACAAACTATTATTACAATTTAAAATAACTGTTTTCTATTTTAATACATTTATCCCTGTGATGCAAAGCTGAATTTTCAGCATCATTACTCCAGTCTTCAGTGTCACATGATCCTTCAGAAATCATTCTAATATACGGATTTAATGCTCACGAAACATTTCTACCAATAATATATATATAAAAATAAAAAAATTACTGACCCCAAACTTCTGAAAGGTAGTGTAGGTACCTTCATGAGATGTGGGTCCTCTCCTAAAATGGCTCGCGTTATTTGTTGGTAATACTTCAGGAGATCCTCTGATAGAGACTGAACCGCAGTGGGCACTAACAAGAAACAAGCTGTTATGTTAGAATAAAACCAACACAGAATAGAGCTGAGAGATATATTGAATATTTACAGTATATTATTTTGATGATAATTGATGATGTGATGTGAAATGGTTAATGTGCCCTTTCAGATAGATTCAATACTGTATTTTGTAGGATATAATGGTTGTGTTTATATTAGGGCATTTAGATTAAATGTATTATAATTAATTAATTAAGAAGTTTCATATAAAAAGCCCACACCTGATACAAATTAAAATTAATTTTTAAATAATTTTAAATAAGCAGCAATTCAAATATTTTGAGGTTTACCTGTGCCTTGAGATTCAAGATTGCCTTTCCCATCAAGATATGACACATTCACTGCCGATGAGACAAAACAGACAACATGAATCTTTTCAAAACTTGCAAGATCATACATTTGAGTAAATTTCACTAATGATACCCGCTTTACCTCGAACCAGCGTTTCTGCACAGCCTTTAGGGATGTTGGTAGCAAGTGCCAACTCCACCAGATTTACCTCCCGATCCTCTACAAAGAAAAGCTCTCCTTCCTTCAGTGGACGGAACGGTAAGGCGTCTTGCGCACCGTAACCGCAAACTGTCTGTAATATGTACAGCAAGTGTAATGTTGCTCTCCATATGCTAAAGTGTATCAAACAACACCATAATGCACATTTATATTAAAAAACGAATTCAAAGAGATACCTCAGTATTGCTCCACCGTAGCGCTCTATTGAAGTCTTCCACGCATAGTTTCCTTCTCTTTGCATGTCTCATAAACTGTGAGCTGTTCTGTAGAGGGACAAACAGATGAAATGTACAGACTTGGGTTGCTTCTTTGCTTTCGACATCTTTCCTTACAAATACTTGTTTAGAGGAATAAAACACAGCCAAAACATCAACAAAAGCTTAAAGGGATAGTTCACCCAAAAATGAAAATCAGCCCATGATTTACTCACTCTCAAGTCATCCTATGTGTATATGACATTCTTCTTTCAGACGAATACATTCGGAGTTATATAAAAAAAAACGTCCTGGCTCTTCCAAGCTTTATAATGGCAGTGAATTGCTGTTTCTGTTTTTAAGTCCACAAAAGTGCATCTATCCATCATAAAAGTGCTCTGCACGGCTCCAGGGGGTTAATAAAGGCCTTCTGAAGCGAAGCGATGCGTTTGAGTAAGAAAAATATTCATATTTAGCACGTTACAAAGTAAAATTCAAGCTTCCGGCCAAACGCAGTCTACTTACGCCTAAAGCGCAACATGTGATGTCGGAAGTAGCGTATCATGGCGTAGTGTAAAATATCAGCAGTGCGTCGCATAAGTTGCGCTTTAGACTTAAGTGGAGTCCGTATGTTTGTTTGGCTGGAAGTTATTTATTTTACTTTATAAAGTTTTAATTATTTGAATAGATATTTTTCTTACAAAAACGCATCGCTTCGCTTCAAAAGGCCTTTTTTATTAACCCCCCGGAGCCGTGTGGAGCACTTTTATGATGGATAGATGCACTTTTGTTGACTTCAAAACAGAGACTATCATTATAAAGCTTGGAAGAGCCAGAACATTTTTTATATAGCTCTGATTGTATTCGTCTGAAAGAAGAATGTAATATACACCTAGGATGGCTTGAGGCTGATTTTCATTTTTGGGTCACATTTGACAGACAGAAGCGCACATCAACACAGCTTTAAAGCAATGGATAGGTGTATAACAGCAGGCAAAACACGAAAAGCATTCATGATGAATGATGTCAAATAACAGTCATAAAAGCTGCAGATGGGAACTTTCTTTAATAACAGCACATATCAGAAGAATTGCTTTAAAAGAATATTCAGACACGTGCATCATCATGTATGGAAACATGCAACGCTTGCACAACATCTGCAAATGACAGATGTCATCATATAAGTGGAAAATATTGCATGGAACAAAAAGCTTTATAGGGTAACATGCAATGCATGTAAATATAATGTATTATAAACCCCAAGATGAAAACATGAACTGATATGTGACCTGTGTTGCCTCTCTGAGTCGGTAACACACATCCTCAGCCAGCAGAGCCGCCACCTCTTCGCTGAGCTCCACTCCGCTGCTCTCGGCCATCAGTTTGATGGACTCCCGGGGCACCTCGGCGAAGCGCCGTTCCTCCGCCATCTTCCCCTCAGAGAGATTACTAAATAAATACGCTGTGAAATACATTAAAGGTTTAGAGCTAAAGCGGCAAGAATGCGTGGTATCATCAGTCTCTATTCAGCTCTCCTCGCTAGGCTGCCTTAGCACACTTGTAATAAAAATGGGGCTAAAAATCATACACCGTACCTTCTTATTGGCGATTGGTGACGTATCAGTTCATAAATGCAAGGTACTTTCTATTTAACTAGCGTTGTGTGCCTATATTAGCACAAGCAGCTAAACTCTTCAGTCTCCAGACTGTTTATATACAACACACTGGTGAACTTGAAGGAAGCGCCTGATTGGCCGTGAGCTTCGCGCATGCGCATACATTCTTACGCTGGCGATTTTGATTCATCGTAGCAACCGAGTCTTTTGAATCGGTTCAGGAAATATCGTTGACCCCTTCCTTTTGCAGTTTCTGCCAGGTTGTCCACAAGTCAGTGCTGAGAAGGTTCGCGGTAAAGTGCAGTTTACTTATAAATTTATATTTTGAAATAAGTCTTAAATTTGACATTTTCCCTTAAGACTGAGCAGAAATTAGAATAGTTCATTACAGTAAGCAAATTTCCTTTGGCATAAATTTAGCCCAAATGAACAGCTGAAGTGTGGCCCACATTAGACAGTGTTTGCCAGCCCACTTCCTTTTAGCCAGAACTAACCCAAAACTTCACTCATAGTGAGCCAAATACAAACAAGTGTGGTATGTGAAACCTATTATCCATTTAGACATTCATAATTGGGTCTTCAAGTTATAGTTATATATCACCTTTAAGAGGGTCCTGGGACCAAAGCTTAAAACCCCTTCAATCATGTCCTTATAGTAAAGATAGTATACAGTAATTACATCCCATTTCCACTACTCGCTGAAAGGTACAAATTACTACCAATACATTTTTTTATTATTCCCAAATTAAGTAATAGTTTCTATAATCCTTACCTAAACTTCACAGTACTACAGACATACCAGTTACTGCAGTTTAATCAAAGCAGCTTTCAAACGTTCACCATGTGTCACATTTCTAGAAAAGACAAAAGCGCAACAAATCCTTTTAGGAAGTTTTATTGAGATCCAAAGATGTTGACGTTACTAAAATAACTTAGATCATTTAGTTTAAAAAAATCATTTACTTAAAACATTCATAGTCAATCAGTCATATATACACACACCAGTAAAATAAAGTCCCAATTACAGGCTTAGTTCAGTCTGTCAAAAATAAGTGGCCTCTGAAGTACAAGACAGACTTGAATTAAGATAAAAGCAAACACTTGAGAATCAGTCTCAAAAGCAGTTAAAAACAAGTGGCATAAAGACTATACACTTACCAATAAAAACAAGTTAAATATAAATTTGGCACAGTACAGTCACAGTTAAGTTTATAGCAGTTAACTTCTGGGATCCCACCACAGGATTCACACTAGAGCATCTTGAGGACCAGCATTGGTAGCTTTCTCCAACATCTGGAGCCTGAGGGCCAGAGGTAGCAGCAGGTCATTCAGATGTTGGCTGCTGAAGGTGAACGCATTGTTGGCCACCGCTTCCACTGATGGTGGCGTGGTCGGACCAGAGCTGTCGGGGAACACCGGCGAGGCCAAAGCAGATGGAGGCGGAGATGGAGACGAACACATGTCCGAGACTGGCGAAATGGATCCTCCATTGGGCATCTGATGAGGCCAGGATGAGCGGTTCAAGTTGACGCCTTTGATTGTATTGGGAAGCCCATGCTGGAACCGGCAACGGGTGCCATACAGACAGAAACCAAAAGCGCTAAAGGTGCGACAGAGGGCACCGCGAGGCTTCCACTCTTGGGATTGTGATGGAGACGGCCAGGGTCGCTCTTCCTCTCCACCGTCTGATTCAGAGCCACCCTCGACATGAAGGAAATGGCATCTGGTGCCAAAAGGGCAAACCCCGAACGCACGATAGGTACGGCACGGTACATTCCTGCGCCGGGGGCGGACGGCCCTTTGCTCTTTAAGGTTGTGCACAAACAGACAACGCGTGCCATAAACGCAGTAACCGGCGGTGTGGTAGGTACGACACAGCTCGGTTTTGTACTTGGGATGGCGGGAGGGTACGTGGAGATCGTGAAGGCCATGGGCAAACTGGCAGCGTTCGGCATACTTGCAGGTACCCGTCTCAGCATAGCGGCTGCACAGTTCGGTCTTGTAGCGAGTGGAGCAGAGCCAGGGGGTCATCGGAGGGGATGATGGAGACTCAACCAGGGGAAGCAAAGCCTCGGCAAGGGACAAGCTCCCTCGCCCTAGACCCTCTGTTTCAGGGAAGAAAGCCTCATTCAGGCCTTCAGTAGGGAACAGAAACAGGTCATCTTGACTGGTCTAGAATGAGAGGAAAGAATTCTTTTTAGAGTTTCAAATTATAATTTCACCATTGACTGGAAGCATAGCAAACATTCAGTCATCATATTAATATGCACTTCACCACTGCCTAGAAATAGGCCTACATTTATTTTTAGTCACTTTAACATTTGGTTAACAGATTCTGTTGTATAGAAGTAATCTCATTAGTGTTAGTAGAGTATTAGTAGACTGGTAGGGTTAGAATAAGTTGACATGTAGTTACAAAGTTACTTATAGTCAGTAGAGTGTCTGTTTAGGAGCATCACAAGAGTTAAGTTTACTAATACTCTGAGAGTTAGTTGACATGTAGTTATAAAGTTACACAATCAACAGAATGTTCAAAGGGGACCATTTAAATAAAGTGTTACCACATTTTAACTAGAAGTTGTAGTAATAATCATTGCAGTGACTCCCATTACAGTTACTCACAGCATTTTGTTATGTGAAAGACATTTTAATAATAGATCAAAAGAAGTGGTGCCATGCATGAATCTTAAAACAAGACAAATAAACAACTTACCTCAAACATTGCTGTGCGTTTTTGGACTGCGTTACACAACTCAACGGCAGCTCAATAAAACGAGGACTGTCGTTCAAAAAATAACTTTAACGCAACCAAAACACCTGACTGAACTCTGGACAAACACTCGACTCCTTGCTTTATCCCAGGTGGAAGACGCGGACTACACCCTGTGACTGGCAAGTACCACGTAGCGACAAATGTTCGGCCTTTGGTTTTAAAGCCGGATTCCGTTCCCGCGTGCCATTTAAAATGTGAATCAGCTGTGAAGCGTGACCATTCGAATCAGCCAATCAGGTTTGACCAAAAAGCGGCCGTCAATCTAATTTGGAAGCGATGATGCTTTTGTCTGAGCGTGCGGGTGTTTTGAGTTTGATCAAATTTGGGATATCGCCGCTGCCTTGTAGGATTTACTGGAATAAACATTTGACAAGGAGCTTGTTAGCCGACTTCAAAGAGCAACCTCTGAATATACACGCAGGCCCATCCTGTATCAAATACCGCATCACACCTCGAGCTGTTAATTGAGCGTTTGTCTGTCAGTCTTTGTGTTATGCTTATTGCGAGGCTTTAGATGTGGATGTACATTTACTCCAGTACGCACACAATAAGCAATCGAGCAACTGATTCGAAAAGGAAACAATAAAAAATAAACTTAATAGGAGATATTTGAAAATAAAAACATCTTTAAAAAAATCCATTTGCTATATAATAGTTAAATATAATATTTTTAAAATTGAAAACTTCGACTGAATGGATGAGCCTGTGGCCTTAAATCATAATTGATTTTTATTTATTTATATTAATGCGCTTTGTTGCTTGACCACCCATTAATAAACCTAACTGTTAAAGATTTTAAATCAGCTAAGCAATAGAGGCTGTGATGTATATATTTATTTTTCATACAGTAGCCTACAGTTCATTCAGTGATAGACCTCATGTTTAATTCACACAGCACATTTTCCACAGTTTTGTCACAGGAATGTTTTTTGTTTTTGTGGAAATATGCATTTTCAACGTTACATCGTTTAGATCATTAAAAGTTACAAAATCGTACAAACATATTGAACCGACTGTATGCCTGCAGACACCCTTTAATTTTTGCAGCTTGGAAGAAGCTTGCTAATGTCAAACCAGTATTTGTCCATAGCAGACACACCGCTACTTTAAATATTTTTCCCCCCTGTATTGGTTTCATCTCCTTAATTTTTTACTTGAGATTCTGATTTAGGACTGTTCGGACCTGGGTAGTGACCTGACCATGTTTGTAGTTTTTAACACTTTTTATTCATGTTTGTAGTTCTAGATCCCCCAAAGCGTAATGGGTTGTGGGCAATATAAGCCATTATCATCCACACTTTGGAAATACCAGAAATAGTAGACCATCCGGGGACTTTTGGCATACTCTTTTTTTTCAACAAACTATGCTTTGAGACACACTTATTGTAATCTTACATACTATTTAGGATGGATAGTATGACCATTGGGACGCGGGGAATATTTCTCAAAATTGAAGCTTGTAAAAAATTACCTTTGCTCCACAATGAATTAGGAATGGTTAAATGGACTTGCTTTTCAACATTAACAGAGAACCTGGCCTACCCAGCAGATTTCTTATGATGCAGTTATTGAAGACTTTGCTTCAAAAAACAAGGAAACAAGCAGAAGAGTGTGTCTCTACGAGGTCATGGCCATGATAGCATGCTAAATAAAGGAATAAGACATGGTCCAGATGACCTTTCATTCTTTAGATAATATATTTTACCTTAGTTAGAGTTTAAGTAATATAGGCCCGGTTTCACAGACAGGGCTTAGACTAAACCTGGATTAGGCCTTAGTTCAAATTAGGGCATTTAAGTTTTTATAAACGTGCCTTGGTAAAAAAAAAAAAAAAAAAAAAATCTTGCACAACATTGGCTCTAACATAAATTTTCAAAATTCAAAATGTATAACCGGCCCTGTTTCCACTACGTCAAGAGGTTTTAATTAAGGATGATCAGCTGCTTCAAGTCCCTGTTGGTCCTGACCCATCTCTTGTCTGTCACACATGGTCAAAGGCATCCTCCAACAATATGGATCATCAGATATGCCAGATAAATTGTGGCGGAGTGGCTGACATTCTCCATGCAGCGCACTAACACCTTATCTGAGGAAATAAAAACAAAGACACATTTAAAACAAATTCACAGATGTCACGTTTGGATAAATAATAGATAATAAATGTGTATGTGTGTGTGTCCGCTCTTACTCTTACTCAGTGGATGATTTCTGAAGCTGGTGGGAATAAGTCCTTGCTGATTTCAAACCTATGTTCTCCATTGCCAGCACACCATAGTAAATGATGTTCATGTCTTGGTAATATTTTGCCCTTGTGTCGACCTTTCCTTGTAGACATTACTTGTATGCTTCTGATAGTGACAGAAAAACAACTGCATTGTGTTTTGATTCCTGTTCATAGGATTGCATTATTACTCTCACATGGTTTGGTATTACATGTCATATACAGTAGGCCTATGTTGTAGATTTACTCATTTCCTATGAAGACATTGGTGTCCAGTGCACTCTACATTTGCATATGAGATGCTTAAGTTTGAAAATGCTTTGAGGGAAATGGTTTAGTAAGAGAAAGCTCTGTAGTCACTTGATTGTTGACATTCACCCGGTGGGCTGGTGTTCTCAGTGGTTACAGAAGCAGTCATTGCCACTGCTGCCCCCTGCTGGCTCACTCAGACCTTCAGACACCATCTTCTTCTCTGAGATGCTGCTGTTGATGTCAGACTTCAGCTACACATCTCTGTTTTCTGTGGACATGATGTCTAATGTAGTCATGTCTTTGGTACTGTCAGATGTTGTTGTCAAACTGTATCTGATAATGTCAGATGTACAGTTGTAAAACTGTTTCTGATACACACACACTGTGTGACTGTATGGAGTGTCTATAAACTGAATGCATCTCTATTCGCTGAATATATGGACTGTTGTCTGTAGTGTTCATAGACGGTGTTGGGTGTAATGCAATACATATTCAGATTACTTTTTTTCCAAGTAACTAGTAAAGTAAGGTATTACTTTTTTACATTTACAACAAAATATCTGAGTTACTTACTTAACATGATTGATTGTTATTATAGTTCTAGACTAAATGTGAGCAGGCATTTACTCATCTCACTTGCACAAAAACAGATTTGGTTTTCCTCAAAATAAAAACAGTGAAATGCAAACTCAGAATATTACGCAAACCAGCAATAAAATGTTAAATTACACAAATATAGGCTATTTATGTATTTCATCTCACTTTATTAACAAATGTCTTTGCTGCTGAGTCTGACCTTTCATGATCCAAACCATAGCAATAAGCAAAAATGACTTTAGTTAAACATCACATTTGTGTTTAATTTTTTTGGTTTTATTGCTCAAGTAACAGTTGAACTTTCTTCTCCTGTCGTATTGTCCTGCAGTCCAGAATGGCAGCACAGCTGAAATGTTTGTTTGAGCAGCGCCCTCTGTACTGTTTTAGGGAGTAACGAATATTGTAACGCATTACTTTTTAAAAGTAACTTTAATAGACTTTGCTCAGATTCAGAATCGCGTTACTGCTCGGCGATTCTCTTTCTCAGATTACCACTGAACTCCAACGATTCTGCAAGAGCTGTTCGATGATGTAGAAGTGATGTTTCTTGTAGTTAGAATCAGAGCAGCAGACCTAGTTAGGCCTATTGTCGAATCTCCAATGATCTCAGTAATTAAACAGTTTACCATAAATTCCTGTATTTAGTTTAATTATTTGATTTCAATCACATTACTGTGTTAGGCTACTTGGTTAACGCATATTTTAAGAGAATATATTTTTCGTGGGATATTAGGCTAAAATTTAAATGGGAATGGAAACCTGGTCTTCTTGTCAGAAAATGTGCCTATAACCAGATGGCGGTATCTATGGATTTTAATATCCGAATGTAAGTGAAAAAAACAAAAAACATTTAGATATCAATCAGCATATGCCATGCACATACAGTAGGCTATGCTCATCTTTAGTAGCTTCTTTTAAGGCATCTTGAGTTAAACAGCTCATTATTTAATGAAGCACGTTTAGGCCATGTCCACGTTTTTGTTTGAAAACGTATATTTTTTCTCCGTTTTGGCCTTCTGTCCACACTGAGACGGCGTTTTTATTAATGAAAACGAAGCTTTTTTGAAAACGCACTCCAAAGTGGATACATTTGAAAACGCCGTTCACGTTGTAGTGTGCATGGTCTATTTAAAAACGATGACGTAAATTTAGTCATGTGATGCATATTGTACCAATAGATATTCATGTTTATACCAGTATTGTGGACCGCATCAGTGAATGGCGAGATATTTTACTAAATAAAATTATACTGTCAGAAGAATTGCGCGTTAACTTTATTTATTTTTCCATCTGAATCATACCAGTGATCTTTTGTGGGGTTTTACGCATGCGCAGTAAGGTGAATTGAGCGTTTCAGGCGTTTTTCAAAAGTTTCTCATCCACACTGAAACGTCCGAAAACGCTAGTGTGGACGCAGAGCGTTTATAAACGAAAACGCCGTTTTCAAATGTATCCAGAATACTTAAGTTTGTTGCATATAACCAGACAGGTTTATACCCGCTTGTGTATAGACTATCCACAGCCTCGTTTTCGTTCGCGGCTAAATATGGCGTCTACCATGAATAAGGTCCGCTGCAAGTGCAAATAAATCAATACCCATGTAATTGCTCTAAAGAAAGATGAAAATTTGCCTGTTTAGGACCACAAACAAAAAAATCTTTATTTTCTTATCACAAGATACATTAAAGGATACAGAGACACTGGAATATTAAAAAAAAAAGTTTGAGTTGTGAGTTGAAAGAAACTTGTCATTGATTTGACAGAACTGAAATCCTTCACACCCTTGAATCAAACCCTAAAATCAACCAGTCTTCCCTCCCCAACTCTTTCCCATTATGGAGATCAATGTTAACATGTATTTTTTTTTTCTTCACGCTTTGCCAAAATATTGTAGGGTCACAAACCCCCTTCATAAAAAACTGGTGACACTTAAAAGGGGACAGGTTAACATTTATTTGTGTCTTTAGTGTGCAGTGCACGCTCCATTTGTTTAAGAAACATTACAAAACCCCTAATGGGGGGAACAATTTACAATGAAATTTTGTGTTGATGAACCTCATCAAGCCAGGAAATCTGTCAAAATGCCCAACCGTTCAGCTAAAAAAACAAAACAAAAGAAATGACAAGAAAAAAAGCTTAATCATAAGGCGGAAATATGCATCAATATTACCCTATAGTTGAGCCATGACAAGGAAAACTCAAAACATTTTTTCTATCTCTCACTGGATCATGTTTAAAAAAAAAAAAAAAAAAAAATCACGGGGAGGGGGGGTGGCGGTGGGTTGGTATGAATCAACATCAGCCTATATCGAGTCATTACTAGAAAATCTCAAAAACATCTTTTCCCTCTCTCATTATCTACAATTGCTATAATTAGCTTCCCAGTAGCCCACAAGACCATTATAACACAAATGCTAGTGCGTTAACCTGTTTGGAAAAAGAGCAGAAGTGGAAAACAAATATTTATGGCTTTGTTCAAGTCGTTTATGGAAAAAGCTCAATTATTGAGGTACAAAACAGGCCAAACTGACTGCAACATCCAACCTCCTATTAGAGACCACCTCTAACCTAGATTCGCCTTACATTCATGAACACCTTCAACACTTTACTGAAACCCGAAGCCTTTCTAAATCATCAAAAATGTGTTTTCATTCCAAGACCAGCTTTTCAGCTAGAATCCTACAAGACCTTCAAATATCACTGACTGGAGTAGCTACACTGCAGGATTTTTGGATCCGTAATCACAATAAACAATCTCGTCTGAAAAACCAGGTCGCTATCAATAAACACCAACCCAACTGCGAGTAATACTTTTGCTGTAATGCCTTCCGTCTTTTCACAATCCAGCTAGGCCTGAAAGGCTGAAATAAAAGGAGCAGCGCAATCATTTATTTGTCTATTTAGCATGAAAAAGGGTGATTTTTGTTTTTAACAAGCGACCTAAGAAATTAAGAAAATGATGGTAAAAAGACCACATACTCCCTCACACATTTAAATCCCACTTTCCATACACACAAGAATCAAACTCTCGAAAAATCTTGTTAATATTTATACAAATAACGACAGAACTGGAGAAAAATAAAGTGTGCTTTAACACCATCTTAGAATGAACATGATTCACTTTAAATTACACAGTTAAAAGAATTTGCAATTAAAAAAAGCAACGGGACAGCAGGGCATCGAACCCTTGAACTTTAACACTGGGAGTAAAACGCTATGAATTCTGGTGTATGCTGGTGTAAGAGTATGCGGTACGTCATTTTCCCGTGAGCGTGGTTGTGCATGTGTGATTCTGGGGGGACAACAGAAGATGAGGAATGAAGAACAGCTGATGATTGGTGGGTTTAACATGCTCTGGCAATGGATGTGGTCTACTGGAACATCGCTCAGTCCTCCAACACAATTGGCTCACTGGTGCTGGAAGGTAAGATGGGTACGGGAAGTGGCCGGGGTGGCACGGGAAGTTTGACTCTGACCGGAAGGTGTGGTTTTCTGGCCGCCCGCCTCATTTCTGCCTGAGTGAGGTGTTTCCTCAGGGCTCTGTGAAACACACACTTGGAATTAGTCCCAGGTAAAAGCAAAGCATGACAATAAGATGTTTTTGAAACATACCTGGTGTCTTTCGTAGCCACAAACACCACAGGATTTGGAGCATCTCCTTGACTGACCTTCTGCCTCTTAATGACTGACTGGTTGGCTGCTCTCATTCCCGATGCGAACGGCCTTCCGTTGGTGGAGAAAGAATGACCTCCAGCCTGTAGCCAATGAGAGCGCTTAGATCTATGTACACTGTTTTCTACCTGTGAGAAAGTTCATGTATATTTGTAAGGAATACTCACGTTGTCGAAGGGCCTCTTGCCCAGTAGGGCGGATGCGCTTCGAGGCTGGTTGACCTGGTTACGGTTGATTGGTGTTGGAGCACCTCGAGGTGCTTTGAGTTTCAAAGGAGCTTGAATAGCTAAAGAAAAGAGCATAATAACCCTTAATATTCAAACATGAAGTCATAAGTAAATTTTTTTCAAGAAACACTGTGCCAAACAATTTAATTCACTTTTATGTCTAATTTTCCCACCATTAAAGGGAGTTCACCCAAAAATGAAACTTCTGTCATCAGTTACTCGCCCTCATGTCGTTCCAAACACGTAAGACTTTCATTCATTTTCGAAACACAAATGAAGATATTTTTAATAAATCTGTTTGATTTCTGCAACTACCAATTTGATGCTTCAAAAAGCTCAAAGAAATTGTAAAACTAATCCATATGAATCGAGCGGTTTAGTCTGAATTTTCTGAAGAGACTTGATCGCTTTATATGATGAACAGACTGAATTTAGGCTTTTATTCACATGTAAATGGATAAATAAAACTTCAACTGTACTTGATGCGCGAGAACAAAACACAAGAACGAACCTCATTGGTTCTTGCACGTCAAGCGAACATGCTTGAGCTTCCGTTTACCACAACTGATGTGCGAGTTGATCAATGTTTATATTTAAATAACAGCCTAAATTCAGTCTGTTCATCATATAAAGTGATCGAGTCTCTTCAGAAAATTCAAACTAAACCGCTCGATTCATATGGATTAGTTTTACAATCTCTTTATGATCTTTTTGAAGTGTTAATATGGTAGTTGTGTAGCTGTCAATGGAGGGACAGAAAGCTCTCAGATTTCATTAAAATATATTCATTTGTGTTCCAATCATGAATGCAAGTCTTACGGGTTTGAAATGGCATGAGGGTGAGTAATTGATGACAATTTTCATTTTTGGGGGAACTATCCCTTTAAAGGTGATGTGTGTGTAATTTAATTTTTTAAAACAACGCTTTTATATCACTACTTTGGTTTTGATGTAATGCTAAAGCCATACCCAATTCTTTAACTATATTGATGAGGGACGGTCGAGGAATAGTGCGGTTCTTCATAGCACTCTTTGCTGCTTTAGGAAGTCTTATCATACCTAAAAGAGAAAAAGAGGCAGTCAAAAAGAATCTGGAGATAAAAAAAATCCCAGATGAAGAAAACAACAACAACAAATGTTTGCTCACACTCTGCTTTGACAGCATTGGAGTTAATGGAAGCGTAGGGGCGACGGGCTGCTCGGCGGGACTGCAGGATGTCCTGGCACACCCGACGGGCGATTCGAGTGAGTTTGGTGGTCTGCAGGATGAAGGTCTGCCGATTTTTAGCCAGAAGTTTGGCTCTCCCTGCACTGCTGGTGAACGGGGACATGCCCTGTACCTCCTGGCGGGTCATGTGACCACGTGGAGCTGCATCCTATTGGAAAGATACATCATGCTCATCGTTCGGTTTGGTAATTTTCGGTTTTCCATTTAGTATTTAAAACAAACAAACAAACAGTCTCTTTAAAATGTTTGGCCTGAAATAAACTAGCCAGCAAGATGATCAATGAAACTTACAAGATATTTTACTTTTGATTTTTGTACGCGTTAAACCCTAATATTTTTAAAATACAGTAATCATTGTCAATAGGTACATGAAGGAAAAAGACAGAATTCACATACTGAGCCAGTTCTTGTGGCGCCCTCTAGTTGAGTGGGGGTCTTAAGACCGCCATACTTCTTCCAGTAAATCCAACAGGAGGCACAGAGTCTGCACTGCATGTTGGGAGGGCCCCATGCATACCACTGCTGAGACTGGGCAGCTGGAGGAGTAACAAGTACAATTGATGAATACACTCATTTTAATATACAGGATGTCTGAGCTTTTATCTAAATAGAAGCCATGGATGTGTACAGTGACTTGAGTTCACTCACTATGGCAGCTTTCACAACTGAGGCCTTTCTGGTAGCCTGTGGCACCATTTATGCCAGGTTTATTTCCAGGTGCCATGATCTGATTGGGGTTGGGCTTGGTGCTGAAGGAGAAAACAAAATTTAGATTCTCAAAAAGGAGACAAACATACTACAGGAAAGAGTCTGATAAGTTGATGGTTTCATGCAGCAAAAAAATATATACACCAGAATAGGTAACAAAAATAGCTGCTTTTCATGCTATGCTAATGTTATGTTCAACAATAAGAAATTCATACTTTTATTCAGCAAGAATGCATTAAATTAATCAAGAGTGACAGTGAAGACTTTTACATTGTTACAAAGAAAAATCTTTTGAATTTTCTATTCATCAAATAATCCTGAAAAAAAGTATCACGGTTTTTACATAAATATTAAGCATAAGCGGCACAATCATTTTTTAAATATTGATAGTAATAAGAAATATTTCATGAGCACCAAATCATCATATTAGAATGATTTCTGAAGGACACTGAAGACTGGAGTAATGATGCTGAAAATTCAGCTTTGCATCACAGGAATAAATTGCATTTTAAAAAATATTAAAACAGAAAATCATTATTTTACATTTATTTCACTGTATTTTTGAATGCAGCCTAGATGAGCACAAGATACTCATTTCAAAACATTACAGACTCTTCAATGGTAATTCTCTCTCTAAATTACATGGGATTTGTGCATTTATCAGTGAAAAAGAATACTAACGATTTGTGCCATATATTTGTAAAGTGCCCTTTATATTCAGAAGTGCAGTGACACTAAATACTCACTAGGTGGGGATGTACACCTGCTTCAGCTTGCTGTCAGCCTCTGCTGCCTTTAGTCTTTTCTGGTGGGTAAAACAATTAACTTGATTCAGATACACATTCATATGCATGAAGAAAAGTTGATTTTAAAAGCATGCAAAGCTTCATACCTGCTGAATGTAACGGTCAGTAGTCTTCCACATGTAGTAGAATTGGACCACACTAGCTAATGACTTCCAGGGCAACTGCAGTTCAACAACAAATGTACATTAAAATCGTTTGAACTTTCCCAAATAGTGCAGTTTGTGTGAGAGCAAATGGTCAATTATGGTGTTGTAAACTCACAAAGTCTTGGCGAATGTCATTGAAGTCTTTGCCGTATTTCTCCAGAGCCTCCTCGAACAGCATGGCTTCTGAAGCGCTCCACTCCTCCATCTCGTCCCTGCACAGCACCGGGCCACCCTGCGGCACCAGCGTGGACATGGCCTTGGCCAGGTCGTAGCCGTTCTTCTGCAGAGTGTCCATGGCGTGGAACTACAGACAGACAGGACAGTGTGAATCAATGTCAGATGTAGGTTTTTCACGGCACCAAAATTTCAGTAGTCGGTACTAATACCAGTAAACTTCCAAGGTTCTCTGTACCAATTTTGGTACCAGAGCAAAAACGGCTGAATTAAGTACTTTAAAATAATTGTCCTGTTTTGTTTCGTCAGTTGGTTATCACAGTCAATCATCGCAGTCTCTGATTCAATCGCGCATTTAAAGGGTCATTGTTCCGGTTTAAAAAGAAAAGTTGAACCAATGTCATGAAAAGAAAAAACTAAACTTGTATTGAGATTGTGAATGGGAAACAAAGCAAGAGAAGAGCCTCCCTTTATAATTATGCACTCTCATGAAAACTCCCATTATAATAAAAAAAGAAGTCTTAATTGTACAATAAATCTTTTATTTACATAATGTTAACACTTTGTTGGTTATAATAACCTTGTGCGTTTTCAGCGTTGTTAAGCGGATTCTGACTAACTTACTGAATAGCACCTCTGATTGGCCACTGCATTCTCATGCTCAACAGATATGATTGTGACTCATTACACTGCTCAACACTGGTAAAAACACGCAATAAATAGAAACCTCTGACGTTTAGAGTGCTCAAACAAACACAAACAAGAGCATTTGAAAGCATGTACCGAATATACCCGGTACTCGTTTTTTCATAGTACCGGTATGTTCTGAAAACCCTACACAACCCCTACAGTGTGAGAGAATGAATGAGGAATGCACTTTTATGAGTAGTTAAGGAAGAGAGAGATTGAATGCATCCATTCTCTCACCAGTGTGATGTCTCTAGATGCAGCCGCTGCGCTCATGTGCAGACTGGGTTGGCGGATTGAACTGCTGCAGTCTAGTGCACGTGCAAATGTACCAACAGCCCTAAAGTGAACATAAATACAAATCAAATCATGCAACTGCACAATAACATTTTAAAGAAGCAAAAATGGTCAGTCAAAAAAAAAAAGAAAAAAAAAAAAAAGAAAGAAGGGAAATACTAACCGTGCCACTACCAGGAATTGGTCTATCTGCGGATCCTTCAGCTGGTTATCAGGATCCCAAACCTTTGTCTCAAGCTTCTCCTGCACTCGACTGTCTAATTCAACTGATGAGATGGAAAACATTGAATTAGACCTTCAACATCCAACAAGAAACTTTTCCTAAAATGTGTTCTGAAAATATCAAGGACTTGAAGTATTAATACAATATTGTAATAAGATGTCCAATGTCCAAGTTTTCAACATCAAAAGGACCATGTTTTAGTAATACCGAGGCGTAGAGACATTTAAAACCTTCTGACCTTCAGCCAGTTTGTCAGGGATCTCTGCCTGGTATTTGGATCCCACTCTGATCTCCCCTTGGTCAGCCAGCAGGGTCTTCTGCACCGGGTCAAACACCAGAGAGTAGAAGAAACAGTCCTGCAGAACAAACACACACGTTAGACAACACAAACACGTGATGCACTTGCCTCATTTTAATCCAACAAAAGGTGCTCACTTTGATGTAAAAAAGAGAAAATATCTAACATCAAGAAGAAGAAGAAAAATTACCACTGAAAAGTTTGGGATCAGTGAAAGATTTTAAATACTTTATCATCAAAAGTGAAAGAAAACATTTAGAATGTTATAAAAGATTTTCTATTCATTTAATAATCCTAAATGTATCTGTTTCCACAAAAATATTAAGCAACACCTGTTTTTAACATTAATAACGTTGTTTCTTGAGCACCAAATCAGCATTAGAATGATTTCTGTAGGATCATGTGACTGCTGAAAAATCAGCTTTTTGTTTACAACCGAAAATGTTGTGAAAATATATAAATTATTTTTGTAATAAACACATAAAAAAAGGAAAGTTAGCAAAAAGGTGAAAACATGACAGACCTTTTGACTAGGGATGTTCATTTTAGTTTTTTTTCCCTAACGACAAACGAAGCTCGTTAACCGATCATTAGAGATATGGAAATACATACACTGACAGGCAGGACATCGTATCATTGCATTCGGACCGAATTAAATTACTTATTTAGATAGTATTAATTTAGATCGTTTAACGGTTAACCAGCTAATTATGAGCATGCCTACTTTTGACAGATTTTGTGAGTCACTCTAACAGGGTTGTCATGTTTTGGCCTGTCTCTAAACTATGGCTTGTGGTAGCTTTGTGACACTCCATGAAAAACTACACAGTGAGTGCTCTTGTACTGCAGGTGGACACTTACCTCTCTCTCTAAGTAGCCAGTTAAAACATCAGTCTCATTCAAAAGTGTGACGTTGCATTTTCCTCTGCATAAAAACAATAATACACGGTATAAACAGGACTATCAATACAAATCAACTACCTTACATATGGAGCCCGAGTCTGGGTTCTGATGGGATCATATGAATCAATCCTGAGATGTTTGTGTCTGTAAACGGCGTGAGTGTATTTACCGTATGTGCGTGGCCGGTAGAGACTCAAACTGTCGAGACAGGAACAGTTCTCTGTGCTTAAGCTGGTGTTTCTGCTGTTCTGAGGTTGAAGGCTGCTTGGACTCCTCTTCAAAGTCTCCTAAAATACACACACACACACACACACACATGAGTGTGATGCTAATGGCCTCAATTAGGTCTGATGTGAACCAGCTCCCTTTCAGAACACACACACCGACCAAATCTTAAATTTACACATCACTTTAGGTTATTAGTAATGGTTGAAATCAATTTCACACTCATTCAGATACAAGTAAATTGAATATCCTTCATGAGATCTGTTGACTTATAAGGGAAGCAAACCATTATAATTGCAGGTCAACTCAAAATGACTTGAATGCATTGTAAAAACATTTCTTTTGACACAGATTTACAATGGCGATAGAGATATTTCTCAAATAGATACTCGTATTAAGATGAGGAGACCTGGCAGGACTTTATCAGACGATCTGACCAGACTCCACCCCTGCACGGAGCCAAAGGAAACCCTGTCAATGAAAAGGGCGGGATATCAGACCACACCCCTTTCCATTAACCCCTCCTGCCACCCCAGTGGCCCTGCCCCCTCCTTTCTCTCCCCTTGGCCAATGCGTCCCTGCCAGCTTTACTGGGAAACCCTGTGCAACAAACCTGAGGCGCCCATCCCCCCATTGAGCAACAACCCCCCCCATGCACAAGTACGCATTTAAAAAAAAAAAAATGCCACAAGCTCTCTTTCACACACACACACATACAAGCAGACAAGCGCTCAAGACACATACGACAAATCCATCAAACACGCACAGCCTCAGAGCCAAATGCACGCGCACAGCCGCACACATACATGCATTTAATAACACTTTCACTCTTTGACAAAGACACTAGCCAGACAGTGTTAACCTAGTGTTAACCCTTTGAGCGCCATGGCCCGGTGGGTCCCATGAAGGCTCTTTTGTTCCAAGAGCACAGGGCGGATGGCAGCTGAGGATAAGCACAGAGGAGCCCATTCAGGAGGGGTGGGGTGGGTGGGGGGGGAGGAGGAAGATGGGCAGAAGGTAGAGAGACGAGGTGGTGATGTAAATGAGAGCCCTGATCTTGTGTAACAGGGCAGTAGACGGCCACAACATAAAGAGGAGGATTCGTTCAGTATTAAACGGGCAGCCAAGCAGACGCTGACCTCTCATGACCGCAAAGGATTTGAACACTAACTGCCCATGTCAATGCAATAACCTTCTCGACCCAAACTTGACCCTACTCTGGAATGGATAGGTTAATGCACTGCACTGACATAATTACAACTGGTTTACGGCAGTTCAAGTACACTGAATTTACATAAAAATGAACCACTGCAGCATGCATGTAGGTGAGATGAAGCATCTTTATCAAACATGTGGGATGCCTGCAGCTGTGATATAATGAATGTACATTTAGGGATGTGCAAAAGTAGATATTAGCAGCGTCTCATTTCGAAGGCTGTATCCTCCCGAGGGCGTATTTGTCGGCTGCATACGTCACTGAGGCGGCAAACTGACAACTACAGACCTTATCAGATGCTTTTCACAGAGTGCACTTGCATAGGACGTGATAGTGTTCAAAAACCACTAGACAGAGAGTAACAGAGGGCATCAGTTTCCATACATTTTCAGATGCTGAGTTTACTAATGAGCATTCGCACCACTCATTGTGCGATGCGTTGGCCAAAGACCTGTAGATTTTACCTGTATGTGTGCATAGACTAACAATAGCATGAAATGAATCCAAGAGCACAAGTAATTTCAATAGGGCAACTGACAGTTACTCAACAAAATAGAAGGATAAGTATCGATAACCAAAACCACAAGTCCTCTAACCAATGGATGTGCTGATACCACATCTGCTAAGTCTTTCTGTTTTGGTTGGGTGACTAGTTAACCATCTTGTCCATCCCTAATTATAATGGAAGTGATCTAGTTTTTTTTGCCTGTATAGATTGGTGTCCTTCTGCTAAGTCCTTCTGTTTTCGACTTGTTGGCATGTACACCTGCAGAACTCCACAGAAACCTCCACAGATTTCTGAAGAACAGAAATGCATGTCATTTGAAAATTCTACAAATGCACTGCCCCTTTGTCTGTCCAATTAATGAATGAGTAAATATTTTGTCTAATCGATTACACCCTCAATCATCAATACAAGAGTGTAGTACACTAAGCTCCACTAATAATTTTTTACCATATTTAAAGTAGGCATGAAATGGAAATTGCAATAATCTTTTCTTCCTTCTTGTGACGTATATCTGAGTGAAATGGAGAGGGAAAGAAAATGTAAGGTGGGACTTGATTTTGTCCATTGGGAATTGACTGGATCATTGTCGTTTGCTAATTGCAGCAATCTCATGCGAGTGAAAGGTAGCCATTATTGTCCCGATTCATGCTGGTGCACTTCAGAAAAAGAAAGGAATAGTCGATTTTGATTTCATGGTGACATTATAGGTCATAAAATTATAAAGTAGCATGGTCAACAAAATTCATAGGAAAATCAGGGATTTAGGGATTTGCTTCTCCATTCAGATTGAAGACATAAAATGTATAAAATTCATGGATATATAATATGCAAGTCTGACTTAGTTTATACATTGGATTGATCCTCTTTGGTGCCTTAAAATCGGCTCCCAGTGTGCCCGTCAAAGCTGTAAATCCTGGTTGGTGTTTCAATACAAATAGTACATCTACATATCGACACTTTATCTTAAGTGTGAAGACGAGACGTGAACTCAAGGGAAGACTGAAACAGTTGGGTACTCACTTGCATTGCTATCGGCCAAAGTGTTGAGGTTGGCAGATATATCTCTCCGCCTGAAGAGACAGACCACCTTGGCTTCTACATTTCCATTGGCAGTCTTGGTGAGACAAGCAGCAAGAAACAGTGTGAGAAAGACTAAATACAAAAAGAACATACACAGCCATTTTCTCTATACAATGTGTGAAATAAGTACCTCAAATGCTATTCATGTCACGGACTTGTAAAAACCCATAGTTAGTATTACTTTAGAGGGAACTACTTTCATCAAGTCAAAGTGAGACTGAATGTGGGACTGAATGACACTGCCTATGATTTACAAGAATCTGCATCAATATTTAAGCACTAAAGTAAAAAGTTGTGAGTCCTGTTAATAACTACATTTCTACTCATTTACCAGCACTGAAAATGAACCACTCCATATGGAAATCTTACTCAATGCAACATGGTGTGGGTTAAAACTGAATTCTGACTAACATGTACATATTGAACAAAGACACCACTTCCATTAGTTTACCCATCCTGCTGAGCTTCACAGCCCTTCAAAATGAGGTTACATAAAAGTGTTTTTAATCCCTGCTCCAGGAAACAGGCCTGTGTCATTCTCAGCATTATATAAGTCTCTTATGGCTGGGTCTTCATCTCAAACAGCCCAGCGTGCATCAGCAGACAACAGCATGATGGCTGAGCATTAGCAATGCACAACAGAGGGGAGCAGGTGACAGAGACAGTCTGTTACGCTGTCGTGAGTGACAATGCATTAGCGGAGGGCTGGCATATGTCAATCATCCATGTACAGTGTAATGTTCACATACACATGCCGACTGATGATGTATGAATGGCAGACATCAAAAGCCCCAACCAATCACAGTCAGTCTGATTTGAGTCTAGGCTAAGTCATGCTGGTCAAAAATAGCTTAAGGCCAAATGAAAGCAAACGGAAACAACAAAAAACTGCATGCATCAAGGAAAAGGAAGCAAAAGCAGTGGCCTTTTTTTCTTTAAGATTACGTTAAGTGATTAGATGGATTTAGATGTTCCAAAACTCACCTTGTTGAGTTCTTCTATTCGGCGGATCAGATACGGGTTACTGGAGGAGTTTTCAAAATACACATAATCTGCAGTAGACAAAAGAAACCATCTGTAAGTGACACATCACTGAGTTTCATTTCTTAAAGACATGTATACACACACACATATATACAAATATATCAGATTCCAAAAGTTTTCAAATACTTCGCAATTAGACTATAGTTACTTTTTTTATTGATAACATAATTACATTTTTCATAATTACATTATTCACACAATGGCAATAAAGTCTTTCTAGTTTTGTGAAATTGCACACACAGACCAGCCACTAGTCAGGTGGCTATTCCTATTACATGGGAAATTGAAAGGCCACAAAGGATTTCACAACTGATTTCACAACTTCATTTCACTTTTAAGCGTTTTCTCAACAATGCAACATTGTATTTCTAATCAGCTCCTGACGAACATTAATTATTATTTGAATTATCACTCAGCAAGTCATTTAACAATGTATTGCTATGTCTTTGGGAGGTCTTTGTCTTTTAAACTCATCTGTATTATAATTTGTATAATTTCAAAATTATTTATTTATTTTATTTTTAAATTATGATTTATTTAATCATTAGCTTTTCATTAAACTCACAAACCTCCTGCATTTACACCTACAGAAACCCTGACGTAATATTTAATGCACTTACGACTACAATTTGTGATTGATCTACCCAGCAGTGACTATGTATGTGCATATATTAGGAATGCTAATGATTAATCAAAGATCGATTAATTGTCGACAGTAATTTAATTGATAAAACTGATCATTAGAGTGCATAGTTTTGAGGTGTGCAAAACACGTGCAGCAGACACACGAGGAAAAGCGAGCGTGCCGTAGTTACATATTTTAAATGCATTAATGTCTTCAAGCCATGCAATGGATTAGGTAGGCTAGCCATTTATTTTGAAACATAATTAACGAAGGGTCCAAAAACCCTCCAAACAAGTGATTTTACTGAACATAAGAAATACTTGCATGTGTAAATGCCAAAATCAAAGTACACACAATAAAAATCAACGGCCTGCATTTCCTAAAAGCATCGTAAGCCTAAGTAGATCTAGATCATAGAACCACCATTGCCACCATTGGTCTCCACGATCATCTTACCTCACAAAGCTTTTGAGAAACGCAGCCCTGGTTGATGAGTGATTCCAGCACTGTTTTAGCTGTGCGCTCCTATTCTATGGTGCACGGTAAATTAAAACCTGCCAATCTGAACGATCAAACCAATCCAAGCGCGCTCCAGCTGTAAAACAGTGTCTGATTGGTCTCTACACATCGGCCATACCCACCCACCACACACAGACAAAAAAATGGCACAAAGCATCATGTGTAGTGTTTACCCATGCATCAGCAGCGCTTTTTCATAGTTTGGTCTCTAACTGAAACTAATATGCCTGTTGTATTCGCTAGATGAGACTGTTTCAACGATATTTAACACAAGTCTTAAATATATGACAAGTCTATCTGTTAATGTACAATGATTTGACAGATCACATTTTCATATAAAGTAGTTTATTTTTTAGAGCACATAAATTAAAAGTTAAGAAAAATTAAAAGCACTTGTTAAAGTGATGGTCATTTTCCCTATATTCACAGCCAAACGTCTAAGATTTAAAACGACACCTAGCCTATTTTATGTTGGTTAAGCAAGTGGTTGATAACTTATTAGTACTCGTTTGAGACCTGTCAATGATTGAAACAAAAATGCCCATCCCTATTTCAGACTCTAATGTTGAATGACAAAATAACCTTATAAAATTCATACACTATACGGTTGGGTACATAATACATAAGCACATAGCATAGTGTATACTAGTGCGTCATTTGGGACAAAACTTAACTTTCAGTGCCCGTTAGATTGTAGCTAATGTAGCCCAAATGGAAAAATAGGAGAAATTATCATGTCCAATATCGACCAATATTGATCAATAAAATAAAAAAAAATCAATATATATATATTTTTTTATAATATCAGCCGATAAGTAATATGGTTCCAATATGTTGTGCATTCTTAATGATCAGTCCAACTCCAACAAACAGGAACAACTGTTATTCACAAAGTTCTACACAACCCTTTTCATAATATGTAATATTCTAGTTGATTTGAATAATGCTTTCATCTACCAACAGGAAAGTAGTCTATTCAAATCTAAAGACATGGGGAAAAATACAGAATCCATAACTAAACACATGAACAATCCAATAATTTTTTTGCAAGAGATCCATAATCATACAGAAAGTGACATGAGCAATGGTATGGGTCAATATTGAGAGCACATCCGATGAAGCACGGTCAACAGCCTGTACGCTGAACACATCACTCTGGTTATGCAATCACTCTCTCTCTCTTCTGGTCCGAGTTGGTCAGCTCTGGACGTTTTGGTAGACGTTGATCTTTGATCGGACTAACGCTTTCTTTTCTCGCCTCTACTCAGCCATGTTCTTAAGCTGTGCCACAAGGGATAAATCAAAATGGAGGTCTCTCTCCCAAGTTCATGAGCTTCATCAATCAGAGAGACTGAGCCACATGGATCAATAATTTCCCTTAAGGAGAAACAGGTTCTAGCCATCTGCTCTTCAAGCAGGGATATGTTGTTTTGTTAGCTCATGGCATCTGGTATTCAGAGACACCTAAATATCCACTGAGGCTTGGAGATACTGACATGGACAAAAATAGTATACAAGTAAACCTATAAGTGAAAAGCATAATTTCTGCGTTACTAGCATTACTAAAACAGAATATCAAAATTATGGTTTTCAAACAGGTTTCCTGAACAATCCCCTGCTCTGCCATTGGTCAGAGAAACAGATCCAGTCCCGTTTTAAACTCACAACATCTGCTAAACCAGTGTTATTGCACGGCTCTGTGGAACGCTTGATTCTGATTGGTCAATCGCGCTGAAAACGGATAACACAATAACTCTTCCGGGTTACTGAAAAATTTCAACTTACAAATTGCTTACTTGATTGTCACTAGGGCTGGGTAAAAACAAGAATTTAAGTTAATCGCGATCTTCATTTGAACATTTCAAGATCTGTCCTGAAAATTGATAGTGAACATTCCTGTTTCCAAATATTTTAGTGAATTTTGAGTCAATTCTCTCTAGTGTAAACTAAGTGTTCACTTCAATTCAGCATTTGTATGCATCTCTTTTGTTATCATTAATATGCATTACATTTATTGTCATTACATTCCTTTAGCTCAAACAGTAGAGCATATAGTGCCAGCAGCAACATCAAGGTCTTGGGTTCAATTTCCTGGGAATGCATGAATGATAAAATGTACAACTTGAATGCAATGTCAGTCGCTTTGGATAAAAGCATCTGCTCTGCTCTAGTATTAAAATTGGCCATTCAAAAACTCCATTCTGCTTGACCACTAGTGTAATATGATAAAAATATCTGTCTGGCAGTATGCGCTCATATAGAGCAGGATCCTTATTTACCAGACCACACAATGTCACCTGATTTGCCCACATGCACATGACCAGGGTTTTCTCCCTGCATGCATCACTACACAAGTATCCTCTTTGCATCTTTATTAGAAGTCTCAATTAACACCCCATGATAAACAATGAAAGCTTCACTGAACCAAAACCGTCTCAATTATAGTCCTGGTTTGAAACACTTCAATTCTCTCTTGCTGAGCCTGAAAAAACAGAGCAGTTGCATCTTGCCTTGTTTGAACTTAATGCACCACAAAGGAGGAGAGGAATCCCTTATCCTCTAGCATGCTTACTGCTACAGTAACATTTGCTAGTTAACTACTGAACAGTGTGCCATGTTTGCATAATAGGAGAGCGACATTCAAACCAAGAGTTCAGAGGCACAAGTGTCCCGGACAAAGATGATATAAACATGGATTCTAGTGGTCAAACAATATGGATCTCTCAAAGCCCAATGTCAATAAACATATCTCCATTTACATTACACTTGTTCATTTGTCAGATGCTTTTATTCAAAGCGACTTACAAATGAGGAATACAACGAATCAATGATATCTAGACACCAGTGTCCGAGAGGGTCCACAGGTATATAACGCCTGCACATGCATTCAAATTATTGACCGTAAAGGACTTTAGAAATTAATTATTATTTTACACATTTAAAATGCACTAAAAAGACTGATTAGAATTAGAAACTGTTTATTATCCATTCATTGACAAGGCTGTTGGTAGAATATAAAGTTGCAATGTGACAGAAGTACTGTTTGTGAAGTAAATCCAAGAAAAAAGGATTAACTAAAGACTAAAACACACTCTGATCAGATGGGTGAAATAAAGAGCATTGGGACAGCATTTAAGTCACAAAGTTTCAGATTCACAGCGGTGAAATGAAGGGATGCAAGGGCTTGGGGCCAGAATATAAGGTCAAGTTCAATGACCTTAACACAGTACCTGACTGTGTAAACCTCCCAAAACACTAGCAAACAGCACAGTAAAATGCACTGAAGTAAATGAAGATCTTTTGAGCTTTCTGTCTCTCCATTGACGGTCTACTCAAACACCACTTTGACGCTTCAAAAAGTTCACGAAGAGACTAATCCGTATGAATTGAGCGGTTTAGTCCAAATTTTCTGAAGAGACTCAATATGATGAACAGACTAAATTTAGGCTTTCATTCACACATAAACATCAATCAACACACAAATCAGTTGTGGTAAATGGAAGCTCAAGCATGTTTCGCTTGATGTGCAAGAACCAATGAGGTTCATCGAGCATCAAGTTCATCATGTTCGGTTGAGCTTCTGTTTGTTCTCTGATCAATGTATGCGAATAAATGCCTAAATTAAATCTGTTCATCATATAAAGCGATCGAGTCTCTTAAGAAAAATTGGACTAAATCGCTCAATTTATATTGATTAGTTTTACGATCTCTTTATGAACTTGTTGAAGCGTCACATAGTGGTAGTTGCGTAGCTGTCAATGGAGGGACAGAAAACTCTCAGATTTCATTAAAAATATCTTCATTTGTGTTCTAAGATGAATGAATGGTGAGTAATTAATGACAGAATTTTCATTTTTGGGTGAACTGTCCCTTCAATTGTATAAAACATTTTAAATGACTGATGTTGTGAGCAGATGCAGACTTTGCCTTCCTCTGAACCCAGTCTTGATAAACGCTAATACATTTTGACAAGCGTGTAATAACGGAGTTTTTCTTCCAGAACTACCCATTAAACCCTGCTTGATCAAACTGCAACTGCAATAAAGCATCAATCAGCAGCATCTGCTAAAGCAACACAGCCTGATTGTCGTGACCTATTTACAGTCGATTCCCGGATTTAAGAAAATAAAAGCACGATAATGCACAAGTCCAGTCAATGACGTTAACGCGCATGCAATATTATTAGAAGGTAACGTTAAAATGCATTGCAATAAACAGTGAGGAGGAGCATCTCTGACAATAGATGACAGCATACAGTAGAGATGACAAAGGGTATATATTGCATACTGAAAACTGTAGCTGGATTTACTAATGCAACTATGCTATATCAGCTCAAATCGCATAAGCATCTTCTGCACGTGCATGATCATAGAAATAATTCGCGATCCATAAATGCACTTATATTCACACTTATAAACTGAACTATTCGTTTCTCGTCTCTGATTTTTTTTTTCACGAACACCAAATCTAGGTTCAAGTTGAAAATGTCTAAATTTCCCCCTGATATCAGTATGAACAATTATTTGACTTTATTTCTTTTCAAACAGGAAACAAAACCGAAAGTCCTTGCATCCCGTGCTGTGAGACTCCCTCCCATATACACTCCATATAATTCAGCTGTCAGAAGTTTGACAGAATGGCACGGTTCAGGCAACGTGTACGACAAAAACTTGAATGAAAGTCTTGAAAAGTGAGTAAAAACCATCATAAGTTAATCAACTAACGGACGGGTTTCCTCATAATTAGCTCATTTGCTTGCTTGCGGCGGCTAATTTGATTAATTAAATCAAAACTACGAAAGAGTTTGCAACCCAATGCAAGTTTTTATATCCAAGTAAATTTACAAGTGACCTTTAATACATATATAAATAAATAAATAAAATTGAGTTAACCCAAAAGCCGCCGTAACGAAACTAGCCTAGCTCGCTTAGCAACGGGATTCCGCTCATTGTAACTAAGGCGGAAACAGCCGCTCGCGCTAATGCTAATGCTAACCCCCGCGAGCCTGCTGCTAGTGTTAGCCTCAACAATAATACTCACCTCCAACTCGGTACATGTTGGCCGCCATTCTCTCACTCTCCTAAACAAACACAATAATCACGGATTCCCTCGTCGTGTAGACAAAATGTGTATCCAAAACTGGTGCTGGTTCTTTTGATCCTCGCGTGTGCTGGCGTACTTCCCCCCGTCGCGAGACAAAGCCGGGACCCGGCACGGCGCTGCCGCTCTGGCGGGTAAAAGTTTAAAGTTTCCGCTACAATGTTTCTCCGGATGGTAAAAAAATCGCGTCTTTGTTTCGGCGCTGCGATAAAACTCCCATCGAAGCCCCTCTCAGACATTCACACTTCACACGAGCCCTTGATAGCCAGCCTATCTCTCTCTTTCTCTCTCTCTCACTCCACTCTTCCTCCCATCCTCCGCTCCCTGCTTCATCCTCCTCTTCTTCACCTCCGCTCTGTTTCACACACACATACACGAGCGCGCGCGCACCCCTTCTCCAACGTCATCTTCGGAAGCTAACGTCATTTTTAGAATTCGGCAAACTCCTGTAAGACAGAAACTTGAGCTCCCGCTTTTTTTAAATGTAATGTTTCCAAGAAGCACATTGGGCAACATTTTGGGCACCAAGCTAATGTGGCGAGACTTGTATCACTTTATATATCAAATTGATTATCATTATTACGAATTTTCTGTACACGAATTAATATGTATGAACGACACATACTGTTACAGCAGTAGTTGAAATAATATAAGGATATCAAAATACTATATAAACACTATATATATACACTTTTTCAGATCTATAATATATATATATATATATAAATATATTTATATATATATATATATATATATATATATATATATATAGGGCTTAAATGGAAAACATCATATAAACAGTGTAAAGGTGAGTTACAATAAATTACACACACACACACACACACACAGAATATATATATATATATATATATATTTGTTTGTATGATATAGCAAGTCGCTCAAACTACAGCAATGTTCATCTGAGAACATAAGGCAGAATCAGGATATGAGTGAAAACTGGTGCAATACTTCCCTCTACTGATTTACAGGCGCAATCACAGTCTCACGTTAAAGAAAAACTCTTGCTAGGTGGCGTTGCACGATACTAAATCTCTATTTCACTTCTGGAATCACATTAATTGCGAAATTGGAAGTACACACAGACAAAAAGCGTTCTTATTTTAAAATTTATTGATTGATTAAAAATAACAAAAAATTCACATTGTTAACAAGCTGAGAAAAGCTGACTTGATCCATACAAGACCAGTCTTTTGGAAGTTTTTGGACAGAGGACATTTTCCTGACAGCTAATAGAGCAATGATTATCCTGCTGCTCTTAACACAATGCTTCACAGAGACACATGATTTATGGCTAATAATGTAATGACACAATTATGCATGTAGTATTTAATGACAAAAAAAAAAAAAGCAGTTTATTAAAATAATCACATGAAAAGCATTATGAAGTAAACAAGCACATGTAAACTTGGAAGTACACTGAACATGATATAGCATGATAAATGTGGAAACAAGAGGTTATTTTATTTTATTTTATTTAAGACATCATTCTCTCATCATGCATTGAACTGACAAAAAATTTCACTATTGTGAGATTTATTTATTTTGCCAAATGTGTAAATTTCATATAAACTCTCAAGGCCCCAAAATTAAAAGAGAAAAATCTGTAATACATTTTTTTTGCATTAAGAACATAAAACATACTTTTCATTCTTTTTACCACCAACATTTTTTAATTTTTTTTATATAATCCTATCATATTCCTTTTGGTTTTGGAGTGCAATATGACATTTCTTAAAAAAAAAAAAAAAAAAAAAAAACACTAATGTTTTTTTTTGGCCATTAGTTTAGCCTCAACAGGGTAAAGTCAGTTCATGAAGAAATGTAGGTAGTGAATAGCTATGCGTTATATCTGACTTGTAAATGGTCAAACAACATTGTGACATGTTTTACAAAAGCTGGCATAACCTTCCAAATGCTTCATAATGGTGCAATAAGATATTTCCTCCATGTTTCATTTCCTAGAATATCTTCATGCCTTAGTTATTCTCGCTCTCTTGACTCCTGGTATCTGTCTCTCTATGTGCCGTTTTCTGGAGAACTAGAGGAAGAGCGGACAGTAGAGGAAGAAGCTAGATGTTCCTTACTGTCTCCAGTCCCCGCCCCTTTAACCCGCCACTGGAGAATGCAGGTGTCTTTCCCGCCCAATGACAGGAGGTGATTGTCATTATGCGTGAAACGAACGTTGGTCACATGACTGCCATGGCCCTCATACTTATAACTTGGAGCCTGACAGAGAAATCGGGGAATAAATTATTGATTTCTTGCAGTACAAGCAAACACTTCTTTTTTTATTTTTAAACCTGATACAGTTAATATGTGAATTATTAATCTGCATTTTCTAACTCAGCATTACATACAATATCTGGCCTTTTAATACAATGTTAAGCATACAGAGTCTAATAGTTTAATTTTATTTCAATTTTAAAAAGATAATTTCTTTGACTCTCAATGAATATTGACTGTTCAATGGTAGTGGCAGTGACTGACCTTTAGTTTGGGACATGGATACTGGAACAAATGCACCTTGCAGAAGTCATCGGCCACTGCCACCATACTCTTATTGTGCGAGCGACACAAGGCATTGATGTCTGTCCCATCTGATCCCTCGAGCCACACACCTAGACAGCATGACAGTTACATTTTATTACACTGTGGAATAAACTGCTGGTGCATACATACTACTACTACTCATGAGATACATCTTAAGGTAAACTACATAATTTTTGTTTTTCAAAATTAACGAAAATTAAACAAAGAGTCAATAGATCATCTACGGCAACGTCTCCAAGATGCTTGAAGAAACCTTCCTGCAAAGCTACCTGAAGTGTACCTAGGACAAAAGCGGTTTTAAACACAAAATATTGATTTGATTTAGTTAATAGAAGTTAATCGATAAATAAAATCTATTTACACAAGTGGCTAAAACTATTCACAGTACTGTAGCTTTGCAGGAAGGTTTCTTCAAGCGTCTTGGAGATGTTGCTGCAGTTCTTCTGGATTTAGTCTGTCTCAGTTTGGCTGTTTCGACTGTTGTCAGAATCCTTGTGCATACAACAATCTCACTGGATTATTACTATTAATAACAAAAGGAATGTTTGTAAAAAATGTAATCTGACATTTCTAAGTTTCTACTCTAAGTTGTTTTAAACTGTGCTATAGAAATAAACTTGACAATGACATTGACATTTCCTACACAACTGGCTGAAAATACTATCGTGCCAACGACTTTTGCACAGTACTCTGTGTGTATATATATATATATATATATATATATATATATATATATATATATATGAACAATTCTATGTGGTCCGTTTTACTCCAAATATTGGTAACTAAATAATAATAATAAAAAAATATCAGCCAGCATAAAAAAAAGTAAAATAAAAATAATAAAACACTGATAACAAACAATAAAAAATGAAATGCTTTCTCTCACCCATGACATGGAATCCAAGCACACAGGTATAGGACGCCCACTCTCGATCTTTACTTTCAAACCGGTTCCTCAACAGCTTGCAGCCGCTTGCAACATCCCCTTTTTACACAAACATAAACATTTAAATGCATTTTAAATGATATCTCTCATTGTCTTCTATGAATATGTCTCTGTATATCATGCACACAAGCCTTACAGTATAAAATTTCATAATCGCCGGAGTTAGACATGATGTATTTTCCATCTTTGGACCAGTCGAGGTGAGTAATGAAACTGGAGTGCCCCTGAAGTTACATTTAGGGAAGAGATAAATCTGCATGACTTACAGTGCACTTTAACACAACCCCTATAAACAACAAACCACCATAAAACAGTTTTACATCATTTAGGATACTGTCCCAGAATGCTTTGCTTACTGTGCACTTTCCGAATCGCATGTAGCGTCGACCACCGTCAGTGACGTTGTAAATGTAGATGAAGTTATCATGGGAACCAACAGCCAAAAAGCTGCCATCTATGTTTGGGTGAGTAGTAAAATAAAAGTTCCTGATTGTTAACAGGCTTATGAGAACTGCAGACCACATTAAAACACATGCCCTATATTCCACAAACAATCACTTTTTTTTGTACAGTGAATTTGTTGACCTCTGACCTGGTGAGTATCTCATTACAGACAACTGCTCGTTCCCATCAGTCAGGTCTGACACCACTTCTTTGGTTTGCAGATCCAGTACAACCCATCTATATAGGTAAGGGGTTAAAACCCCCAGAAAGCCATTAAAAAGGGAACATTTCACAAGCTCACTGTAAAACTGAAGCTGTAATTGTTATCGGGTGTGGTGTAAATAAATGTTTCACCTTCCAGTACTCAGTCCAACAGAGACAAGAGCTCCATTTGGGCAGAAATCAGCACACAGACCAGATTCCTAGAGAGATGAATGAATAATTGCAAATTCATTTTCACAGTACATTTATGTTAATATTGTGAGGGTGTTTAAAAATGCACGTTTCCCACATAAAAGTTTTACACCTTAATAAATCAATAATAACTTTGACAAAATGTTTAAAATTTGATATACTCATATGGGTTTCTGTGTTATCTGGCATAGACTACTGTTCAAAAATATCTTGTCAGTAAGTGTCAGCAAGAACACATTCAATTGAACAAAATTGACTATAAATGCATTTATATTGTTACAAAAGGTTCATCAAAGAATCTTGAAAAAAGAAGTTTGATTTCTGAAGGATCATGTGACACTGAAGACTAAAGTAATGGCTTCAGAAAATTCTGCTTTTCCATCAAATGGAAAAAATGTTTTCAAAATAAATTAAAATATAATTTTTTTTTTTTTTAAGTAATAATATTTCACAATATTACAGTTTTTACTGTATTTTTAATCAAATAAACTCACCCTTGGTGAGCATAAGAGACCTCTTTAAAAAACAAAACAAACATATTATCAACCCCAAATTTCTGAACAGTAAAAAATATTAAAATAGAAAACAGTTATTTTAAATTGTAAAAATGTTTTTAAAAGGTTTTAACAACCCCAAACTTTTGAGTGGTAGTGTAAGCGTGTTGAGATCACACGACCAGCCAAATACTGTTTACTTTATCTCAAAAACACCCACATTATCAAATTACCAAATACTTTCAGCTGTGCATTTCTACTCAGATAACCACATTTTTTTGCATCCATGCCAATAGTGTTGTGACACACAAAAAACACTTAGAGGCCACTTACACGACACCGTTTTAAACTAAAAACGCAAAACCTTTTATGCATTTTGACCGTTCATTTACACAACAATGGCATTTCGTGGGCCTGAAAACGCAAACTTTTGAAAACAGGTTTTTTGAGAGCGATGCTGTTATCGCCTCTGTGCAAACTACAAAAACACGAATTTGTGAAAACGGTGACGTCATGCGCATGCGTGTTACGTATAGGCGCAGAGTGTTTCTTTACAAAGTGACATCGCCAACTGGCGTTGCATGAATAATACAGCGTTTTTAGGCGTTTTCTCTGTGTCGTCTGTACGCAAAACCTTTGAAAAACGCAAAGGTTTTTAGTACATCGCTGTAATGTAAACGTACCCTGAGTGTGCCTTAAATTACTGTTACAACTTTCTGTGACCATTCTGACCTCTAGTGGTGTGCACCAGTCCAGTTTGTGGTCCTCTGCGTTCCACACACACACTTGACGATCATTTCCACAGGTAAGAAAGATGTTCTGGGAGGGGTGTGTGGCCAGACCCCAAGTTTCATCCACATGTCCCTGACAATTGAATGAATTGAACGTCTTTAGATTCACAAACTAGCTAATCCGGTAAAAATGCTTAAGACAACTGATGGCAACTGAACGATGTATATTTGCATATGAATCCAATCCATCTACCTGTACAATGGCCACAAACCCATCTGAAAATGTTCCTCTCAGGATTGCGTTTCGTGTGGTGCCAACGAGCAGCTCCTCTCCGTCTACATCTGCAATGGTGCGGACTGCACCAAAATTCTCAGGAATCTAGAAGAACAAAGACCATTCAAGAAGTTTTAGATTTTTAAACGACACTGTACTTTCACATATTCATATGGCTACAAACACGCAGGTTTAAAGATCATACAGACTCGTGTTTCACCTCACACTCTCTTTCAGGCGCAAGGTCTGCGCTCCAGCGGATGATCTTGCGGTCCTTGCCTCCACCACTGAGTAAAGCTCCACCCTGCAGGAGGCACATCGTGAAAACGCTGCCTTCGTGAGCACGCGTCTGCTTCATGATCTGCAATGTCTCTGCAGGCGGAGAGAGGAGAACAGGCGGATTAGTAAATTTGAAGAGATTGACAGAATCTATGTAGTTTCAAATAATGAAAACAGACCATATTTTAGTTCTAATTTATTGATAGCATCTGTGGCATGCTGTTGTTTACCATAAAGCATAAACTATACTTGTCCCTTAGTTTTAAAAGTAAAGGAAAATCTCTTGCACATACAGTAATACTTCTGTACCGACACGGTTGCCAGGTCTGAGCAACAAAACTAGCCAATTGGCCAATCAAAATTAGCCCAATATGATTTTTTCCGTCAGTGGCCGAATTCTTTGCTGATTTTGTACGTCAACCCACGGCAACAACTTAAAAGTAGCCCAATTCCAGGGGTTATAACTAAAATGAATAGCTTTAAATGCTACAAATGAATTTAATCATTGCAAAATTATAACTGAATATATGAAAGATGGATGTTTATGTAGAGATTTGCTAACGATTAAGGAAGTTGCAATGTAACAGAAGTGTTTGATCATTTCTTCTGTATTGTGAAGTATCATTTTGCACACCCTTTGCTCCTTTTCCTAATGTTTTGATATCAGCAGCTGATTTTCCCCATGTGAGAATGTTCCCCTCAGAGTCTCCCGTCAACACATCGCCCGTAAGACTGAACACGAAGCACATGATGAACTTGGGCTTTTTGTATTTCTGTTAAACACACAATAGACAAAATCAAATACCAAACAAAGAGTGAATACATAGCTGAATGCATTATGAAGCGGTTCTCAACTAAATGTAAGCCTTTAAAGCTAATCATAAACTAGATGTTACTGTAAAATAGTATCCAAGTAAAATGATGATCTCACATGGAAACGACATAGTACCACAGTATTGTGAGTTTTTAATTTATATAATTTCTTCCCCTTTTCGTGCATGGAAAAGCACATGATACTGAAATTACAGTGGAGGACAGTCAACTTGGTGGCAAAATATGGACTCACTCCAAAGATGCCCTGTTTCTTGGTCATTGTGAAACCGCTCATGGTCCAGAAGTAGACGTGGGACTTGCCACAGGAGATGATGTTGTTGGTGTCTGTAGGGCTGAATTCCACAGCCAAGACTGCCTCAGTAGTGCTCTGAAACACACACACACACACACACACACAGTGAAGACATATAGTTTTCCACAGTATATATGACTGTGCCAGTGGCTCTGTGTTATTACAGGAGAAAAGCTGCAATTCAACTATAAACATCCAATCAATCTTCAGCTCACGTCAGTTTAATGACAGAAAATTACTGTAATTGTCCTGTATTATCAAAGTATAATCCAGAAAATGTAAATACCTCTTCAAAGTTCAGCAGAATATAATGTCATTACTTATGATTTCTAAATTGTTCAGGCTCTTTAATTTTGTTCTGGGAATTCATCTTATTGTTTCCAGAATTTCACCAAACATACTTCTGAAATCCTGAATGATATTTAACTCATTGCAAATGACTTTATAAATATAAACCAACTCATACTGAGATTAAAATCTAGATTCACTCAGTCAGCAAACAGAACTCCCTTGACAAAGCGTCATGCTATTCTAAGTCCAACTACTTCCTAAATCCATTACTAGCAGCACAGCCCAAAAATAAAACACGAGGAAGAAAAATTACTTCATACAAATGGCCAGTCTTTAAAGCGCACACAATCACTCACACAAAATCAACTGTAAAATATTTAGCTGCTCCCATAGCAACCCCGCTCAAACCGCTCGTGCAGAAGTAGAAAGAAATATTTAGGACAAAGGGTCACACAGAGAAAGAAACTATCCACAATAAAGCTGACAGGTTTTTTTTAGCATTAACAGAGTATGTGCTTGAAAAAAAATTGTTAGGTAGAAACTAAAGAAATGGTAGAAACTATTGAGCATTTGTGTGTGTGTGTGTGAACAGACCTTGACTTCAGCATGCTTTATATTTTTATTCCAGTCCCACACAGAAAGCATGTGTTCATTGGAATCATCAATTACACAAAGGAATGTACCAGCATCCTATAACAAGAAAAAAGAGAAAAGAATATATATATTCAATCAGTCAATCAATTCTTATATTGAAATATATTTTAATTGTAAATAAATAAACATTGATATATGTATGTATTGTATTTATTTACAATTAAAATGCTACTATTCCAAAAGACTGTCACATGATAAAAGTCAATGTTTCTAGTCTATAAATGCTTCATAGACCAAAAGTCTGGATATTTGATTATAGTATTATTTTACATATTTTATTTATTCATTTCTTTTTTGATATTTTATATTCTTTGCACATGTGAACAGCCCTCTCTATTCTCTCTGTCTGCTGTGTTTCAACTGGAAAGAATGCAAAATGGGAGGCAATACTCACTGAATTGGAAAATGCTACGGATCCGACACCTCGCTCAAATGTGCCGAGGCCGATCTGCTGCAGCGTCACTAGCGTGTTGGAGTCCCAAATGTGCACAAAGGGCTGAAGAGGCTGACAAACACACATAATCGCACAAAAAATGTAAGGAGGCAATTGATGCATAACATGGACATTTTTTCTTTATGAATGTATAACAAACTTACACCATGTCTTTAAATTTTGTCCATGATTTGAATCAATGTCAACCAACATACTAATCTTATTAATCAGTGGAATGTGATTTATTCACCTTGCCATCTTTGTCCACCCCTGCTGTCTGTCCAGATGCCACACGCACCTTGTCCGGGTGGATGGCAAGACTACAGGCCAAAAAGTAAGAGAAAAAGTAAGGACATATTAATCAGAGAAAAAAAATAAAAATGTAATAAAAATAAAAATAGTTCTCTCTAAACTCACCATCTGACACAGTCTGTGTGCTTGCGATAATGTCTTTGTGTTTGGTTGCTGATGTGATACAGGACCACCACGCACGCAATAAAATAAACTGCTTCTCCAGACGGCAACAGGTAAAGGTTTGCTCGACAGTCCCGTCCCCTGTAACCATAGCTGGAAATAAAAGGATCAAGGAACATTTGCTAGTAGTTATGTATTATATAAAGGAAATCTAATTCACTGTGTTTGGCCATGTGAGGTAAAGAAATATATACATGTAGTAAGTATGTATGTATGTAAGTATGCAGGGCTTGACATTAACTTTGCTCACCAAAGTCACTGGCCACAATTTTGACATTGATACCATGGGGGAAACTGCCTGATTTTTTAAATATTATCTTATAATTTGGCAGCAGGTATATTAGGCTGCTGTCACTTTAAGACCTGACGCACGGATCCATTATACTGTTACACATGCATTTTTTTTTACGTTCACTTAAAACATTACTGACTGTGTTTACGTGAATACTTGCAAAGACCGCCATTTTGACATTATTTGACTTTTTAAGCGCAATAAGCAGCAAACAATAACTTAATTTAGTATTGTGAGGCGGCTTTATGTGCGCGCATTTTGGGCGTGGGCACAAAATCTGCGGAAATTAGTAAAATTATGCGCAATACGTGCAATCCCACGCAGAAACTCAAGCCCTGTAACACCAACAATATTCATCCGGAGCAAATGAAACGAGTGAGTGAGGAGAGGCGGGTTTGTGTGTCAACTTGCTGTCAGAGAGAAAGCGCAGCTGGTATTGTGTTTCTATTCTGTGGAAAATGAGAATTGGAAGCGTTACAGATATTTCAGTATCGATGTGTATCAAAAATCTATATTTTTGACAACACTACATTGCACTTAGTTTATTATTTCAAATGCCTTTTTAAAAGACTACAATTGAAAAATGTATGTAAATCCAACCCGCCAAAGTGGCTAGTAGGAGTGACTGTTACACGCCACTGCTGAAGGGTTGGAGGGTGTTAATGTCAAGCCCTGTATGCAATAAAATTACATATTTTAAGTTTTATTTTATGTTACAATTAATTCATATGAAAGTAAATTAATTTTTAATTTAATTTAGGTTCAAATGTAATACATTAATAAAAAATATAAATGCTAAAAAACAATAACAAAAGAATTGTTGTAGGATACACCCAGTCGAGATCCAGTTTCTGTGAGGGAAGATCAATTTTCAGCTCCTCGTAGTTCAGAATGTCTGAAGGAATGTACATGGTGATTGGTCGTCCACGGATAAACATCTTGATTGACTGACCTGTAAGCAAAATGAATGTGACTTGAGACACAAGAATACACAACGTGAAAATGTGAAAAATTTACGATGAACACTATAGTTTGTATTTGTTAACTTTCAGAGTACAACATATTATATAACTAACAAAACTATTATTTTAAGATTTTTTTTAACGCAAATATGTTTAGGCAACAATTAGTAAGAATCCAGTCCATGATAGAAACCTACTCTGAGTTCCCCTCCTGGACCCCTGAGAGCCTGTTAAAAGATAAAAACACAAACAAACATTATCTCTGCATTTGCAAAACACATTAGGAATTCCTGCAGCCCAACTGCACTCCAACTAGCTCTACAGGGAGCTCCAGCGAGAACACCTCTGACTCACCGCTGTCATTGTCTGGACCTGGATTTGGACTGGCTCGACAGGGAAAATTTTGTTTTTAAAAGGGTCTTTTAAAAGCAGTGAGGCATGCAAGTCAATCTGCGTGTCAATCTGCGTGTCAATCTGCGATGGAATGACAATAAAAGCAACAGCCAGAAACCAATAAGCAAAGTTTGCATCAAAACATCACTAACCCCTGAAGATCTTTTATACAGTATAATATGGGTTGTTTTGATACAAGAGATAGTGAGAATATCTCGTATTCCTCGGATTTGAGTTTAGAGTTTAAACTACATCCGACTCATGCAGGACCGCTATGTCAATGTTATCAGAGAGATGACAGGTGACGCCGAAACAACATTCCATAAATGTGTCAGTTTCATCCCAGAGGGGAAAAACAACATGTGTTTGGTGTTGAGCGCAGTCACGATATTTCAAATAAAACCCCCCCTTTACCTTTCCCATTCAGTAAAGTGTGCAGGTGAATAAATTATTAAAACGCCACACGCACACAAACGAGAAGGCCAAGGCAGTGCTGTGAAAATGTGGTGTGAATTTCTGGCACGCAGAGAAAAGGAAACACATCCATCATCCTGGTCAGAAAAGTCGAGTGGTGCGGTTGCATAACCGACGAGAGTAACTTTCCAGTGTGAGCACAAGCACTCCTGTGTCTCACTGCTGAAGGAAACATGCATAATGAATAAACAAACAAATAAATATATAAAGACTAGACATGAGACCACTTATGGCCTATTATGGTAATTAAAATTCGCCTGTGCTCATTAACACTTACTCATACGTGTTTTATGCACAGTGACCTCACTGCATCACATTGCATTCTGGACAGAATCTGTTCTCTAATCTAGAATTTGTAGTCTGGGGTCCATGAAGCTATAGCAGGGGGTCTGTGGATGGATACAGTACCATTCAAAAGTCTCGGGTGGGTGAGATTGTTTTTTTGTTTTTTAAAGGGGTGGTTGATTATGATTTCACTTTTTTAACTTTAGTTAGTGTGTAAAGTTGCTGTTTGAGCATAAACGACATCTGCAAAGTTGGTTCAAAGCAAAGGGAGATATTTGCTTTTAAAGAAATTGCTTTTTAAAGACTACAACAAACGGCTGGTAGGGACTACACGACATTCCTCCCGGGTTAGTGACATCACAAACCCTAAAATTTACATAAACCCCGCCCCCGGGGACGCGATTTATAGATTATCATGACACAATATTCTAATCAATGATTCGAAAATAGTTAACTCCACATTAGCTACATAAAATTAAACATAAACAAAAAAGTTTTTGAAATTTTCAGGGCACAAGCTGTTGAAGCTCCGCCCCCTGTGCCAGGAGCAGCTACTCATTTGCATTTAAAGGGACAGACACAAAACGGTGCATTTTTGCTCACCCTTAAAAAGTGAAAATTTTAACATGCTATATAAAAATATCTGTGGGGTATTTTGAGCTAAAACTTCACATACACACTCTGGGGACATCAAAGTCTTATTTTACATCTTGTGAAAAGAGCATTATACCACCCCATGTTGGTGTTGGCATGCATACCATTGGATGTTGGTGTTTGGAAACATAATCATGTGAGACGCTTCAGGGAGGGAATTACACCAAATCATTCTGATGACAGAATGATCAAACCGACATTTGAAATGCTGTGCGATGCGATTGGTCCACTGGTTAGTCAAGTTATCCAATCACATCTACTGTTGAGTCAAAGTCACGAGAGTTTTTTTGTTGTGCATCAAGGGATTTATTCAGTAAATGTGTTTCCATAGTAGTTTATGTGCATGTCTTCTTATCCGATAATTTTCTTTTAGAATTTATCTTTAGATCTTTAGAATCTTTAGAATTTATGCACATCTTGGCATTTTCATCCAGATTTTTTTATGCAATATCCCAAAATGCGTATTCAATTTTATTAAATAAATTTTTTTTTTGGATAAAATAAATGACGCCTTGGTGAGCCTTCTTAGAAAAATAAGTACCAGTATTTTGAACGGTAGTCTATATAAGCATATATAAACTTATGAATAAAAATATATAAATATATCATTTTTTAAAATGTGGTTATTTTGTAAAAAACAACAACTTATAATATCATCTTCAGCGGGTCTGCTGCTTCATCATTTGATTGGGTTGCCTCTGTATAGTGTATAACACACTTACATAACCTAATAGTATACAGTGGCACAATAAAACCAGGACATGGTAAAGGTACATAATGTAACAATCAGCTTATTGCAAAAACATTATTTATGAAAGTAATTATATAGGCTTAATGAGAAAACCAAGCGTTATTGTATTAGTGGATCCCTGGGTTGGCTGAGTAATGGTTAAAATGGTAGATGAAAAGCTGAAAAATTGTTCCCATTATTATTCTGAATCCACAGCTGTATGTGTGAGGTGTTGATGAGAGAGATTAAAATATATTATGTTGCTGATTCTTATATATATTATTTTTCCTTCTCTTTGGCTGAGGGAAAAACATTTTACTCATGAAATTGTAACCTGACAATCCTGATTGGAGGAAACTGAACAGACAGTGACTACGTGACGAGTGACATTCAGAAAGGTTAAAAGGATCTTGTTTTCCTAACACATGACAGCTTTTCCAGTAATCAAACACACCGGAAGGCATGAGAACAGAAAGAAGCATTGCAAACTGCATAAATAGTGTGACAATAAGTAACTGACAGTCTCTGTAGCCAGGGGAATTTAGGTAAAAATGGGAAAACATCGACCTAATGCAAGTCTGAATTATGACACAGCAAGGCTGATGAGGTAATAATGAAGAAAAAGAAGGAGAGATAAAGTGAGAGATGCCTTACCTGTGCTAGAGATAATATCTTTTGCCCGGCTATGGAGACAAACACATGAATGAATGAATGAATGAATGAATGAATACTGAAAACAGAATATATTAAAACATGAAAATCACTTCAGTACAACAAGAAATGTGATTGTTTTTTAAAGGCATGCCAGCTTCTTTAGCTATTTTCATCAGAAAAAAACATACTTCAGTTATGAAACTAAATTACTATTATTATTATAGAAACTAATTAAGAAATTTCATGATAACAAGATTCTCATGAAATGCATTCAAATATTAAATATAACTTAATCTTGATCAAAAGCATCTGTGGCATTCTGTCAATTAGTACTAAATAATTTTCCCTCATCCAACTTAAAGTGCCCCTTTTATGCTTTTTCGAATATTACCTTTTATGTAATGTGTAATACAGCTGTTTGTGAATGTAAAAGGTATGCAAAGTTTTAAAGATCAAAGTGCTGGAGTTATTGTCTCCTAAAAGAAAGAATCAATACTGAACTGCCAAAAATGAGTTATCAGTAATTTCAGTCTCACTTCCAGTTACAAACATATGTAGGTTTGTAACACGTTTGCATAATGAAGTCCATTGGCTGACTGTGTCCTACTACAACATCTGCTCTGACCCTCAAACATAGTGGTTGTAGCTGATGAGGCCTGGAAGAGTTTTTTGTTAACAAGTTGAGATGACAGTTTTCTGTGCTGCAAAAGCAAATCCACTTTGCATGCTTGCGCTTGATACAGTATTGATACAGTAAAATTGATGCCATCGTTACTGTTCGCATCAAACACTGAGGAAGCCTCCGGAGCTGAAATTCATATATGGTAATAGGGGTTTCTTTTTCGACTCGCGCTGCAGTAGACCAATCACAACAGACTGAGCCGTCTAACCAATCAGAGCAGAGTAGACAAATCATAACAGCCTGACCAATCAGAGCAGAGTAGGCTCGTGCAAATGAGGAGTTTAGAGAGAATGGATCCTTGATTGAATCTTTTCGGACACTGTGAGAAAAGAGATGATGCTGCAATGTATATTATGAGAAAATGTAAGTGTTTTTTGTCTTTGAGTGCATGTAAACCTATTGTAAGAAACCTTCAAAATAAAATTAGGAACCTTTAAAATAGCATAATAGGGGAACTTTAAGTAAAAAAAAAAAAAGGAAGCACAATGGAGATACTAGATGCCTTACATATTGCCTGAGGGGCTGCACACCTTTCTCCAATGGGCCAACTGATAAAACTTGAAAAACCTGGTAAACCCAGTAACTTTTTACATGAAATCCAAGCAACGACGGACATAACACAACCAATCCTACATGGAGCAAACTTCACCGACTGTAAAGTGATTGATGATTTAGACAAATTTACAACTTAAATAACAGAATCACTGTAAATGCTTGAACAATAAGAGCATCACTGTTTTTCTTTTACAAACCTCTGATAGACTTTCTCCAGAGATATCTATTGTATTTGCATTACCACAACAATCTTTCTGTTGTTTCTGAGGGATGAGTCATAACGATTTTCTGTGGTAATCGACAGCATCATAGATCGTGCTGATAGAGCTTAACTTATTTATTTACTCTGAAAGATTCACTTATGATGAGTGAAAAGTTCAGAGGATGCTTGAACTAAAAAAAAAAAAAGCGGTTCTCACCTCTCCAGACTTGGAGACCGTGTGAGTAAGTTGGTCGAGGAGGCCGCTTTCTTAGAAAGCCGCAGTTTGGTCTTGTCTTGGGAGTCCTTACTTCTCTCACTGTTCCTCCTGACCCTGATTTTCAAGAAGAGATATTAGTCAATTACTCCATGAGGCATAAAAATCTGATTCACAGAGTGCATGCAAGCATTAATCAATGCAGATACGAGCATGCTAACATGAACGTCACAGAACGTGCTTAGCGTGATTTGAGTTTCCCATCAAGTTTGGACAGCATGCAAATGCACCTATTATTAAAAACCAACAACCCACAATCACCCAGAATCTATGCATCATGCAGACACACACACAAGAAAACCATGCAAATAAATCAGAAATCAGAGTTAATGCCACGTTTAGGTCACAGTGAATTTGCCCCATATACTTATTGTGTGAGGGAGTATGAGTCTGTGCTCACTGAGGGATTGTTTCCTCTTGCACACCCTATTTCCTGTTCTTCTGAATACCCTTAGAGGCATCCAATAAAAGCTACATGAAACAGGAAATAACTGTGGTCATGTGATCAATGATGATACTTGCGGTGACAGACAGAGAAGTGAAACGCGGCTGATAAAGGGTGCTGTCCACTTTTAAATAATGCTGAAGCCTTACCCTGACACACTTTTAACACATTCTTTATGGTAGTCGAAATTAGCGATAAAACATTATATCAGCCAGGCTGCTAACTCAGAGATAATGCACAAATGTCTTATAACATTTATAAAATAAATGTTCATTTATGTCTCATTTCCCATCATATCTACTCTACCATTCAACAATTTGGGGTCAGTAAGATTATTATTATTTTTTTAAAGAAATTAATACTTTTTTTATTCACTAAGGATACATTGCTCAGAATTGACAGTAAAGACATTTATAAAGCTACAAAAAGATTTATATTTCAAATAAATGCTGATCTTTTGAACTTTCTATTCAAAGAATTCTGAAAAAAAGTATCAGTTTCAACAAACGTATTAAACAGCACAGCTGTTTTTGACATGAAAGAAATGTTTCAAATCAGCTTATTAGAATGATTTCTGAAGAGTCATGTGACATTTTAAAATCTATTAATATATAATTAATAATATATTTTTTAATTATAAAAATATTTCACAATATTACTGTTTTTAGTTTATTTTTGATCCAATAAATACAGCCTTGGTGAGCATAAGAGACTTCTTTAAAAAAATGCATATATATATATATATGACAGAAAGTATAAAATAAAATGTGTAAGTGCATGTTGTATATTTTGTTGAACAATAATAATATACAGAGTTTAAACGAGGTAGATTCAGTTTCCTAACTTAATTTTAATTGTAACATATGGTCAGTGTCTATTTAATCAACGCATGGAACTTGTCATGCATTGAACTTTCAAACCGTGCCAGTGTGGTCCATGGTACGGCATTAGTTTCAGAGTTCGTCTGCACGAAATGTTTTTAAAAAACACACAACTGTTTTCATTCATTGCTAATCTAGCAGAAGAGAGACAAGTTACAGACCACCATCTGAAATGGTCTTCAAGAATCTTAGGGGCCACTGTAGGTCATTTTCAACCTTCTGTCAACACAATCTTGCGTTATCTTGTTCACTGTTCAGTTCATAATGTAGTATTTCATTCTGGGTAGCCAGGCTCTGAGATGCATTCGTAAACCACTTTAACATTCTTACAGCACATTTACATACACTGATTGGTCACGTTTAGACATTTTTAACCGTTCCCTCATGCTGAAACTAAACAAAGCGTGAATCTTTAACGAAGCATGCATTGTTTAATGTTTTTGTCTGGTGCTCTGTTGCGAAACAATCTGCCGTAACACTCTAGCACCACGTAACGTGGACTCGATAACCCTTTTGCTTGATATCCATGCAAGGATACCCAGAAGGGACGGGGCATAACTATCAGTAAAGCGCTGTTTACATGGAACAAAATCCACCCACTAGAATTATAACATTCCATTTGAGGGAACCAAGAAATACAGAAGTTACACAGACATTTACACACACCGAAAGACCACCCAAAGCATGCATGCAGATAAATCAGTCAATGAATCAAGAGATTTGCTTTATTTATGAGATTAAGTGAGATTATTTGATGGGTTAGTATGATTTTAATGCCCCAGCATGGCTCAATCATGAGCTTTTGTGTTTCTGCAAAACCGTGTTACAGACAAGGTTCCCAGGAGCTGTTCTGACATATATACTCAGACATTTTGACATTCCTGTCACACTGAAAGCTTTACAGTTTAGAAATGATCTCATATGTTCAGTATTTACCTGAAGGGGAGTTGATTACACAATGTTACAGCTGCATTTATTGAGGAATGATGCACTATTCTTGCAACCGTATTAACGGACAAGCACGCCTTACCTAGCTAAATCAACACTGCAACTGAACAAACACTTGCTGCCAACTGTCCATCCCTTTCCTATTAAAAACTCAAAGCTAAAATTACTAGAACTCTGACATCTGCCCCCACAAATCACAATGCATTTCCAAAGAAGGCAAAGCATGAACTAAATCCAAAAACAAATGTAAAACTCTGTTGGCGCAGAGCTGTGTTCTTTAAAAGAGATGAATGTATGCCAGAAGTACAATAACACTGTCGAATTCGTCATCCTGAAGTGCCCTTAGGGATACAAACGTCTGTGTCTCTGGTGTTACTAAAGTACTTAGTTTTTTAAAGCTTTTAAAAAAATATCTTTTGCAATGTTATTTCAGTTTAAATAAACAGGAACAATGTTTCTATATGTACTTTAATAGATATACTATAATAGTATAATAGATCTCCTGAATATACTATTTTGAGTATATTCAACTTATTTTTTCTATTGATTTCAGTGTATATGTATTGAAAGAGTAATGGTAGTAGTAGTACGGTAAAACATCTATAAATGAGATCATAAATGTAGATCATCTATAAATGTAATCTATTAATTTCTTAGTTTTTGAAAATTAAACTGTTATCCTCTCCGTGTAAATGACAAAAACACAAATTTGTGGAGACGGTGACGTCATGAGCATTACGTGCTCAATGCTTTCACCATCTGTCTTGATTGTATTCACCGCTCTGTAGAAGAATGCAAATGTGCGCAGGTGCATAGTGTTTCTTTATAAAGTAACATCGCCAACTACAGGCCTGGAATGAATAATACAGTGATTTTAGGCGTTTTCTCGGATCGGTGTGAACGGGAATTGTTTTGACAACGTTGTCTTCTGTACTCGAAACTTTTTCCAAAACTAAATCTGATGCACTAACATCTCAAGTAAAATCAGAGCTGACCTAAATCGCACGCTCCTAATGATTATAAATAAAGCCCAATCTGGGTGCCAAAACCGGCTCAACAAGCTGTAACTTGGGTTTGTGCAGCAACGCAAGCATTAGTGTTAGGATTAAAACCAAAACCAGAGGCAGTGAATTCAAGCAGCCAGCCAACGCTTGACTCCACTTTTGGGGGTCAACGCACAGTGTTTTCTCATCCTCCCGAATGGAGGAGAGTGGGCCTCCGTATGGGATGGAGGTCGGCTCTTTTGGGGGTGCCGGCGAGCAGGACGTTGGGGTTTGAGGGCATGAACCCTGACTGTCTTCGCTGCTTTTGCTCAGTTGTTGCTGGAGGGTTCTGATTGTGGTGGGCTGGATGGCGTCTTCTACTAGGGCGCTCCAGGTTTGGTCTTCATTGCCGTCTTCCTCCTCTCCCCTGTGCTTGGTCGGGGCTTCATCAGCGAAAGGGACGCCTTCAGGTAATGCGTCCTCCAAGGAGAGACTCTGGCTGGTCCGTGTCAGGGCCAGCGGGATGGCATTGTGATTTGGGATCCACGGTTCGGTCTGTGTGCACATGTCACTAGTGCTCGGTTTGTGGTTGGAAATGGTTTTAGCCCCGCCCTCCCCATTTTCAGCTGTGTTTGAGATATGGCTAAAGATACACAAACAAAACAGTGTTTAATTGCGTTTGAGATGAACATTGTCTAGAAATGCTCCCTGTTGGGGAAAAAAAATGCTACTTGTTGGTTAAAGTGAACAACAACCCAAAAATGAAAATTTACTCATTCTTATGTTGTTCCAAACATCTATGACTTTCTTTTCGTGGAACACATTGGGGGTAAAATCACGTTCCGGGGGTCACCGCAATTCGACAATTACTTGTAGCGATTAAAGGGGCAGGGGGGCTCATGACCTCTATGCCTCCAACATCCCAGAATTGTCTGAAAATAGTCTTTATTCTCATTCAGAGAACCAATGAACCAATCAGAGAGATCTGATGCACTATTTCTGAACTCAATACAAGCAAGAGCAACTTAAATTTCAGCCTGTTTGTCACACAAAGCTATCATATGACTTCAAAAGACTGCTAAAAATTCAATTGGACTACTTTAATGATACGTTTATGGCAGTGGTTTTTAACCTTTCTGATTTGTTGACAGTGTTGTCCAACACATTATTTGAAGGCCTCCCCATTTATTTCTTTTTTATTAACAGAAACTGGGAGAATTAATATATTAAACATAAATGGCAATTCTAGATATTCTTTTTGATACATGTGTTTGTTTTCAGCAGAAGAGTCATACGGTTTGGAACAACATGAGTGGGAGTCAATGATGACAGATTTCTAATTTATGAATTCCTTTCATTACTACTTTCACAACTGGAGTTTCAAGGTTCAATCCGAGTGGGGTTTAAGCCTACAACATTTCAGGCACAGTTCAAACTAATCACAATACAATAACGCAGGCCTGTGGTAAACTTAAAAGGGGAACTGTAATTTACATTTCCTGACATACAAATAAGAAACTGAAGAAACAAAAAATGATAAACACAAACAACACAGTTTTTTCAGTTTTCCCTGGATGCTGCCCAGTGCCCACAATGTCCCAAATGTGAAGTTTGCCAAGGAATGTTGCTCTGCTTCTTTGTATTAAACACACGTGGGCAGCCAGACTGTTTTTCACAGAGTTTTTCTCTTCTCAGTATCGTCAAGCATATCTGCAACTTCAGCAAGATGTTACTGCATTTCATTTGAAGATGACAGTTTACTTTACTTTAACAAATAACTGTGTGACTGTGAGTTGACTGTGTTTTCCGTTAATCAGCCTTGTACTATAACTCCACATATAATGTTGCTGTGTTACCTTTTAAGCTAATCATTAAAGTGAATAACACTACCCAGAGTCATCTGTACCTGTTGGATGTCTGGTGACATCCATCAAGAGAGCTGGTAGACAGTCTGCAAGGTTTAGAGATCCCATCCACGTAACAGGAATGATTTAACACTCGGGCTGCAGCAGGGTTCACTGATGTTATACACACATACACAGACACAGACACACAGACATACATTTGCATGAAGTCTCTATACAACAATAACTTTAATTTAGAAAAAACAACAACAATGCAATCAAATCTGTAGCAATACATTTAAAACATGTTGCAATATCTTTACAGTAGCACATTGAAATCATTAACAAACCTCTTACCAGCAATCAGCTGCTGCTTAAGCAGGGGTATCTGTTGATCATGGAGGCGGAGTTTGCGTAAGGCGTCGGCCAATGAGGACTTCAGTAGCGTTATCTCATCTTCCTGTGCTTGGAGGCGCACCTCCATTAAAGACAGCCTGTCTGGACTCCCTGTGCTGCTTTCTGCCGACACATCATCTAGATGAAAACAACAAAGCATAAATAGAAAGATCTCACAAAGAACACATCTGGGACAAATGTCACACCAAAAAATAATAATAATAATAATAATTATTATTATTAAATAAATAAATCAAATAAAGGCAGTGCAACATATATGGCCATTTCGTATAATTAATTAAATACTTCAAAGTTTGAATAAAATATCATTATTTATTTGCATTAAAGTAATGAGATGCAAAGAATCTTAATGGTCCTAAAAGGATATGTTTTCTTAATGCAAAATTTCATAAGTGTATGAGGTTTAGGATATATGTGAACTTTTTATAACCTAAATAATAGCTTCTAAATCACAAAAAAAAAAAAAAAAAAAAAACACACACAAAATGTTTCTCTTAATTTCTTAAATCCTGGAATGTAATAGAAGCTGCATGAGAGTCATTACGAGTCTTCAGTGCAACTGTTACTGAAGTGTTCAGCCCTCTAGGCCTCAACATACTGAATAAAGTATAGGATAAGCAGGGATATATCTCTGTTCTCTGTTACAATAGGCCACATGAAAACAAACAAAAAACATTTAATCGTTTTAAATGTTATCTATGAAAATTGGTATAGGTTTAACTATCCTTTCATGCTGTAACTGTAGGGCTAAATACATTATGAACTGCACATGTGAATATAATGTAGATCTATTGTTTACGTCAAATTCATGCTTTTATGGTAGGGTAATCGTCGCAGGGTTCATTAGTTCAGTCTGTTCGTTTAATGGCTTGCAACCATAAACGTCTGCGCTTTGCTTCAAACTGGCTAGTATTCTATAAAAATAAAAACCATCTTTTTTTGCATCTTAATTATGACATGCAAAAGCTCAAGAAGAAATTTTTTTTCTCTTAATCCGTGAATCTTGCCCGTTTTCCTCCACTTGTTACCACTGTTTTTCTGCCACCACAATGCACTCACAACAGCAGCATCGTAACTGTGACGTCTGCTCCAAAATTATATATGCCAAGTTGACAAAATAATCTTTTAGCAAATATATTCACCAAAAGGAAGATTAATTGCTCATTCCACCTGTTTTACTAGTCCAAATTCATTCACAAACAGCCTTGCTAACAGTGTCTTTTTAAAAAAAAAAAGAAAAAAAAAAGTGTAAAATAATGTGTTCAGCACATTTTGTACATTTACTTTGCCATCATTAAATTTCATAAAATATACACAGTATATCAGCAATGGCCATATCAGGGACCACTATTTAAGTGCATAAACACTAGACTTTTCAATCGTACATGTCAAGAGAAGCCTTCATATTGTTGTCGTGTATGGCTGATAAACTGCATCAAAGTGATAAACACTCTCAAAGTCCTGATTTCCACCCCACACATTGCCCTCACCCCTATTTGTTATGCTTTGATTACCTGGAATTATTGATTAATCTATTTCTGTCGCAAGATTTTTCAAGCCTGAAGCATTTCCTCTTCAGTGATAACCCTTAATTGACCGAATTATACACAGAACTGAACTACAGTAGTGAACTACAATTGAGCCAGCAACTACTGTCTAGACCAAAACAATAGTTTATTCAAAGGTGCTATTCAAATATTGTGGCATAAATACAATTTAAATCTCATTGGCAGCATCTGTAGCATTCTGTCGAGTCCCACAGATAATAATTTCAACTTTCCCTTTAGTCTGTATTTAAACGAGCAAAACTTCTGTTTACATTAATGCACTTGCAAGGGGAAAGACATTCCAGAGGTTTTAAGTCGCGATGGTCTTTTCCATCCTATTGTGACATGTATCCGGGATAAACAGATTTTGTTCGTGGGGAATTGATTGGATGGTTGTGGTTTGCTATTGGTCGATCTCATGTGAGTGACAGGCTGTCCCGTCCTCGTGCCAGTAAACACGTCACCAGAGAAGAGAAGAAACGTCGCTGCAAGAGGCAGGGGAACTTATTTTCATTAAAGAGTATGAGCACTGTAAAAAAATTCTAACCCTCCCAAATCAAAAATTTCAAGTGACCGATAACATCTAAATTTTTCAATTGGCCCAAGTGAAATTCTTGTTGCAATAGTCTGTTAACATTGGCTCAATGAGAAATAATACTTCAGACTAATTGAAAAATTTAGATGTTTATCGGTCACTTGAAATTTTTGACTTGGGGATGTAATTTTTTTTTACAGTGAGGGCACATGAATTTGAAAAAAAAAAAAAAAAAAAAAAAAATGAAGTGCACGGATGAATCATTTATAATAAACACTTCAATATTCAATTAAAAAAGAATTGTCAATTTTGATTTCATGGTGACTTTAAAGGTAGAAATGAAAAGCTCATACAATATGATTACACACAATAGACTGATATTTGAGTAAAATTGTCTAAATAAATAAATTGCAAAGTACTTTATGGATAGTTATTAGTTACATCACATTCCATTCTGTTATACTTTTTGCAAACAAGCAACTAGTAAGTTTTATCATACTAGTCTTATATGAGCATACACCTTATGTGTTATGTGTAATGTGTTATTTTAATTCTGGTGCAATGCCTTTTCCCATAGACTTTAACTATAGCTGCATTGTACTGTTGTCATGATTTTCTGTGAGATTCCAAATCAATAACATTCCTTTGATAATTACACTCTTAAGGGCTTTTCACACTTGAAATAGTTAACCCTGGGTCATCCTAACCCCTGGGGTAAACTGAATCCTGGGTTATCTTACTTCAAGTTTCACTGTGCTCATAATTTACCTGGGGGTTAAAAATTAATCCTGGGTATTCATAAGCTGACATTTCACATTTTACATTTCTAAACCCTGGGTTAACGTTCTTATTTGCATATTTGCAGGGTCAGTGTCATTGATTGGACGAAGGCAGCATGTGACCCGTTTACATAAAAGCTTTAGCATTGCGCATCCTTGTATTGCCGACTGTACTACCGAGTTTATCCGGAATGGATACTTCGGACTATAAATGTAAGAATGAAACGGTCTCTTCTTCACTCAAATTGTCACGTTTTCTGTTAGCAGTTTTCCTCTCAAACGCTGAATTTACCATTTATATACAATGTGCAGTGTTTCCGTGACTGTACAAAGCATGCAAATATGTACACTATTGGTTGTTTTTTACTAAACGTTTAGTTTTAACATTATAACACTGCTTGGTTTCACACTATACAAGTTTGGCACCGCAAAAACAGTGCTAACCCTGCTTCTAAATTACAAGTATGAAACGTTCCTTTATCCAGGGTTAAAAGTGGTGTTTAGAACGACAATAACCCGGGGTTAAGCGCAGTGTGAAAAGCCCTTGAAGGGTTCTATCAGGAGCTTCATATATATATAAACTTTTAGGGATTCCATCATGGGATTATTATATGGATTTAGTTGTAATGCATTTTTAATTATGAAACAGCTCGTAAACACACTTTAGCATTAGAAAAAATCTGAAATAACATGTTAAACATTCAAGTATTATGCAATCGTTTATGACATTTCTCCTTAAAAACTAAAATAATGGTTTCACTCAAAAAAATTAATGTAGCTCTTTAAGACAAGCTGCTGCAAATGATCGACTCAAGTTCTTTAAAATACAACAGGAAGTGCGCACAACCAAAGGTCCAGACTTCCTGAATCACAACGCGAGGCGTTTTGTGCTCTTTCAGACAGGGACAAATAAAATGAAGCCGAAAGTCACACGCATTACTTTAACTCTCTCTTTTTCTCTCTCACACACAGAGACTCATAAACAGGGCTATTCAATGCCTCTGGACAAGAACCATGACTCCTCTGCTCTCTTCCCACAATGGGCTCATTGAAGATGTAGGGCGCTCTCGTCTAGCTAACATGTTTTTCAGTTTCACAAGACCAACCATCGTCCAAAACCACAAAAACACCAAACAGATTAAACCAGGGCCAAAGTACTACGAGTGCACAGCTGCCACAAATATGGAGTAATAGTGAATCTACTAAAAGAGCCTGAGATTCATGAAGCGTAATGAATGCTACAAATCGTGTGATAGCCCAGTTTGCATTAAATAACTTTCATTATGACTGCATATGGTGACGAGTCACAGTTGTGGACAAAATAATACTTTTTTTCCCCTATAAAGGGATAGTTCACACACACACACACACACACACACACACACACACACACACACACACACACACACACACACACACAAAAATCTGTCATTATTTACTCACTCTCACATTGTTTCAAACCTGTAGATCTTTCTGTATAATCTTTTTGGGTCGCCCATTCCTTTAAACAGTATTTTTCTAGAAGATTTTACTTTACAGAAGGGTTAACAAAAGGGAGTTATACTAAACTATAAATGCTTGCCAACTACAGGGCAGCATGGACCACTTAGTCTGACGTTTCAACAAATTTTACACACAAAAATGAACTAGGATGTGGCAATAGATCTGCAGTATATTTACATCAAAGTCAACCTCTGGCTGAACTCCATGTGGTCCAACAGTCTCTTAACAGACTGAAGACAAGCAGATACATGCGAAAGAAATATTCAAATGACTTTTAAGATCTTAAAGTACAGGGATAATTATAATGCAGATCTGCCAGGATGTCAAAACTTGTCATTGCTGATGTCAAATCATCAGTATTTACTTTAATAACAGACCTAAGGTTTATGAGCGAGCCATAGTATTAGTATAGTATAGTATATAGGCTACTAGTATTTTTTTATTTGATTTATCAAATTTAAACATCCCGGTCCCATACAATTTTCCAAACACAATAATAAAAAGTAAAAAATGGCGTAACTAGTACAAACAGGTAAAAGTTTCCAACATTAAGCCCACCTATGTTCTCTCTGTGGTAGATTCAATTCAGTCACAAAACAAAAGGTCCGAGTTGCCAAGTACATTCTGTGTCAGAACAGCGCATTGTAGTGTAACACAATACGACCCGACTGGTTTGGACCGTAATCAAAAGAAAGGAACAAAGAAGTGCTCTATTTTTGCATGGTAAAGTTTTCATTTTAGCTGTGTGTGGGGATTATACAGATTCAACTGAGATGCCCAACATATACAGATCCAAACTATAACTCACCGTACTGTCTAAACACCTGTTTGAATGAGAACTTACAAATGGCTTATAATGAGAGACAGATGTCTCAAGAATCCAATCTTTCCACATTAACTTAATCCATTCACCCGTTTAATCTGTGAAGTTCCCACATTCTGAGTGGTGTAAATCTTCATAACTACTTCTACATGAACAGATGTGATGTTGATATGATGTTCAGAGTGGCTGTTGTTAAGCATGTCAGTGCAGTTGCTAAGGTATTTTGGGTGGTTAAATGGATACCTACTGGCCCAAGTCAGAAAAGCCCACCCCAAGTGTCTATGATATTATAGTAATAAGATATGACTGAAGTCCCTCCAGTCAGTCTATGGGATTTCTTGCACATTTTATCATCCACCATGAGAAAAATCAAGTTTGAAAGCTCAGAAAAGTAACAGCTAAAAAACAAGCTATCATATATCTCCATTGCACAAACAGCCCAAGTTTAATACCTGGGGTTTGGTCAAATCACTAACCTTAAGTATGAGCAATAACCATGAATGCTTTAGCATACAGCAGTAATAAATCCAGTTCGCAAACCTAAAAAGCTCAGATATGACGCAATAATTTCTGCATTTCAACAGCGTCACAGTGTTTCTTTGTGGTCTTTCTTTTGATATCTTTCTTCTTTTTAGAATATTACCATTAATGCAGTGTGTAATATAGCTGTTTCTGAATGTAAATTATCTGCTATGTTTTAAAGATCAGTGGTCAAACAAATAAAGTTATTGTCTAAAAATATGATTGATTCTGAACTGCTGAAACGTGTCGTCAGTAATTCCAGTCTCTCTTCTTGTTACATACCGAAGTAACAACGTAATACATTTGCATAATGCCAGTCTATGGTCTTCATTGGCTGTCAGCAAACAACATCTGCTTTGACCCTCAAACACTGTAGTTGAAGCTGAGACTGGAAGAGCTCAGTTCATGATGTCGACATGTCGAGAAGACACTGTTTTCAGTGCTGTGAATCCACTTTGATTCACTTCAAAAGGATCAGGACTCACGCTGGACGCCATCGTTCCTGTTCGTATCATTGTGTATCAAGTGCCGAGGAAGCCCCCGGATCTGAAATTTAGATATGGTAATAGACGTCTGTTTCCGACATGCGCTGTAAGTGGTAGACCAATCACAACAAACTGGGCCTTTTGGCCAATCAGAGCAGAGTAAACCAATCACAACAGACAGACTGGGCCATCTGACCAATCAGAGCAGAGTAGACTCTTGGAAAGGAGGGGTTTAGAGAGACTGGATCTTTGAATGAACCGTTTTCAGACTCTTTGAGAAATGAGGTGATGTGCAATGTATAATAAGAGAAAATTAAAGTGTTTTTTGACATTGAATGCATGTAAACCTATTGAAGGAGACCTTCAAAGTCCAATTAGAAACCTTTAAAATAGCATAATAGGGGCACTTTAAAATGCTACACGACTATCCAAATGTAGTCCTAAATACCTTGCTGCTATTATGGTCATGATGCACTAATAAAAGAAATTATAAGGTTTTTTTATTTTATTCCACCTATTAAAATCAAGCCAACCAGAACACAGAAATGCAGAAAATGCCAGTGGGCTGGTAACAGTGTAACTTACAAGGCGGCGATTATGTGGCACAGTCTGTCTGCCATCCGAGAAAAGAGTGGGCGAGAACGGCAGAGATAGCAACTAGTAGTAAAAAGGCTTAAATTGGCCTCCATGAATTTAGAGTACCGTCATTTTATAAACCAGAAGCATGAGGACAATGATAACTTCCTTGTCCTCATGCTTCTGATTCTAAAACTGAAGCAGTCTATAAACTAAAAGTGACAGGATCTTAACTTGCTTTCTTGCATCTTACATTTTTTGCATATCCAGATTTTATCCAGATGGGTTTTTGAAAGTCAGGACAGCAAAAAAACATGAAATCGGATTTTTGCGTCCCAGTCTGGACGCTCTGGCTGCTCAAATCGGATTTCAAACTGTCTTTTGCGTCACTCTTAACATGAAAACTGGTGACGGAAATGCCAGAAGTATTCATGCGGTGTTCAAATGGTATGTCCAAGGACTTCAGCATTTTCACGTGCGATGGAGGAGTTCTGCACCGCGACTCGACATGCCGCTTATTTGGAGAGTGAGATGATGCACCTCCATTTTTCCTGCAACCGTTTTGAAAGCCTCTGCACATACGTGGGTACGCCTGCTACATCATTACCCAATCAACCCATGGAGATGAGCTGGATATTTCTGGACACACAAATCATATTTCATCACTTGCAATTAATAGTGCGGACAGTCATAAGTAAACATAGCCTTTCATTAACACCAAGCCAGTTTCTATCCGAGACCGAGAGTTTCATATGGTCTGTCGGTTGTGCGCCGAGCCACATCTATCTGGCCAATGTGAGCAGGCCAACTGCACTCCTGTGCACATGAGGAACCAATTAGTGGTTTATGTTCATCTGAGGGGTTTTTTCTTTTCTTTTTTTTTTTCGTTCAGTAGTTTTTGCTTTCTCTCTGCATATGAAAGATTGCAAATGAGCCTTAAAGGTGAGGAAGGGTGTTTGAAAGAACTCTCACTTCTCACTTGCAGTGTGTTTTATCATTAACTAAAACTACTAAATTGTTTCGGTAATTGAAATAAAGCTGAAATAAAAATATATAAATATAAAAAATATAATTATTTTTTTGCTTTTGGCAGGTAACCGCATTAAATATTTTTAAGTTGAATTCAAATTAAAATTTAAGTTGAATTAAAATTGCTGAATGAAATAAACACAAAGCCAAATATAGAGTTATTTTCTAAAAAATTACTAAAACTTAAACTAAAATTAAAAATAAAATCTTGTCTCTGCAAATCTATTTAGTTTTAGTTCATTTGTGTAGTACAGTTAGTATTCTTTCTTTTAGAAATGTATGGTTTTATTGTTTAGTTAATAGATTTTATTTTATTTTTTCAAAATAATATATTAATATATTAGTATTTTTCCCCCTGGCAGTTTCTGTTTGAGATAAAACCTTGACACTAGCACAATGCAAACTCTTAATATTTATAATAAATGTTTGTGAGAGACATCAGTCTCTACATCCTGTATCTCAGCTGAAAATCGTCAGATAGGTGGAGCCTGAGGCATTGAAATGAGCCCAGTGAGATTTGCAAGGCCAGAGAAGCATGCAGTCTGTAAATGTTTATGAACAAAGAGTACTTATTTTGCCGGAAACATTGGAAACATTAAGCACATTTAGAGTCACATTGATATAAGAGAGAAAGTGACAGAGGAAAAGAACCACAGAGATGCAGGCACAAAATCAGATTTGTATATTCAAAAAAGAGAAACCAATCTGGATTTGGCCAGCATGGTTTCTTTGAACGTCAAAGCCAACCCATCTCCCAAATTACATTCCCTTATTCCCCTTCCGTTTGCCTAAATGCTCCGCTCTCCCATTCTCGTTAATGCAAACCATATGCAAAAATGTGTTTATTGAGCCATCAAGTTAGCCTAAACAACTAAAAAAAGTGTTGTTTGCACAAATGAAACATCATATAAACATCTCTTATGCTACGGGGCTGTTGATTTTAGCAGTAAACTAGTTGAGCATCTTAAAGCTACATGACATTTCTTAACGGCGCCGTTCTTGAAGCAGATAAACTTAAAGTTTTGCTATTAGTAGAGACGCTGCCGAACACTGTTGAGAGACGCACAGACTCAGGTAATTCACACAATCTAATCTCTCTCTCTCTCTATTAATAACTGCATTAATAACTCCATTAGTCTGCTATCAATGGCTCAAACTTCCATTACTAGCTCTAAAATTACGTTTTAGGAAATAGCAACGGAGGCATAGGATGAGATGTGTAAGAAATTAGTCCTACACACAAGACGTTTTACGGACAAAAGCCTGACAAATGTCTTGAAATACAACATCTGAACAAGGTCTTGAGGTGAGGTAACCATAAAGCGGAATAATTGATACTTGAATTATTAGAAAATAATGCTTCGCACCGTGGCAGCATTACCACCTTGCATGTGCATGATTTTCTAATAATTCAACAACCCATAGTAAATGATTCCTTATCATATTTCACAACCATTCACTTAATATAGACATTAAAACACAAATTTATGGTAAATAAATTCAAGATTCCAAATTCTTCATTCCAGTCTGCAAATAGATGTTTTCGACTGATGTAAGGCCCTGATATACTCATGGCGAAGTTCTTTTGCGTTCTTCGCTTAGGGGTAAAAAGAAGTTTGAAATACGCAAGCAGCGGGATACTGGTAGCGGGCACTAATACCTAATGCTGACCACATTGCTAAGAGTGGCGTTTAGATGAATATGTAAATATGTGCTGCATCCTTCCCTTTTCAATAACACAATAAACAAACAAACAAAAAAAGACAGCGGTGGGAAAACAGCAGTTAAGAAAGCATCTGATCTGATCATAGCGATGTGGATTTGTTTGAACCAGCTCTACAATTCGGCACTCCATTCAAGTTTATTTATATAACACTTTATAGAATAGATTGCTTTAAAATATTAAATATGAAAAAAAACAGTGTTACTTTCAACTAGATTTACAACTTTCAATTAGAAACAAAAAATGTCTAGTATAAAGCAGCTCTCCAGTGTGTGTATGTTTTTACTCACGGACGTCTCACCTCAAGGGACTGAACAGAAGAAATGAACCAGAAGAGATTTTGATGTGAATGAAGGCGGGGCCTCCGCGCACACTTACCTATCACATAATTGCCATGAACCAATGGTAGTTCGAAGGCGTTCACCAGCTGGAGTGAACTGTTCCGGAAAGTTTCCTTTGGCAAGCTGTTTTAAACTCCCGAAATGAACTTGAGCTTGATTTTGTTCAAAATTACATCACACCAGGTCATTCTTCGATTTCACTTTAAGTTAAATTTGAAGGGGCCTTAAATCTTACCTAAGGCATTTTACAGTACATGTGAAACGGTATGCATTATGAAAAGCTACACATGACTTTATTATGTTTGTCACATGACCTCATTTAGTGCATTTTTAATGTGCAACAAATTTGGTAAACTGTTTACAGTCATATCCAATAATGAGTCAAGAAGTAGACCTGGTTCATTTGTGGCGCTTTGAAAAGAAAGGCCAGGCCAAGTGCATTGCATTGTGGGATACAGTATTCAATGTAGTGTGCACTGTACAAGTATGCTAGTATGCTATGATGTCGAGATTTGCTGTACATGGGCCAAGCCCAAAATGGCTAAACTAAGCTTTTAATTGTCTTAACCTCAAATTATTGGTCAGGAAAATTAGCCACATTTAAGCAAATGCACTACTTAAAAAACAATTGCAGTCTCTGGCATCAAAGACAGAATTAAGTTTTTGTCAGAAGTTGTTTGTGGAGTGATGAATCACAATGAAACACAAGTTGCATGTTGAGAAATATAATAATAAATACATCTCTACCACAGTGAAGCATGGAGGAAGAGTGTCATTGTGTGGGGAGCTTTTTTAGCTGCTGGTATTGGTGAGCTATTTCACTGTGAAGAGTGAAGAGACTTGCTTCCCACAAATGAAAAGTTGTTATAGTAAAGAGGAGTGATCAGATGTTATTTTTAACAAGACAATGCTCCTGCCCAAATTGCAAATAAAACCAAGTAGTGGCTTGAGAACAAGTCCATCAGGCTCATGTTTTGGCCTTGGACAGAGTCCAGATTTGAAAGTTTGGTCTCACATTAAACTCAAACGAACTGGGAGACAGTTCATAACTACTTATGAACTGTTTGAAGCCATTAACATTGAGGGGAACAACACTGACTCTTCTTCCTGTAAAAAGCTGTCTGCAAGTTGAGGAAGGCTTTTCCGTGTTACTTTATCTGCAGTGTTTGTGCAATTCATGCTAATTTCCTGACCAATGATTTGGGATTAAAATGGTTAAGACCATCAAAAGACCACTAAAAATTGTTGCCATTTGTGGCTTGGCCCTTATTATTATTTTCTTTTTTTTTTGCTCAGGAGTGTATATGAGCGTCAAGCCTTCTTGACGGACTTCTTTATCTAATATGACAATCAGAAGCAGATATCAAGATAATGTGCAAAGGCTAGCTTGTTCATGTTTTACTGAAAATTTCTTGATGCAGTTTTGAATGCCACTGAACTGTTTTCCAGTCTGAAATGTACAAAAACCCCAAAGAAACAAAAACAAATAACTTACACTCTGAAAAACAACGCAGCACAAATTCAAACAGCTCAGAGTAACTGCGACCCTGAAGCAAAATAACATGCAGAATCTGCAAGCCCAAATAAAACAAAGATGTTAAAATAAATGATACGCTAAAAATAAATTAAACCCTCATGAGCGACTGTATTTCAACCGTGGTTTACAAAACCATATGCTCCGTGCAAAACAGTTCAGCTGAATCGTTTGGTCTCCACCAAAGGCAATAAGTGATTTTGCAACAATTTAAAAAAACAAATCTGGCCTTCCACATAATCTAATATTCGTACATCTGTTCACTTTGAGCCTTGATATATTAAATGAAAGAATCATATCATAAGCCCCGTGTGGTACTTCTCCACTTGAGTCCGCCCACCTGTCGCTGCTCTCTTTCCTGTCAGCGTTGCATTACACCTCTTATGGCTACGGCAAAACTTCCTGTACGCCACTGTCCGCCCCTGCATCTTCATTCTTACTCACTAACACAAATTCTCACCTCCCACTATAACACGAAAGACAAGACAAAACTTGATACTAAAACCTTCATGGCTTATTTAAAGAAACTAGCTGGGAGGTTTTGTAGTGTTTCACCAAACAATTTCGTCAGCTACGTTTATTTGACTCTACGGGCTAAACAGAAACAAATGAGAGAGATTGATTCGATCCAAATTTTCCATTAGAAATTCTTTTCAGATCTGTTTCTGTTCAGTCGAGTGAGTTCTGAAAGAAACATTTATGTCTCAACCGAAATTCCAGGATTAAACGCGCGTAACTCATTGCATTTGATATCTTCCAAACTCTGTACACAACCAATGTAGAGTTTCAAAATGCTTTTAAGATCAAAGAAACTTATTTTGACATCTCCACACAAGGGCTGGAAGCCTATTCAAAACTTTTCACATTCATATATCAAGGTTTGAAACTGAGTTATATTTCAAACAGATTATGATGTTAACTAATTAAAGTCAGCATGAAACAGAAGTTGCGATAGTTTGTGACGTATATCCATGTGAAACAGCTTCTCGAACAACAAAAAATGTAGCGCGGGAGTCGCAGGACTATCGTTTGATGGTTGTGGTTTGCTATTGGTCGATCTCATGTGAGTGACAGGTTGTCCCGCCCTCATGCCAGTAAACACATCATCAGAGAAGAGTTGAGATGTCATTGCAAGAGAGAGGGGAAGTTATTTTGATTAAAGATTACGAGGACATAATAATTAAAATAAAATAAAACGATGTGCATGGATAAATCATTTATAATCTATACTGCAATATTCCATAAAAAAAAAAAAAAAAAAAAAAAGAATTGTCAATTTTGATTTCATGGTGCCTTTTAATAATCGTATTAAATGTCCTTTTTCGTATCTCATCTAAAATGTAAAACCTAAAATTTGGTAATGCCAAACAAAAACTGCTTCCACTGTAACACTTTTAAAACAAATTTTCTGACATGTGGAAAGCAAAACACTGAGACCATGTCAACTTGTCAATCACCGCAGTCGCACCAACCAATTATCTGATATTTTGGCAATCATCTCTTCTGACAAGATCCAGACATTGAGGTGATTGACACAGAAAGACAAGCTGGGAATAATTAAGCATCTGTGGTAAAATCATGATGCCAGAGGGCTTCCGCCATGAGATCTACTGCTCTCCACCGGCCCAGCATGTTACCAGACAATAAACAAAACAAAAGCACATGTGGTGTCACTGTTACAGACACCCATACACTGCGAGCGAGCACAAACTACAACACCCCCATTATTACCAAACCAACAAAGCAGTCTAGACAACAAGCAAGCTATGGCAAGCAGTTTAAACCTTTACTATTTAAAATAGTTTTTAATCATGTCTTTGTCTTATGGACTCACTTAACTTTGTACAAGTTGTTTCCGGACCCACACACCAGAAGGGTCACACCTTGGACTTGTTTTATCTTGGTTTTTCAGTGACTAATCTTAAAATTTGTGATGCTGCTATTTCTGATGTGGTTTTTGACTCTGTGCTGGCTTGCACTCTCCCCAAATTCTATCATTCACTGCGTTTTTCTAGATGTTTTAATTCTTCTACTGCCAGGACATTCAATGATATGTATATTCCAAACCCCAAATGCTGTGAAAGCCCTCTGATGAATTGGTTGATATTTTTTAACAGTAACTGCTACCTTGGACTCAATTGCCCTCTTGAGGTTACAGAGATCCAAGGTGATGAAGAAAGTTCAGCCGAAATAATCGCATTTGGCCCAACAACTCAGTCAGCTCAGTCCCCTCTCTTCTAGTGTGTGCAACAGTGTCAAAAAAACCTTGGTGTCATTTTTGATTCCACACTGTGGTTTGATAAGCAGATTAGTGCTGAAAGATGTTGAAACTGTTATGCATGCTTTTATAACACGTAGGTTGGACTATTGTAAGTCGCTCTATTTGGGTTTGCCTAAAACAGCCGTAGATCGTTTGCAATTGGTACAAAATGCGGCAGCCAGATTACTGACTGGTACTAAAAAAGCGTGAGCACAACACACCTGTGCTTTCTTCTCTTCACTGGGTACCGGTTACGTTCCATGTTGATTTTAAAAATTGTCTTTTTGTTTTTAAAGCTTTGCATGGACTTGCTCCTCAGTATATTTGTTATGTTCTCACCCCTCACACTGCTTCTAGATCCCTTTGATAATCCAGTCAGCTATTACTCTCAGTTCCTCGTTCATGTTTTAAGTTCCTCTTCCATTTCCATGTAAATCTTCTTTGAAGAACTATTTGTATTCTTTATGTTTTAATTGAGGGTGTACATTTTTCTTTTAAAAAAAAATTAAATAATTTTTTTTTAAATTCTGTTTTATATTTCTTTAACAGCACTTTGGTTTCAACATCTGTCGTTTTAAAATGTGCTTTATAAATCAATAAACTAAATTAACTAAACTAAAACAACTAGTATTTATTTTTATGCAAATAATATTTGTTTTTAAAAATACTGGTAAGTAATCCAACAGTGACTGGCATCTTTTTCAATTTGTCTAATTTATTTGAGTGTTTATTCCAGTTTTTTCTTGTAGCAATTGAACGGACACTAGTATAATTCCAGTTGTTACTAGAAGCATATTGGATCTTACAAGAAAAGTTTTAAAATTAATTTTGAAGTTGTCATTCTGACTAGACATTACGTATCAACACATCTACATACGTATTAGATTTAAACTCGATTTTTTTTTTACCTAGTGAGGTAAGAAATGTTACACAAATGTTACACTTTATTTTAAGGTGTCTGTTACAGTGTAATTATACATTTAAGTACTGAGTAAAAATAATTAACTACATGTACTTACTATAGGGTTTGGAATAGGGGTTGGTTTAGGGTTAATTGCATGTAATTATGCATAATTTACTGTTATTACAACATCACTACATGTAACGTGTAACAAGGACACTGTAAAATAAAGTGTTACCGAAATGTTACTAGCAAGTACTGGGATAGATAAGTCTCATAAAGAGGTACTAGTATCTAATAAATAAGTTCTAGTGAAACTGGAATAGGTACCAGCAGCAAGTCGAATAGTTGTCGCTATTTGGAAAGTGACTATTTGCAAAATAATAAACACTAGTATGTAATGAAAAACTACTAGTGGCTAATTGAAAAGATACTAGTCTCTACTGGGAGAAATTACTAGTATTTAATAAATAAGGGATAGTAGCTAATGAAGAGTTAAGAATTTTGGATTACTTATAAACCCTAATTGATTGATTTATAAAAGCCAATCATAAAAAATATACTATTCAGTGTTAACAATTAACTGTAAAAACGGCTTGCCATAGAGTGTCAGGAACATTGAAAGTTGGGAAGGAGACAGTTTGATGAGATAACCATGAAAGCCAACAGAGGAAGCGAGACTTGGCTTTGAGTTTCTTTGACAAAAATGACGCAATGAACTGCAGCCATTGTTGTTGTGTCAGTGTCATTAAAGACTGAATGACATTTAAACTAAAACATGCTTGGAAAATGTATAGAACAATAGATTTTGAATTAGTTTTATATCCAATAGTACACAAATGGCTGCATATAACAATATCTTACCAGAACTAACATAAAAATCTGAAAGTGAAATTCCAGAAATTGACTATGGTAAACAGAGTTGACTACAAAAAACAATAGTTTCTACTGCTAGTGTTACGTTACTTAAAAAGAATAATAAATGAATATGGGACCCTCAGTGTTAGAAGTTATCATACTTTCTCTTAAATCTTAAATCTAAGTTTAAGTGTATTGGTCTCTCAGGCAGGACAGGCCTGTTGCTGTCTGGTTTTAGGGTGGTTTTGTGCACTTTTTCAAACCAGCTTGCCTAGCCAGGCTAGCAGATCAACTAGGACCAGAAAACCAGTTTAGGCTTGTTTAAGATGCAGTTTTACCATTAAATAATATCGCTAAGACCTGGTTACCATGGAATATATTGTTTTGCGAGGTAAGTCTGATAGTGTCAGTTTGTTACACACACCCTGCATTACACACACCTCCAAAAAAAAAAAAAAAATCAGTTTAAAATGTTTTGACAGTAAACAAACTTCACATTTGTAAATACAGATAGCATATGTATTGGCATGATTACAAATGTGAACTCAGAAATGTTGTTTCCAAAGCGTTTGTTAGTTGGTTCTACAATAAACTCTGTTTATCGTTTATATTTAAAAATGTATAGACATAAAGATAAGAAACTCACCGAGACTATTCGTTGATCCATCCATGTCTGAGTTAAACACTCCTGGCTTAAAGATCTCGCAAATATTGGATTAAACTAGTACATCCCATTGGCAGAAAAGCAATGCGTGTCTCCATAAATGCTGTCAACAGCATCGCCAGAGCTTGCGGGACCCCACTCACGCACACCGACACACGCGTGGGAGCCACTGAAGACTGCAGAAGTTGTAACAGTGAAATCACGAATCCAGGAAATGAGCAGTGTCTGTCGCATAAGGCAAGTGCACGATCTCGCGGGCTGGGTTTAACTAAGTCATTCCAGGAACCGCGTCCATCCCATGTGAAGTTGATTGAGAGCGTGAGATTCCTAAATGTATCCTTCTAACTGCACGAAGCGAAACTGAAATTAGTCGCGCTACTTCGTTTCTGTACAGTTTCCCCCCTTACAAACCCCGGTTAAAGAAAAAGTAAAAACATAACTTTGACAGCTTCATCTACTTTTCACCCAATACCGTTCTGCCATCTAGTGCTGATTGCGTGAATAACACGCCCGGAACCGATGGGAGTGGAACGTTCTTCGGGACGTTTCAGGGGGGGAAGTTGAACGACGACGCACCAGGAGCAGGAAGTCAGCCGGTGCGTGTTTGAAGGAGACTTGACAGCAGAAAGAAATCTGAGTGGATTTAGTGACCGTGAGTATTGATAAAGTATTATTTAGCGTTTCCTTGCCATTTTATTTCATTGTTTTATTGTATAGGCTAATTACATTTATAGAAAAAGTCAGTTGTAAATGGCACAATGATGTGATTTAAATTATATAATTACTTCTATAGGCTTTAAATTATATTTCTCTGAGACAGACAGACAGACAGATATATAGATATAGATATATAGACAGACAGACAGATATATAGATAGATAGACAGGCAGACAGACATAGATAGATAGATAGATAGATAGATAGATAGATAGATAGATAGATAGATAGATAGACAGACAGATACATAGATAGACAGACAAATAGACAGATAGACAGACAAATAGACAGATAGACAGATAGATAGATAGATAGACAGACAGACAGACAGACAGATAAATGGATAGATAGATAGATAGATAGATAGATAGATAGATAGATAGATAGATAGATAGATAGATAGATGCACAATAATGTGATAATTTATGCATTATATAATTACTAATTAACCTAAGTTTAATGGGCATACAGATAGATAGATAGATAGATTCTTAGATTCTCTAAGATAATATAGATATAAATAGATTAATTATTACATTTAAAATATATAGTAATACTCTGACAGTGATGTTTGTGTATCTTGTTTCCTTTCTAGGTTAATTTCAGTACATTTGTAATTGATCTGCTGTGGTTTGTGATGTCATAATCATGAACGCTCCTCGTCATCTGTTTCGGATCCAGTGCATTGGGTGCGTTACACGCTTTCTGGGGACACCTGTACAACGAGTGACCCCGACCGGTGGAGCACATCTGCAAACCCCTGGATCACAGCACAGGAACGGCCAGGTATCTGCTCACCTCTGAGTAATGCTGCTTTATAGTCTGTGGGCACCTGCGTTAATGCCTGTGTTCTTCTGTCCTTTTTTGTTCCTCCAAGTTTTTGAGGTCATTCCATTGCAGTGCGGTTTGTTCCACGAGTCGCCCAAACCAGTCGGAGTTTGAAAAGGCAGTTGAACATCCGACGCAGCATAAAGACAAAACTTTGATCACACACGATGATTTATTTGAGCGAGCTGCTAGAGACTCAAAGACCAAGGCTGATTTTAACAGGGTCGTGGATGTTTTCAACAAAGCGGACATTCGGCGAAGAGGACATGTGGAGTTTATTTATGCTGCCCTGAAGAAGATGCCAGAATTTGGAGTAGAACGAGACATTGCCGTTTACAACAAACTCCTAGATGTGTTTCCGAAAGAGGTGTTTGTGCCACAGAACTTCATACAGAGGATGTTCAACCACTACCCGCGACAGCAAGAGTGTGGCGTGCAGCTGCTGGAGCAGATGGAGAATTATGGTGTGTGTGTGTGTTTTTGTTAGAGAGAAAGCGAAACTGGTGCATTGCTTTAATGATTTCCTCCTTAATTTTAACAGGTATCATACCCAATGTAGAGACCAAGGTTTTATTGGCTCAGATATTCGGGGAAAAGAGTCATCCCATGAGGAAGTACCAGCGTATCATGTACTGGTTCCCCAGATTCAAGCACGCAAACCCCTTCCCCGTCCCACACGTGCTCCCCAGTGACCCAGTAGAACTCGCTCGATTCAGTCTTACCCGGATTGCAGATGACCCGGATGCTAAAGTAACGATCTATCAGGTGATCCTTTAATTTACTGCTTTGCGCTGTCATGAAGACCTTAGTTACCATTGCATCACACAAGCAGAACTTGTTCAGAAGTTTGTGGTCTGTAAAATTGTTTAATGTTTTTCAAAGAAGTCTCTTATGCTCAATTCGATTTTTATCTAAAATATTTAGAAATATTATTACAATTTAAAACAACTGTTTTCTATTTTATAATATTTGAAAATGTAGTTTATTCCTGTGATCAAAGCTGAATTTTCAGCATCATTACTCCAGTCTTCAGTGTCACATGATCCTTCAGAAATCATTCTAATATGATGATTTGCTGCTTAAGGATCAATAGTTTGGTTACAACATTCTTCAAAATATCTTCTTATGTGTTCAACAGAAGTAAGAAATTCATACAGGTTTGGAACAACTTGAGGGTGTGTGAATGACGACACTTGATCTACAACAGAACGACAGAACTATCCCTTTAACTAATGTAGTTAAATAATGTTAACAACTGGAACCTTATTGTAAAGTGTTACCAATGTTTCTTATTAATATTAATGTTGAAAACATTAATATTTTTGTGGAAACTGTCATACTTTTTTTAGGATTAAGTAACATTATAAATGCCTGTACTGTAATTTTTGATCAATATAATGTGTTCTTGCTGAATAAAAGTATTAATGTTTTTAAAAACAAAACTGACCCCAAACTTTTCAACGGTAGTGTATATTTGAACTGTTTCTGGAAATAAAGGCTATTCAGTCTGATAAATGTGCTTTATTTCACTCTTTGTAGTATCCGTCAACAGACATCACAGAGACAGGACAAGAAGTCACACGTCCCCATATTCTAGGTATGTAGCTCTTGCCATTAGTGATAATTGAGCTTCAGCTTTATTTAAGAAATATTCTGGGTTAAATGCATGTCATCTTTATCTCATCTTTACCTCAGAAAATATTAAGAACTTTACACTTCGTTCTTGATGCAGTCAAACTTGTATTTAACATGAAGTATTAATTTAAGTATCACTGTGCTGAGAACCAAATGTAATGCTTTTATTAGAAACATTTCTATTTTGCAATACAAAGTGTAAAACAAGTGACTGGACATCAATTTTTTAAATGGAAATTGCACACAAAACCAAGCCCATTGTTTCTTGCTTGTTATTAGGTATTCAAAGTCCAGACCAGCGCTCTCTTCTGGCTAAACACAATCCCTGCAGGCCTGTGTATGTGGAAGGCCCATTTCCACTGTGGCTCAGGAAGACTTGTGTTCATTATTTCCTACTTAAGGCAGACCCTATACCACCTGAGGAAAAGGTACCGTAACTGTGCTAATGGTGGCATAATGGTTTTTTTTACATTTTCAACTTTCTTTACTGTGCAATGTTGCTGTTTGAGAATGAAAAGCTCTGCAAAGTTACAACCCAGCCAACATTTCCATGAGGATTTTTGATGGGCTGTTACTTGGGCCCTGAGAAATGTGTCCATCAGCTCCACATGTTATCCCATGGGGCACATGATAGGTCCATAGTGGGCTCTTATTGGGGCCTATTTGGAGGTTCATTATATGAGCTCACTTGGGTCCCAAATGGGTGCTAATAATGGTACCGAGGTGTGCTACACACAAAACCCTTATGGGGCCCACATGGCTGATCACACTGGACCCTCTAATGGCCCCATTATATTTTTCTTGTGGGACCACATTGGGCCCCATTTTTTTTTTTAAGATTCCAGTTGGTCAAATAATCAGCAACTATGCAAAATTCACTTTCAAACCACCTGTTCCTGACTAAAGAGTTCCTAAAATCAGCTGATTTTATGTGCTGCTGTAAATATTTGAAATTACATGAAAAAATATTTCAACTGTAAAGAAAGTGACTGAAAGGGTAAATCATGTTGTTGTTTTTTTTTATTTAGCTTCAAGATAAATCCTCTTGAATGCATCAGGGTGTATAGCTTTTTCCTGGGCCTGTTTAGACTCCTCAGCTTCATGCCTTTAGAGTAAAGAAAGAAAAAACATAGAATTGGTAATATTCTGCTGGTCAAATGTGCAAACAGCATCAAGCATTTACATGAACGACCAAAACGCATTCAAAATGTTCAGTTTTAAGCTGAAAACGGTGTCATGTAAACTGCCCCTAATTCCCACCCAAGTCGTGAAGTAAAGGGGACGAGGCCTAGTTGAGTTAGTAGTGTGTTGAAACTCACGGTATGGTAAGGGGAGTTACATTTCTGAAACATGGTCAAAGCTTGACACACTGGTCCAGCTGACCAATCAGAGCACATTGTGCTTTTCAGGAGGAGGGGCTTCATAGAGACCGGATCTAAACGGAGCGTTACTGACAGACTGGAAAGAGAGGAGCTGCAACAATGTGAAAAATAATGTTTTTTTAACATTCAAGTATGAGAACCTATTCTAGTAGATCCCAAAAACAAAATCCAGACTTTGTTAAAAGGGCATAATATGACCTCTTTAATACATAATACTTAAAAGAATGCAACAATACATAGTAAAATTAAGAATTAATTTACATTCTGGATTATGTATTAGCATCTGATTTTCTTGTAGGTTGAGGAAGACATTGACCCCGAGCTGATTGGTCCGGAACAGAGTCTCTTCTATCCTCAGCGAGTGGATCTCGACCTGGAAAGAGACATTGGTGATGATGAGAGTTTCAGTGTGGACGACGGTAAGACGCATATATTGCATTGTCAACTTGGCTTGAATGAAGTGATTTGCATATCACCAATTATACACAATGATTTGTGTTCATTTGATCCTGCAGTGGAAGAGGGGCGGGTTTACGCCATGTGTATGGCCGGTCAGGGTGACCAAGCCACTCTGTCCCAGTGGATTTCTGGTCTACAGGAGACCTGTCCCATATTGGGCCAGATCCCCACTGTGTTCCGTTTGGAATCTGGACCTCGAGAACTGCAAACCTCGTCAGATGCTCAGCAAACCCCTGAGCAGGAGGTTGAAATAGATCAGATTATTGAAGATGAACCACAGCGCTCACAAAGAGTGAACCAGTGAGAGTTGTTTCACAATGCCATGCCATGCATTTTATTAAGATCTCAAGTGAGATCTACTAGAGTGTGGTTGCATTACATGAATCTAAAATTATTTAATTTAGTTACCAGGTACTGACTGATGTTTTACCAGTTCCACACTATTTTTGAATTGAGATCTGTCTACGTTATGCAAAGTCGTTTTATGATGTGTAAGTGTAAATGTGTCATGACCTGATCTGGCAGTGCAATAAAATAACATTTCTCCAATGATTTGATTTTATGTGCATTTTTTAATATAATACAATTTCTGTTTTTTAGTGCTCATTTTAAGTTAAGTATTAGTGTTTAGTCAGAACAATTTTAGTTTTACTATTCTAAGAAAAGTAGACCTATATTTTGCAATCACTGCAATTTTCAGCAACATCTCGGTCATAAAAAGGTGCATATAAAGGGCATGCTAATCTAGTTAACGCATTTTAAATTACAAACAAGCAAACAAAAGGTGCAAAAGGACTTATTAGGTGCTATGTATGTGGACTGAAGAGGGAAGCAGAATTTATTGCAAATTTTACTTGCCCTTGGCTTAGTTGTAAAGACTAACAAACTATGTTTGTTAAACTATATATGACCTTTGATGATTCTAATCCTTGTGCTTTATTTCAAACCTGTTTTCTATGTGTATAGATATTTGTCCAACATAAATTACATGTTATTGTGCATTTATAAACTCATGAGGAAGAAAAATCAACACCCTATTCAGACAGAAATTCTTAAGATAAAAAAAAAAAAAAAAACATTATGGAAAGTCAAAAAAGGGTAAATGAATGAAGATTAAAATAAAGATATCAAAATAATATATACATTATGCAGTGCAACAATTTATTACAAAAAGAAAATATTTTTTGTGCAAATTGCACAATCTGTGCAGATACTGAAAACACATGGTCAAAATGCAATTCTTAAGATAATATATTCCAGTTGTTTGTGCATGTGAGTGTTTTTCCATATCTTATTTTGTAACCTCATTTACAGGTATTTCCATGATTCTGAATATTACCAAAATTAATAAGTACATTTAATGAGGCTCAGTAGGACATCAGCAAGAAAAGGGTAGAATCATTTCAATATCCTCCTATCACTAAAAAAGATATTAATCTACTGCATATGACTATAACAAAACTGATAATACTTACAATTCGTAAGAAAACATAATCTTTACACACATTTGTGCAAGGAAGATCAATAAGGCAAGAGAAAAACATTTAAAGTCAGGTCTCATTTGATCAAATGATAAATATAGTATATATTTAGTGTACAATTGGTATGCGTTTAACAAAAGTAATACCCATAATAATAAATAAATCAGCCATTCCTTGGCTCATCTCAGGTTCATAAAGGCAGTTAATGCAGCAGAATAAAAGAATGCGTTTCATCTCGACTGTCCTCTGTCAGTTCACTCGCGTCTTTAGCTTCAGTTTTAACCGGGCAGTTGAAACTCTGTTCAGAAAAATGAATCATAAAATGAATTATTACTTATTTTCAAAGCCAGACTGAATGTAGATCTCCCCTGTTACCTGTAGGAGCTCTGCGTCGCTGTTGAAGCTGGTGTGTGATGAAGTGCTCGCGGACGGCCACCTGTTTATCCCAGGCATCCAGAATGCCTTGACGTTCAAGCTCTCCCAATGATAGTGTATTAGGATGCACCTCCTCAATGTGAGTCTTCGCCCCGTCCACACTGAGGGAGTACTGCTGCTCTCCACAAACCATACACACCAACAACGGGTTGACAGGATCAGAGTCCATGAGGTAGACGTTTCTCCACTCGGCCTGTGATAAAGGTCCTTCCATTGCATGATTTGGTGCAGCGCTAGACTCCTCTTAAAGGTGGTAAAAGATATAGTAATAGCAGTTACCAGATAATCATTTAAACTGTTTGGCAAACTAATGTTGTGTATTAGAAAATTAATTTAAAAAAACCTTTGAGTGCAGTTTGACATGGCTCCGCTAAATAGTCTAGTTGGTCTTCTGATTTTATGCTGTTTGAAAAAGAAACCAACATTATTATTTTTGATAAGATAAATGCTGTCTCGGTGAGCATAAGAGACTTCTTTCAAAACCAACATATATATCATCTTACTGACCTCAAACGTTTAAACAGTAGTGTATAAAAGTGAAAAAAAGACAGCTTAAAAACAAATCATTTTTTACTACTACTCACCTCTGAACAACTGCTGATCCGAAACTGGTGGTGTTCTGACACTAGGAAGAAAAAAAAAAGAGAAAAAAAAAAAAGGTAAGGATAATAAACATTAAGTGACTTAATTTTCAAACATCAACTGTGGTCAGCGAATGTGGCAACACCTAATCTTAAACAAGCTCCTTGGAAGTTTAATGTATAAATGCAAGATTGTAGTTGAACAACACATTCCAGGGCCAGTTTTCTGATGGGGCCCTCTCTGACTGCAACAGTGGAGAAAGGTTTGCTACACTTTGACTGGATCTTGGTGGACAAACAAATGTCCAACACCATCAGATTAGGATGCTAGGACAACTGTCAGATATCTCTTAGACCAAGCCCTGGAAGGACAAAACTTTTCATTGGTTCACATTCAGTTTCTGCCCTTCACACATCTTGAGACTGATCACTTAGTGCAATAAAAATTCCATAGGACATTATGGATGCAGCAGTGGTGGCTGAAACAAAATAATCCATTCATAACCATGTATGGAAACTGATGTAAACTACAACATCCATTTCATACTTATTCAGAGAAATTAGTATTCTCAATGACAGCTATTTGTAGTACAACATCTTACACGAACTCAGCTGTTAATGTACAAATGAATGCATGCATCTTTTTCTATCATGTTTGGACTCCATGTGTTCAGAACATTGCCAAAGGTATTCTGGTGGTGGTTTGGACAATGAGAAATGCATTGGTAAAACTTTTAAGACACTGTTCTAACTGTGTGCTTTAGATTATGCAAATGAGTTCTACAGGAGAATGATGGGTGGACCACACTGCGTGTCTCTCCTCTGATGCCAGCAGCCAATCATAGCACTGGAATGGAGAAGCGCCCAATTGCAATCTCCTCCTCATCAGAAAGGGATAACTGTACCCTTTCAACATATACACTCCTTGTTCTGAGTCTCAAGTCTGTCCAGAGAGACTCTAACAGATACAACCTCGTTCTGAGTCTGTGGCCTGTAAAGGTGAGACAGTAACAGACACACCAATTTCTGAGTCTCTCTACAGCCCATGAGGGAAGAGACATTAACAGATTAACAGCATTCTGAGTCTCCGGCCTGTGAAGGAAGAGACAACAACAAATTCCATGCTCTGAGTCTCAGTCTGTGAGAAAAGAGACATTAACAAACACTATGTTCTGTAATAACAACTACAGCACGTCCCGAGTCTCCATGCCAGAGAGACAAAAGCGGATTGACCAAATTCTAAGTCTCTGGCCCAGAGAGGCAGAAAACACATTTGCAAGAGGGTTAAGCTCAGACAAATAAACCTTCACTCCAAGGCACCTTCGTTTGCATGTTCCAGATTTTTAAGGGCCTTGTGCACCTACTTCAGGGCCTCGTATGCTTCACATTCAAGGCAATTCCCACGGCAGAACAGAACAACCAATGGAAGACGACCACGTGGAATGTAAAATATCACTTAACCAAACCTCTTTCCAGAGACCTTGGCATTGTACAATATCAGTATATGGTTTTCTAATTTACACATTATATAGCTGATGCTAGTTAATAAATAATCTTTACAATCAAGGTAGCATTCCTGGCTGATGCCTCGCAATAACAGAAGGAAAAAGTCACCTGACGCTCTCATGCACACCTTAGGTAACGTGTGACCAAAACGCAAAACATATTTGGTGCCATTTAACTGGTGCCTTGTGTGAGGTTAAGTTAAACTGCTACATAGTCTAGAAGTCTAGTTATTTCTGCGACAGCGTTTAAGACACTTTTTTTAGCCTACAGTAATTGTTCAATTTAACCCTTAAATTGCTCCTCTGGGATACAAACATTTGAGGAACTGGGGGAAGGAACTAGACTAGTAAGGAGGCCCAACTCCTAAGAAAAAAGAAATGTTAATAGGGCCTCATTCACTGCAAATATTCAGGTCAAGTTACTTGGTAGAAAAACTCTGGTATCTCACCATCTTGGTCCCAAAACAGGACCATGTATTATTTTACTCCTATTAATTACAAAACTCATCACCAACATGTTGTCCTGAAAATTCTTCCAATGTTTTCCATGACTCTACAGTAAAGCCAGAGCACATATATGCCTGGAGGCACTGGGGCCCCACACATGGCCTCTGTACACGGCCCCAAGTCCAAACATGCCTCCAAAATGTTTCTGTGATATTCTGGTGCTGAGGTATGGCTGGGGCCCCACATGGGGCCCCGTGAACACTGCTCACATTCAAAAAAGCCTACCCCCATGTGTCAGTGAAATCCTGGTGCTGAGATATAGCCTGGGCTCCCGGGGGACACAAAGCATGCAGTGTTATTATTACAGGGTTTTGGTATACTGTGATGTTTGGATGTCAGTGTAAACTCACCCTCAAGTAATTTTAAACCTGTATGACTTTCTTTCTTTGGACCACAAAAGTCAGTTTAATGTTTGAAAATGAAATGAAAAATGTTTAGTTAATACAATGAAAGTCAGTGGGGTCCGATGTTGACTTGCATTGTATTGGCAAAAACAGCTGAAACAGATCTTTTTTGTGTTTAGTAGAAGAAAGGAAATCATAGAGGTTTGAAACAACATGAGTAAATGATCCATTTACATGCGTGAGCCCCTGATAATGATAGTTAGTACAGCGCTGTGCAAACCACAAACTGGTTCAACAGATCTGTCACAAAAGTAAACAAGCGCATGATCAGCGGGATGCGTGCGTGGGTATCGCAGTCCCACTTAAACTCACAGCGGTACTGCACTTTAGTCTTTTTTGCTTTTAGAATAATCTGTAAATAAAGGGGGATGTTACTGCTGTTTTGAAATTGTGTTTTTATTTGCGTCCCTTTCTTTATCTGCAATTAGACCACCGTTCAAAAGTTTGGAATCAGTAGGATTTTTATTGTTCTTAAAAGAAGTTTCTTATGCTCTAATAAGCCGCATTTATTTGATCAAAAATAGAGTAAAAACAGTAATATTATGAACTATTTTTATCATTTAAAATGACTGTTTTCTATTTTAATATATTTTAAAAAAGTAATTTATTCCTGTGATCAAAGCTGAATTTTCAGCATCATTACTCCAGTCTTCAGTGTCACATGATCCTTAAGAAATGATTATAATATTCCAATTTGCTCCTTAAGAAACATTTCTTATAATTATCAATGTTGAAAAGAGTTGTGCTACTTAATATTTTTGTGGAAACAGTGATCATTTTTTTTTTTTTTTTTTTTGATTATTTGATGAATAGAACAAAAAGAACAGCCTTTATTTTATATACAAATCTTTGGTAACATTATTAATATCTTTACTGTGATATTTTGATCTATTTAATGCGTCCTCCTTGCTGCATAAAAGTACATTAAAAACAAATCTTACTGACCGCAATCTTTTGAATGGTACTGTATATACATAAGATCAAATAAATCTATCAGGTTTAAAAAAATAATTACCGATGCCTGGCCTTGTGGAGGGAGTTTTGCCTTCCGAAGCTTTCTTACATTTGCTGCCTTTCTTGCTCTCTGCTCCTGTTTCTTGATCCTCCATTGCATGCGTCTTTTACATATAACCTCCTGTGGATCGTTTTGTGGATTTGGTGTTACCACTATCTGGCTTCTGTGAGTTCTTGATTTATCTGTAGGCTGTGTCTGTGGACCTGGAGATTTGGTGCACCTTCTTGTCTTCTGAATGGGGATCTGTCTGCATGTGGAAGTGTCCTGGGACATGGCTAGCAGTAGAGTTGTGCTGGGTGTTTTTTTCAGGGGAGTCTGTGAAAGGAGTGTAGTTTGATTTCAGAAATGATTCTAATGAGTCAGTTCTTGTTAGTGAATCAAACACATAAAGCTTTCAACTAAATATTTACACTTGGTATTAAGATGCATTTTGGTCGATAGGATCACAAATAGACAACGCTAAATACAGGTGCAAACGGGGTCTAAAAAGTTTTGAGCTTGTCAACTTTCAAAAACGCATTAGACTGCATTAGCTTTTGTGGTCGAATGTTTTCAAACAGTCACAAAAGACCATCTACTCTTCGCCTACTGACCTAATGCGTAAACATTATGGGAAGCGCGGTAGCCAGACGGGATTTAAACTTTGTCGGCTGCAGACCCAAGTTTAGTTTGAAGACAAAAAACATGCCAAGCTCAATGTTCTCTCACCATTCCTGATTTCTAACACTCACTCACATTGTTCAGCTGGTCTTGCGGCTGTCAGAGCAGAAACGAAAGCTGATGCTCTCCATATGTTTTTCCGTTCATATGTGAACTGCGCAAGCTTATTTTGTCCATTAGAAAAAACACCCATAGACCCTCCCCTCGAAGAAATCAGGACAGAAGTGGTTGAAAGTGGACAAAAGAGACGGATTAAAACACCAGGTGTAAACGGGAATGTGTCTCCCACGTCTACTTGTGATCCGATCGACCAAAACGCATCTTAATACCAGGGATAAGGGCCTCAGATTTAAATCAGGAGGTGACTTACTAGTTGTTCATATGACAACATATAGTTGATGATATACTGTACATCAGGGGTGTCAAACTCAGTTCCTGGAGGGCCACAACCCTGCAGAGTTTAGCTTCAACCCTAATTAAACACACCTGATCCAGCTAATCAAGGTCTTCAGGATTACTAGAAACTTCCAGGCAGGTGTTTTTGGAGCTGGTTGGAGATAAACTCTGCAGGACAGTGGCCCTCCAGGACTGGAGTTTGACACATGTGCTGTACATTATGCAGTTTGTCAGTGGTATTTTATTAAAGTAAATTAATGTAATGTTACCACTGTTTTTTTTGCTGTTCAGTATTCTTATTTAATATATAGTTAACGCCAAAAAGACTGGGAACAGTTATTAAGACGTAATGTAAGCATTACTGGAAGAACTGTTTTAAATTTGTTTATTATTAAAATTATCTCATTATTTGTCAACCAATATTGGTTGACAAATAATGAGATGTTTGTCCCCCATGTTTATTCCTTAAAAATAACTAAAACAATTGGTAAATGTAACCATTATGGAACTGGGGTAAAAAACAACAACGACTCACTTGACCCAGACAGACCTGACATCAATGCTAAGCAAACATCAATGCAACTCACCTGTGGAGCCAGATTGCGAAGAACTGTATTTTTGGCTGCATCCTCGTTGGCTTTTCTGGCCCGCTGTTGTCTCTTCATTAACCTCCAATACTCTCGCTTTCGTTGAAGCTCATCGCTCTCACCAAGCTTCTGATTTTGCAAGGCCTGTGAAGGGTAGCACTGCTTGGGATCTGCTCCATCATCACTGAATGACTGAGTGTTTCTGCACTGAGGTTGCACAGCCACTGGAGAAAGGGCATGACTTCCATCTGCAGCGCCTTGACAGAAGTTATGAGACATTTGATGGCTAGTGTCCTCTAAGGTTAATGCTTGAGGACTCAATTTGATATCTTTAAGGCTTGCATCCTCTGAGACGTCACACTCTAATAAGACGTTTTGTAGTAAAGAAATATTTGGCTTTGCATTTTCAGATGCAAGAAGGTCATCTTCATTTAGCCGAAGAGACTCATTTTCACACTTAATATGCATTTCAGTGGCTTCCGGTGTGCAAACTGATTCCTCCAGAAGCTTTTTCATGGAGGCCACAGCCTGAAGAGTGGTGGCATGATGGTTCGCAGCTGCTGGAGGTTCAATGTGTGACTCTAAGGATGGACAGGGTGAAGGTTTGCCATCTTTGATACAGGGAGTAATTTCTGGGATGGAAAATACAGCATGTATAGGAGGATTGATGTGTTCTTTTATTGGGGTTAGGGCACTGGTTGAAGAGTCACAAACTGTTTTGGTAATGGATGAAGTAATACTGTCCCTTTTGTTTGACTTCTTCTTGTGCTCTCTCTGCTTTAACACCGAAACCGTCGACCTAAGCAGACCATTTCCTAGCCGGGCAGCCCGACTAGCCCTTTGCTCTCGTTTCTTTACCCTCCAGTACTCCCTCAAACGAGCGATCCTTTCTTCTTCTGTTTCGGACTGGATAGTGACTGTCATACTGCCCATAACTGCACCTCTGTCCAAGCTAGACTTTACCAGAGAGTTTTGATTAGCCTTGGAAACACTGCATGGAGCGGAAACTAGCTTTGTGACTGGATGAGCATCTGAATATCGGGGCGAACTTGCTTGAACCTGGAGTCTCACCTTTTCGATGCATTTCACATTGGAAAAGTCATGACTTGCAGGTAGAGAAGACTCAGATGTTGTCTTTGAAGTGGAGACCGCCACTGTGCCATCTTCTTGGATAAAACCACCAATTGTGTCAGAGGAACTTGCAAATGCACCTGCTCTGCTCACTTGAGCCCCACACATCTGATTGAAACTGTTGTGGCAGCGTCTCCCACGATGCTTAAGTGCGCCTTGTTCCTTCAATCGTGCTTTCACCGCTGTGGACAGCCTTGCTCTCTGCTCACGCTTTTTAATTCGCCAGTACTCCTTCTGTCTGGCATGCCGATCCTCGGGAGACTCGACTTTGGAAGCGCCAAGGAAAGAGTTCCTTGCTGGCTTTTGACAACGTCTCTTTTGAGTATGTGCAAAATGGGGCACTTTGGATTTGTTGAGAGCTTGGGTAGAACTCGAGGATGGTTGCAAAATACCAGAGGATGAAGCAGTATGGTTTGGTTTAGTGTCCTGAACATGTAGTTGTGTCCAAGAACCAATACATTTTGCCCCAAATGACTGTTGATTGAGGCATTTGGGGTTCACTGAGTTGAGGTTGATTCCTCTAAAGGCCTTACCGTTAGCAGGAGACGAAACAGTCACGATACAGGAAGATTGTCCTTGTCCGAGACTCCTTTCTCTGTCCCGTGCCAGCTTTGCAGCACGCTTTGCTCTCTGTTCTTGCTTTTTGATGCGCCAGTTCTCTCTACGCTTAGCAGCCATCTCTTCTTCAGTCATAGCCACTCTGGTGTTGTGCTTTGAAGCAAAGGCACATGTTCTTCTCTTAGAGATGTGACTGCGAACGAAACTCTGCTCTTTACGAACCTTACATTCTGCAGAGGTCAAGGGTCTGAGACAGTTTTGAGGCTTATTTTGGTTGTTGTGCACTGGTAAAACCATGGGTACATGGCTTTGTGGAGATGTTGCTAATTGTTTCCCCATAAGAGATAACATGCCTGTTTTAGTTTTTTGAGTACGAATGCTATTTGGATGCAACTCGATGCATGTTGTAGGCCCTGAGTAGCCTATTGGACAGAGAGACTCAACTGTTTTAGCATCTGTGTTTGATGACCCTGTAACTGAGGACTTTATTTTTTCATTGTCCATTACACCCTTCAGGGAATTTGTGCTTGTTTCTGGGAATTTAGGTAAGACGTGTTTGAGCTTAGTCTTTTGAAACCATTTCTCTTTTTGGCATGGCACCATAGTTGCATTACACTCAGATTCTGATAGACCTGAGCTGGAAGAGTTTCTAGGAGCATCAGTATCTCCAAGTTCATGATTATGTAGAGTGGGATCATTGTCGACTTTGTGAATCTGCAAGGAGGGCTCATCACTAACAAAGGACATGCAAAACCCCAGATTTTCATTTTTGGCAGATGACTTTCTTGCCCTCTGCTCTCTTTTCTTGCTCCTCCAATACTCCCTTTTGCGGGCCAGAGTGACATCATCAAACTCTGCTGCTGGTTGATACCGACGTTTAGAGAAAGTCTTGCATGACATGGCTGCTGATTGGTTATCAACCGCTGGATTACGTCTTCTTAGGCAGGGCAAAACCTGCTCTAAACGGGATTTCTGTGGGGTCACATCTTTCATTTAAGCGAAGCGGTCTCTCAAGGTCTTTCAGTTTAGATTGATTTTGCATGCAGTGCTTGAGGCATACGGTCCATTTTTCAGAAAAACCAAGAGTAGGTGACCTGTAGGGAAAACAAAAAACTTAATGAATTAATCAACTTGAGGAGTTTGATCTGATGAATAATGGGAGACAGATTTGTAAAACACATGATCTCAGAATGTTCACTAACTCATAAGTATGAGGCTACACTTCAGCAACAAAATAATAAAATGGAAACCAATTGGAATTAAAACTGACATGGGTAATTATTTAGAATAGTAGAATAATTGTACACATAATATTACTCCATATACGGTTAAAAAAACAATATGATTAAAAGCACTGGCTTTGATGTAACAGTCAATCATAATTGAAATACATGAGGAATAAAACAGCACAACAATATAAATAAAAAAAACATTTAAAAAAAATGATATCATATATGCAAATAATATCTATCAAAAAAAAAAAACCGATATATGCAAAGTTGATATGCAAAGGTGAAAAAAAAGAGTAGCTGGTTTTGCTCATCAGCAAATAACGTAGGGATGCAAATACACATGCCATATATATTTCAAACTGTGTAAATAACCTAAACTTAACTTTTTGCATTACATTAAGCATTAAAGCAATGATTTTGACAAGCCAACATTCAAAGATTGTCATGATGAATTTTACTTTTGTAGTTCACATTAAAATTTGATGTGAAATATTCCAGATGATATAAACAGATTAAGGGTTAAACATAGTGGACGTAAAAGGGAGGATGGAGGATGGGGCCCAACAGTGCACTTGGTTGGTGGTTGTGACAAAATCCTTAATTGTGATATACGTGACCATGAAGAAACAATGGGTCCCTGTAGTCGTCCACAGGAATGCAACTCAGGTTGGGACCCTCCAGTACATTTAGTCATTTAGCAGATCCTTTCATCCAAAGTGATCTACAAATAAGGAACCTTGCCATCAATTTATCATAAGAGCAATATACACGGGGCATAATGCCAGGTTTCAAGTGAAACCTAAAGTAGTACATGTAGATACTAAGACTAATAACCAAATAAGACTCGTATGTGGGGGGGAAGAGGAAGTCTGGGGCCCCAGGGGAATGTGCCTCACATGCTGTGTCTGCAATTCTGACACGAATATATAAGAAACATCAAGCACTGCCTTACGTAGCAATTCAATTTAGATCTATGCTTCAGAAAAAGTGGGGACAAATTTTAAGAAACTTTATTCAATATTTTTTGTCACTTTTTTAGTCAAGAAATATCTGAAGACAACCGGAACTTGGTCCGCAACCATTACAGCATTTAATGGTCACATCTCTTTATGTGGAATCATATTTTAGTACTGCTTGCAAGTTGCTTTTCATAAAAACATATGCAAATATGAATAAATGTAAATATCAGTGTCACACATGGAGCTCAGAAGTAATTTACCAAAGTTTGTTTAGTGTTTTATTCAGAGCGGTTGATAACATATTACAGGTATCTGCATATGATTGGCGAAGTGCACTATTGCGTGGCATTTTGTGAAGCAGCTACTGACAAAACTACTCCTAGTTTATTTCTGGAAGCTTACCTTTATACAGAGACTACTTATTCCTACCGGCCTCAGTTATTGCAGATGAATCAGCAGATCACTTTATGAGGAAAAAAACAAACATAGTACAGCAAGATTACAAACTTTAAACTTTCAAACTGTGATACACATGAGAAACAATGACATTGGACGCCAGTAATCTTGAGTCATTTTAAGTGCACAAACAACAAGTTTGAGATTTAAGAACGATGACAAAGAAGATTTTCATCAAATACTGAAATGTCAGTTTGCTCTTCATAGATTTAAAAGTCTTCTGGACTACTGTTTTGGGGCATTTTTGGAGCTTGATAGCATTTACGTTCACTGTTTTGGAAAGCCTGCACATTCTGCAAACAAAATGTTGGGTTTTTTTGTATTCCAAGGAAAAGAGAAAATATTTTTTCCAAAAAGTTTTGAACAACATGAGCACGGGTAAACAATGCCCAATTTTTTATTTATTAAACTATTAATATAATAGGATCAATTAAAATAATATAAATAAGCTAATATTAATAATAAATTTTAATTCTGTCATTAATTACTCACCCTTATGTCGTTCCAAACCCGTCAGACTTTCGTTCATTTTCGGAACACAAATGAAGATCTTTTAAATAGAATCTGAGCCAGCTCTGTATTCTTCATTGACAGTCTACCACTTTGATGCTTCAAAACTAATCCATATGAATTGAGAGGTTTAGTCTTAACTTTCTGAAGAGACACGATCAGTTTAACATGCTTGAGCTTCCGTTTACCAAAACTGATGTGTGAGTTTATTAATGTTTATATGTGAATAGAAGCCTAAATTAAATCTGTTCAGCGATCATATCTCTACAGAAAATTTGGACTAAACTGCTCAATTCATATGGATTAGTCAATGAACTTTTTGAAGCGTCAAAGTGGTAATTGCATAGCAGTCAACAGGAGAACAGAAAACTCTCAAGATTTTATAAAAATATGTTAATTTATGTACCGAAGATGGACAAAAGTCTTACAGGTTTGGAATGACTTGATTGTGAGTAATTAATGGCATAATTTTCATTTTTGGGTGAACTATCCTCATTGGTCCTTTAACTAAACTCAAACAAAGCTCATATAGGGGACAAAAATGTTGCTGTCACTTTAAATCTTGTCTCACAATCACAGGCTGATGATTTCTGTTGTGAGTCCCTCTGCCTTCCCCACTCTCGTTTTGATGTCACATTACGTATTTATTTGTTCAAAAAGGTCAATTTTTTTTTTGAAAAATCAATATAAAAGGCATCCTATAAACACTGGAGTGATTTTACTGAGCACGCTGTCTCTGTTTCCAGTGTATGACACAGAGACAATGTTGTCTTCCCTATCTGCCTTTCTCACGAGCTGCTGTCTGTCTGTCTGCGCGTGGACTGTCGAGTCTTCATAGTAAAAGCACTCGGCGACAAGAAGACAACACCGAGAGCGTGAAGCATGCGTTTGTTTTACCTGGTTGTGACACATAACTTTCTTTAAGCTCGGTCTCAGGACACTGCAGTCTCTTCCCGTTGGACATTTCTTTCTATCGGTGCCTTGACAACGCTGAAAGTACCAGGATGTAGGAGCTTTTACAGCATGTGCGGATAGAGTCTTAAAGCAGCAGCGTCCCTCACTCCCTAAAAACAATTACGTTTGCTTTTACAGAAAAGGAAATATGAATCAGGTGCAGATGACGCAGCCTAATTTTTGATTCGCTAATATCCTATAAACATTGCATTACTAAACAAAACAGCATTATTTTACATATCTTTAAGGGTTTTCAGTTTAGGTATGAAAACTGTTTACATAAAGTTAAAAAACAGATGCATTGTTTAATGTACACTGATATATGAAAAAAATAAGTCAATAAACATATAAATGACATTAAACTGTCATTTCATGTAGAATAACTGTATTTTCCAAAAGTATGTCTGTTAATAATGTACCAGGCATATTTAGAGTCTATTTTATCCCATTTTATGATTAATGAATTCATTAAATATTAGATTGTGAGTACAAAATGCATAACTTTGTTTACAATCGGGTGTAAAATATAATATTAAGATAAAACATAACAAAAATGGGCCCCCGTGTTGCACCCGTCACTACATATTAGCCGCTACTGTCTCTTTAAATTTACCCAGGAGCCCCTAAAGGAGCCCCAGGGGCCCCTAGCTCGGCTCTCCACCCTGAAGACAAGCAGAATATCTAAATACAATCAGGAGACCGCCTAAAGTCACCGACCATTTGACAGATCTTTCCTCCAACTTCGATCTAAACGCGACGTGTATCGTCACGCAAAGTTAAGTTTACTTAAAGCAAAAAGCAAACAGCGGTGAGGCTCCAGTGCAGAGACAGGCACTGCACACACTGTAATGGGCGAGTGCGTGTTTCAGATATTTAGTCAACCACCCGACGAATGCATCTACGAAATCCTCCGGTTGTGACATTTCTACGTACAAAGAAGCGAATCCTGTACGTTCAAATAACACAACACAGGTATGGATGAAGCGGAGTCCAAAGAGTCGGTGCACAAAGCTGAGCAGACAGAATCTCGCTCATTAATACTAAAAGCTGAGGAAGAGGAGGCGACCGCGCGGCGGGGACACTTGGGGGATCTCTCAGCAGGTAAATGTTGTGTTAAGCATTGAAGTTTGACCATTAGATCGACAGCTCCATGTTTTGAAGCGTTAAAACCCGTGACGAACAATAGCAGGCAGAGGCATGGCCCCTAATCTTTCGGGCTCCACTATAAACAAAGGCAAAATAACCATGCTGCAAATGAGTACGCGATGCACTGTCACCATCTAGCGGGAATACAGCGGTACTGCAACCACGCCGCCGCCCCCTTGTTGTGCTCAAAATAAGGCCTGCGGAGTGAGGAAATAACACATTTTCACTTTAATATTCATTTATAATAATTATAAAATTATGCAAAATTATTACTATTCGCTTTAATATTTGTCTTAAATGAAAAATTATTTGTTTTCAGCAACAAGATAACGGTCCAATTAAAATATGTTATTATTAGTCATAATAATAATAGCAATCATAATAAATAAATTATAATAATTTGAAAATATGCTGACTGATTATTTATAGGTTTATGCACAAAATTGACTTTAACATTGATTTAATATTCATAACTGACAAGTTATTTTTTTAAAAATATTTTTATGAAGTACAGATCAATTTGCATATTTAAGTAGCTACTAATTTTGTTATCCTACTATTTTTCCGCCTATCAGCAATAATATTAAAACTAAAAGAATAATTTTAATATGGGCTGACAGATATATGCAAAATCTCTTAAATATGCATTTTAGTCATCATGACAACATTTTTAAAATTTGTATATTTTACAATATAAAATAACAAAAAAACTAAATAATTTGCATATTTGTCTAATAATTTTTTTAGCTTCTCTTCAGTTGCAATATCTGAGAATGACTTTTAGCCCATCAGCAACAGTCCTATTTATTTATTTTTTAGTATGCAAAACCATCCAACCTGATACACTAAAGCAAATATATGACTATTTAAATAATAATAAATCAATATTTTATGTCCAATACAACATATGGAATGTTATGATAATTTTATTAATGTTTATGCACAAAATGCAGGCTGGCGAAAAGATATTTTCACTTTAATATTAATCTCCATTATTACGAGTATTAATATTTATTTGACATTTCCCTGTAATTGAAAACAATGTCATATTTTCCCATGATCATATTTGATATTACCTTACAATTCATCAATGACACTCTCTTTTTGTGTCCTCCCCAGGTCAAGAGGACGTGACCAATGGCCTCACATCTCATGATAGCCAGGAAGCTCCAGTCGCCCCTGTTTGCTCCCCAGGCACCAGTTACTGGTGTGTCACTGAGAACACAGACACCCCTTTCCTTCTGTCCCCCATCCCAGGACCATCCACGCAGGAACCCCCTCCATTTAAGCTCGCGCCCGGCCGAGACCATCGGCGCTATTACCATGAGTACTGGCGCAGTGAGTACCTCATGGACTTCGACCCACAGAGACAGGGGATGATCTGCATGGTGTGTGGCAGTTCGCTGGCAACCCTGAAGTTAAGCACCATCAAGAGACACATCAAACAGAGGCATCCGTACTCCCTGCTGTGGACCGAGTCCGATAAGGATGTGATCAGGTCGGGATGGGAGAGTCATTTGAGTCGGGACAACAGCCAGAGGCCGTTATGCCCCGATCCAGATGTTCCTCCAGAGTCAGAGGAGATTTTGGATGTGGACAGGCACTCCACAGGTCTGTGCTAATATTTCTTTGAGCTTCTGTATGTTTTTGTCAAGCCTGAATAACATGGAACCTCACAAAACATGTCTTAAGGTTAGAAAAATCAATAATAATAAAATCAATAACTAATATAAAACAATAATTTATATATCAATAATAATATATAATATTAAAATGATAAAAAAAATTTTTTTTAGAAACATTCCATTTTTTTCCAATCTAATATTATTTCTATAATATTTATTATTATAAATTATGTAATTATATTATATTATGTTATACATTATAATTATATAATTTTCCATATGTTTTTCATGACAATGCAGTGTTACTTTAGTATCATTTGAGATACTAATATTGTTTTTATTAATATTATTAATTATTAGTTTTTATTTTTATATTTTCTGGTTTTATTTTAATTTTATTTAAAATTAAATTCATTAATTTAGTTGTATGTTTTTTACATTTTTATGTCATATGTCTATAGACATGTCTATATAGTTTTTATGATTTTTTATTTCAGTTTTAGCTTTAGTTATTTTAGTACATCAAGTTAAACTAAATGAAAATGATAAACTGAACTAAAAATAAGTTTAAATTTTGTTTTATTTCAAGTAAAGAAAATGTTTTTTTGTTTTTTTTTAATGGTTTTATGGTCGCCTTTTATGGTTTTTGTTAACTATAATAACTCAGATACAATGTAATTTTTATATTAAAAATTAATTATAAATATTAGAAACAATCATATAGAATTATCTCTCTCTCTCTCTCTATATATATATATATATATATATATATATTACATTAAATTACATATATTACGTGTGTGTGTGTATGTGTGTGTAATTTTATATTTTTCTAGTGAAAATGATCCTGCCCAGACAAAGTGATTTTTATTTAATTAAAATCTCTTTGTCTGGGCAGGATCATTTTCATTTCTGTGATGAGAATTTAATGAGGATTAAAAACTAAAATGTTTAAACATCCGGATGTGAGAAATGTGATTGAATGTAATTAAATGTCACAATGCAAAAACCTCAATCTGAAGCTCAAAATGCAGCTTTTTTTCTTTTCTTAAACATTTAATTTAGATTAATTTATTGTGCTTTGAATGTGAGAAAGGCATTTTATAAATATATATATTTTTTTTTTATTATTATTACTATTATTATTTTAACATTATTTTACATAAGTCCCCCTGTAGTCAATAATTGTATCCCTTAAAACTCATCTTTGATCACCAAAATTACATATTTAAGCGCAAGCTCTACACCCTTGCTTCATTTAGTATGCAGAACTTAGAATTTAGTATATTGCTTTATTTAGTATATGCATGCTAATGAGCCCCGCCTCCACTCACTCACACCAGCTCAGAGATCCACTCGTTGACAATCACACTTTGACCTGATTTGTTACAAGGTAGTTTGTGATGTCAGAAACACCAGCGATTTTAAACCGCGTTTTTGAGACTGTCTTTGGTTCACTGCAGTTTTAAGAAGAAAATACTCAGCAATGGTGTTGCCTTATTGTTGAGCATATTAAAAACACCACATAGACATATAAACAACATTAAAAGCTCGATTTTCACCACAGGGGGACTTTAAGATTATTTTTAAACCATTCTTCGTGTCATTCTAGGCAAGCCTGGTGGTGCCGTCTCTCCAGTTCCTCAGGCCCAGTCTGGGTTTAGCAGGGTCACACCATCCCCTCCAGCCTCCCCTGTCCAGGACCCCGCAGGACCCACGGCTCAGGTGATGGAGCGATACCTAAACGACTCGCTGCACGCCTGGTTCCGCCAGGAGTTCCTGATGGAGTACCAGGCGGAGGAGGGCCGTCTAGTATGCATGGTTTGCAGCTGTCTGTTGCCTTCTCTGCACCTGGATCACATCAAGAGTCACATGCTGGATCTGCACCCCAACTCTCTGCTGTACACCGCTGAGGAAAAGCACTCCATCCTGCAGACCTGGGCCAAGATGCACGGTGAGGGTAAGAGACAAAACAAAACAGAGGAATTCAAAAGAGTTTGTGTACTAAACATACTAACTGAATACTATTGTAAATAATAGGTTAAAAATATCCCTAAAATGTTGTGGATTAATCGCATACACAAGATGTTTAACTGTAATATCCAATTAAACAGAGGACCAGATAAATGTGATATTGTAGATATTGAATAAAATGCAATATTTACAAATTATATATATATATATATGTATGTATATATATATATGTATATATAAATATATAATTTATAGATATTGTATATATATAAATTTGTTATCAAATTAAACAATTCGGGATAACAGGTTAATTTGATTAAAATCATGATATAAGACAATACTTTTTTTTTTAACTATTTGGAATCTTGGGTCTTCTGTAAATATACATAAATTGTGGTCAAATGTCCTATTGTCTTTGGCTAAATGTTTTTTTTTTACAGTCTTTAACAAAGACGCAATTGCTTCCAAATAACCTTTTTTTTAAAAAAACATGGTAAAAAGCAAAACAAAATAAAGTTTAAGGGGTTTGGTCAGATATTCTACATGCTTCTGTGAAACCTGTTTAATTAAAAAAACATAACTTAAATTGAATACATGTCTTTTTGCATTTCTTTGTTTTTGTCATGCAGAATCGCACTCTTTACAACCTCAAATCAAATCAGAACCACTTACCAAAGAAATAAACGTAGATGGTTCAGCCTCCTTCCTCCCTCTGAACGTGGATCCCATTCAGGGAAACTTAGGGAGTTACACAAGAGGAGATGAGAATCCACCAGACACTGGCCAGAGATCACAGTCTCTACCTTATTATCCCCGAAAGAGAAGACTGAAATACGGCAGCCCCTGGCGTCTCCGCCTGGATTATTTGGTGGCGTACGGTCCTCCGGATAACCCGCTCTGCTACTGTATGGTTTGTTCTGAACACCTGCCTGTGCCGAGAGTCAGCAACTTCCGCAAGCACATCCAGGAGTGCCATCCGGAGACAAGCGGCCTCAGCCGGAGTGAGAGAGATGCTGTGGTCAGCGCCTGGACCAAGGAGGAGAACATTGACACGGCCACACTGAAAGGGCATGGTGAGCGCAGACAACTGTAGACACATCAGATGTAGAGAAAAATAGACCAAAAACAAACTATCAAATTAAATGCCATATTGACCATTTTGTATTAAAAGAAATAAACATCAGAAGTTAGAACCAAAACATCAGTTTTGTCTTCTCCCATAAAAAAATCTTTAAAGTAAGATTACTTTATCTAAGAAGAAACATGGATTCTCTGAAAACTAAATGATATTTAGCTTCTGAATTAAATTTATCTTGTTTTAAGGATGTAAAGATATTCAAGATGTACTTGATCATAAAAATGTTCATCAGTGTCCTTTAAATTACATATTACATATCACATTATACTGTGTGTTATAGGCTAAAACCACATCTCTTTCCTAGTGCTTTCAGTTAGCCTTCACTTGATAACAGCTTGATAACTGAAGATTTTTAGCGTCTAAGGCAAATTTATCTAGTTTTAAGCATGTAAATATATATTTAATAAACTTAATCACTAAAATATGATCATTAATGTATTTTAAATGACACTACATTATATTCCAGAAGCTAAAAATAGTCATGTATCTTGTGCTTTCATTTAATCTTTGCTTAGCAAGCTAACAGCTTGTTTAAAGGATGTAAAGAAGTTCAAGATGTACTTGATCATGAAAATATGTTCATCAATGTCTTTTAAATTACATATTACATATCACTGTATTCCATAAGCTAAAAACAAATAAAACATCTCTTTCCTAGTGCTTTCAGTTAGCCTTCGCTTCGCAAGCTAACAGCTTGAAAACTAAAGATTATTTAGCGTCTCAGATGAATTTATCTCGTTTTAAGCGTATATATCATATATAATTAATCATAAAATATGATCATTAATGTCTTTTACATGACATACTACATTAAATTCCAGAAGCCAAAAATAGTAATTTATCTTGTGCTTTCATTTAGCCTTTGCTTAGCAAGCTAACAGCTTGTAAACTAAACTGGTGTAGGCCTATCTTGTTTTAAGGAGATATTCAAGATATACTTGATCATGAAAATATGTTCACCAATGTCCTTTAAATTACACATTACATATCACATTATATGTCATAAGCTAAAAACAAATTAAACATCTCTTTCCTAGTGCTTTCAGTTAGCCTTTACTTGGCAAGATAACAGCTTGAAATTTAAAGATTATTTAGCTTCTCAGGCAAATTTATCTCATTTCAAGCATGTAAATATATATTTAATATACTTAATCTTGAAAATATGATCGTTTGTCTTTTAATTTAAATACCATACTACATTATATTCTAGAAGCTAAAAATAGTAATTTATCTTGTGCTTTCATTTAGACTTTGCTTAAGCTAACAGCTTGTAAACTAAAGCTTCACATTTTTAACTTCACAGGTAAATTTATCTTGTTTTATGTAAAGATATTCATGATTTACTCTACTTAATAATGAAAATGTTCATCAATGTCCTTTAAATTAGATATTACACTAAAAATAGTCACACATTTCTCTTTCCTTGTGTTTTCAGTTAGCTTGTGCTTAGGAAGCTAACAGCTGACTAGCGTAGCATAAACTGGTTAAGAAAAGTGTAAAATTGCTTATCTCTGATGTCAGTATGTTACAGTTTATGGATGAACTAAGTGTTAGTTTTGCATTGTGAAAGGAAAATCCTGTTATAAATCAAATATCTTGTTTAAAATCAATAATGTTTCTCTTTTTTTGTCTTCTTTTGTTTGGAACTGAAGACTCAAAAAGTGGCCCTGTCACCACAAACACAGCTGTTGACACGCAGATGTCGCCTGTGAAAACCACCGAGCAAGGAGGTGAAACAGAAGACAATAATAGCACAAATATCACACCATCAACACAGACGACTGGGCGGCACAGGCACTACCCGGGGAAGGACCAGCGGCGCAATTACCAGGCCCGCTGGAAGATGGACTTCCTGATGGATTACGACTGCAGTAGGCATGGCTTGATCTGCATGGTGTGTGGCGCTACGCTCGCCACGTTAAAGGTCAGCACCATTAAGAGACACATCCTACAAGTGCACCCACACTCGCTGGACTACAGCCCGGAAGAGAGGCAGCTGGCCCTGCTTTGCTACAACCAGATCTCTGTGCACTTTCATTCGGAGGACTGTTTTTCGGGTTCCAACCACGGCCATAAAGAGAATGCTTATGTTAATGCCGAATGCACTTCGAGCCAGAGCACTTAATTGAAAGAAAAGTTGTTGGGATGAGTTTTTGACATCCTGTTTTTTTGTTTTCCTTCACTCAGGAAGCTTGCTGCGGGGTTAAACCAATTTTTTTTTGAAGGATGTGGCATTGTTGGAGAATAATTGTCCCTTTGTCTCTAACAAAGTGAATTTGTTTGATAAATTTAAAAAGAATATTTATGCTTGAATCACTTTTGAAAGTGCAACCAGTGTCATTTAAAAAGAATTTATATAGTTCCCAATAGGTGATTTTACTGAACTTATATTTTCTTTTTCCTGTGGATAAGCACTCTTAAATGCATTTGTACATTCATTGCTTTTTTTTGTTGACTGTGGCAAGACTGTTACTGATTTCGCGCGCTTGACATTTTGCATGACGTCACACATTACAGTGGACAATATTATTTTACTCACAGCACTTAAAATGGGTGTTAGGTACAAGTTTTTGGGATTGTTACTTAGCAATCACAGTGGGAGAATAAAATCCATGATTTCAAGTACCATTTTGTCAATCGCATTTTGAAAGAAAAAGCATAAATATAATATAATATATGATTTATAATGTTAATGTTATATAATATTGGTTCAGTTAACCTAATGTTATATAATATTGGTTCAGTTAACCAAAAAGTTATATTGAAATAAAAAACGTATGAAATTTCTGTTTAGGTAAAGTCTGGTTTCTTTTGAGCGAGATCCTTTTCTCAGGGAGCAGGATTTATTCAACAGTAATTTTCTGTTACTGCATTTGTTTGTACAGTCTTTTTTATATATTGAATTTAATCATAAAGGTGCAATTAATTTCAAAATGAGACTATGCTGAATGGACGGATAATGCATGCATGTTCTCCTATCTCTAATCATTAACACTTCCTGGTTGCATTTGTTTAAAGATATACTGTCCAGCATGAAATGGTCATCAACAAACACTTTTTTTTTTTTGGCTGATTTGTTACGCCTCACATAGTTGCGCTGGACATTCACATGTCTATGACAGACAGTCATAAAGGTTCAGTTCTCTCTTTAACTCTGTACAGAGTGAACTGAAACTCATGATGTGTCAGCATTTTCAAGGGGTTGACATCACATGAGGACAACCTCTTCTTTTAATGCCATTTTTCTTGACCAAATGCGTTTTGGAAGCACTTTATGTGTATATCCCTCACATCTTTATATGGAGATTCCTGTAAAATTACACTCAGACACATCAAGAATTACACACAAGTTGTGTCCACATCAAACATACTAGATTCATCAGATGTATATATGCACACTTCTTTGGATTATTTGAATATTCCTTCTGAGTTTCTCTTGTCGTTCACTGCAATAAATAATAAATGTCCATTCTATCGATATGGAAAGCCTAGTTCTTTAAATGATTACTTGAAAACATTTCCATTCATTTTTTAATTAAATTGTTCCCTTAACATAAGAAAACAAAAGTTTGGGCCTCCTGCATTAAAAAAATACAGTAAAAACTGTAAAATTATGAAATATTAATGTAAAATAATTATATTATATATTTGTATTATAGTCTATAATGTATGCCTGTGATGCAAAGCTGAATTTTCAGCATCATTACTCCAGTCTTCAGTGTCACATGATCCTTCAGAAACCATTCTAATATGCTGATTTGCTGCTCAAGAAAATATTTTTCTTATAAATGTATTATTATTATCAGTGTTGAAAACAGCTGTGCTGCTTCATATATTTTAAAACGTTTTTAGGACAATTTGATAAATAAAGTTCAAAAGATTTAAAATCTTTTGTAAAATTATTAATGTCTTAACTGTCACTTTTGATAAATGTAATGGATCCTTGCTAAGAGTATTAATAAAAAAATTATATATGTATGTGTATGTATGTATGTGTGTGTATATATATATATATATATATATAAAGTAATCTTATTCAGCAAGGATATACAGTGAGGAAAATAAGTATTTGAACACCCTGCTATTTTGCAAGTTCTCCCACTTGGAAATCATGGAGGGGTCTGAAATTGTCATCGTAGGTGCATGTCCACTGTGAGAGACATAATCTAAAAAAAAAAATCCAGAAATCACAATATATGATTTTTTAACTATTTATTTGTATGATACAGCTGCAAATAAGTATTTGAACACCTGTCTATCAGCTAGAATTCTGACCCTCAAAGACCTGTTAGTCTGCCTTTAAAATGTCCACCTCCACTCCATTTATTATCCTAAATTAGATGCACCTGTTTGAGGTCGTTAGCTGCATAAAGACACCTGTCCACCCCATACAATCAGTAAGAATCCAACTACTAACATGGCCAAGACCAAAGAGCTGTCCAAAGACACTAGAGACAAAATTGTACACCTCCACAAGGCTGGAAAGGGCTACGGGGAAATTGCCAAGCAGCTTGGTGAAAAAAGGTCCACTGTTGGAGCAATCATTAGAAAATGGAAGAAGCTAAACATGACTGTCAATCTCCCTCGGACTGGGGCTCCATGCAAGATCTCACCTCGTGGGGTCTCAATGATCCTAAGAAAGGTGAGAAATCAGCCCAGAACTACACAGGAGGAGCTGGTCAATGACCTGAAAAGAGCTGGGACCACCGTTTCCAAGGTTACTGTTGGTAATACACTAAGACGTCATGGTTTGAAATCATGCATGGCACGGAAGGTTCCCCTGCTTAAACCAGCACATGTCAAGGCCCGTCTTAAGTTTGCCAATGACCATTTGGATGATCCAGAGGAGTCATGGGAGAAAGTCATGTGGTCAGATGAGACCAAAATATAACTTTTTGGTCATAATTCCACTAAACGTGTTTGGAGGAAGAAGAATGATGAGTACCATCCCAAGAACACCATCCCTACTGTGAAGCATGGGGGTGGTAGCATCATGCTTTGGGGGTGTTTTTCTGCACATGGGACAGGGCGACTGCACTGTATTAAGGAGAGGATGACCGGGGCCATGTATTGCGAGATTTTGGGGAACAACCTCCTTCCCTCAGTTAGAGCATTGAAGATGGGTCGAGGCTGGGTCTTCCAACATGACAATGACCCGAAGCACACAGCCAGGATAACCAAGGAGTGGCTCTGTAAGAAGCATATCAAGGTTCTGGCGTGGCCTAGCCAGTCTCCAGACCTAAACCCAATAGAGAATCTTTGGAGGGAGCTCAAACTCCGTGTTTCTCAGCGACAGCCCAGAAACCTGACTGATCTAGAGAAGATCTGTGTGGAGGAGTGGGCCAAAATCCCTCCTGCAGTGTGTGCAAACCTGGTGAAAAACTACAGGAAACGTTTGACCTCTGTAATTGCAAACAAAGGCTACTGTACCAAATATTAACATTGATTTTCTCAGGTGTTCAAATACTTATTTGCAGCTGTATCATACAAATAAATAGTTAAAAAAATCATACATTGTGATTTCTGGATTTTTTTTTTTTAGATTATGTCTCTCACAGTGGACATGCACCTACGATGACAATTTCAGACCCCTCCATGATTTCTAAGTGGGAGAACTTGCAAAATAGCAGGGTGTTCAAATACTTATTTTCCTCACTGTATATAGCTTTTGAATGGTAGTGAATATGAATAACTACTTCATGAGTATCATGTGATAAAATAACCTCAAATGTAATGCTAAGATCTACTGAGGGAAAAAACAAGCTCAAACACTAAATGCTTTTGGCATTTTTATTAAGTTCACTTTGACATCATTACAGGGACCACAAGTTTTCCTGTTTGCATCTTCCTCCCTCCCCCCCCCCCAAAAAAAGCTCCTACACATTAACTTAAACTTAATTCAGAACTAACAAACTAAATGTAGATGTTAGTCACCACATCTAGTCTTCAAGAGTCAAAAGCAAAAACAATGTGACCTCCGTCAACCCTTCTCCGAGAGAAACACAGGAAAGAAACAGCAAACATGCTAAAGAACTACAGGAATAAGTTAAAAAATAATACCCAAATATTAAACTGAAACTCAGTAGAGAAGAAAGAAGATACAAAGACATAGAACATAAACAGAGAGGTCTGCATCTATTATAAAAGTAGTTATATAATCATAATTTACCCTTTAATTGAAAGAAAAAGAAAAAAAAATGTGGTAATACAAATTGTCATAGCTCGACCTGTTCTTCAAAAGCAACACACACGTGATCTATCCCGTAGAACATGCCAGTTAAGCAACACAATGACAAGACACTTGCGTCTGAATCTGATCATGTGTGTAAACATGCATAAAGGGTATGTGAGAGAGAAAAATTAAAGTTAATTGGAAAGGGGGCATAAAAATCACAGAACAAACTTTTAAAATGCGAATGAACTTGTTAACGTTTAACATTTCCGATGCTCTGCTAAACAATTTTTCCAATTTGGACATGCTTCCAACTGCATCAGCTGGAATGTTAAATAAACGGTGCAATAAAACCATTATGAGCTGACAGACTATATAGTAAAAGCAACAATATGAATGTAACCAGAACTATTGACATATGGTGCATATTCAATTTATCACATTGTGAGCCTTTGCGCATACTGACTGCTTTTAAACAGCACATCCGAAGCCATTTTTTTACCATGCTACCCTTCCCTTACAGAAATCAACTCACCCTTGTATCTTAAAAGCCAACAGTGTTTGCAGTGGGACTTGACTTTTAAGGAAAAACAGTGTTATCACGTCATTAGTAAGTGTAATTATTTATCCAGCTTAAATAACGGCATGTTCTTTGCAGCCTTAAACAAAAACATATGAAATATTTAAACTTCTTCAGTCCCCAAGGTGGTAAACAATGCCCTAAAATGCTGACAAAAAACATTTTTACCTTTCTAAATGACATGAATGATGACCATTGGTCATCGTGCTTCAACAAAAATCAATGACTTTTGAGGCCAACTTCACAAGATTATTCCCCTTCTCTCCTATAATTCTGCTGCTCTGGCGATCCTATACATAAAACTCATTCTTAAGGTTATTAATATTTATTGTTACGAAGCCAATGTCAGACAGGGGACTTAAAGCAGCCAACCTAATCGAGATATAATATAATTACTATTATGTGAAGAGTAATAACGATAACATTTACATGTGAACTCAACTCCGACGACTGAGTGCAAGAGAGGTGCGAAAGAGAAATATAAGAGCTGTATATTCGTTTTTTTAAATATAAAAAGCAACACTAACTACTTCACAGCAAAGAGCCTGTTGTAATCGAACTATATATACATACACGATATTAAAAACTTGGCCAATAACAGGGAGGATAGTGAACTAGACCGAATTATCACTGCTGGTTGCGTCCCGATCAAAGCGTGCAAGACTAGTAACGTTCAGTGCATTTCAGATTAATACATACACATTTTTCGAAGAACAAACGAGGGGGAAAAGTATGTTTCATAACGTTCACTTTTCTTTTTTGTCAGCATTTTTCAGTGAAATGTTCATTTTTAAAAGTACAGACATTTGCTTGAGTCAAACACCTGTCTCTTTATTCATTACTACCGCACCACCCAGCCCAACACTCAAAACCAGGTCATAAGTTCAGTCTAGTCCACAAATCCTCCCATACACTGGCCATCAAAATGGGCATCCAGTGGCGTTACATCACTTCCTGTGTCGAAAATAATCAGCTCCCGGAGCCCCGAGCTTCTTTTCCTAATGCTCGTTAATAAGCTGCAGTTAACAGTGAATATCAAGAAGCTTTTTAGATTTTACATACTAGCTGGTTCAGTGCAGATGGTTGTTTTAAGGTGTGAGGGTTAAACAGGGGAGGAGAGAAGGGGGCGGGGCTTAGAGGAAAGGGAGGCGGCTAGAGATAGAAGGATGGTAAACATGGCAACAACTGATCGGAGGAGTGGATCATTCTGCTTTACAGCGCTTCATGGATCCTGGGAGTTTCTCTTGTAGCCTGAGGGAGAAAAGAATGAGACAAACACCCATTAGGTGGCAATATTAATACATGCTATTGAAGCCTCACTAATTGGCAGCCATTTGCAAGACTCAATTCTTTATAGATGAATTCTTACTTTATTTCTAATACTTTATTACTCTACTCAAAGCATACTAACTTGGCCATTGTAGTGTTGACTTGAGTGCGTACAATGTCGATGTAACGGTCAATCTGGGTCTGTGGAAAGAACATAGAGATGCTGCATTATAATAAACAATAACTGTAATATCACTGCATGTGCTTCCATGCAAATTTTGCTGGCATAACACTAGGATGTTGTGGGAGAATGCTAGGAATAATAACATATATATATATATATATATAATAATATATATATACACATACATACATACATATATATATATATAAAATACTCTAAAACAGTTTCTGAGCATCATGACTTTCATTTTCTCACTATGAAGATATTAAAAACTGGGTTACTGCAGTTTTGAGGTCAGTGTATAGAGCTCTGCGCCATTGAGATTAAAGAGACAGTTCAGATTTTTGTGGCACCATTATGAAGTTGAACGCATCATTATTTCTGTACATTATCTTCATTAGCGCTGTGTTTAAAACAAAGAAAGGTCAGTAGAGAAAAACTGCGTCAGGCACTCATTAACAATCACCGTTACATAAGAATTTAAGACTTGACAAATGCTTTAAGAAAAGATTATGACGAGTGTTCGGAAAGGGCTTACATAAGAGCCCACTGGAGCAATAATCATACATAATGATTACTGTTCAGTCTGAGTGGGCCGCTGTTCTCAAACACCAACTGCATGTGTCATCTAATACAAGATGCTTTTCAAAAGCAACTCTGTGCAAGTGTTTTAAAATCACATCGTTATATATGCAGTGAAACTTTTTTTATTGCATAAGTTTCCTCTGTGTCATTAAAAGATCACTAGTAACAAGAGTAACCTGTAATACTAGTTTTAATTAATACATGAAGGCACATGAATAAAACGTATGCTAATATGTCCCGTTTTGATTTAATTAGTATTGATTGTGATTCACCAGTTTCAAAGAAATGTTAATTGCTTGCTTTTAAGTTAATGCCAATTCATTATTACTACTACACTATGGTATAAAAGTTTGGGGTCAGTGGGATTTTTTGTGTGTGAAGAGTTCAGCAAGGATAAAAAATAAAATAAAAAAATAAATCATGGTTTCCACAAAGACATCAAGCAGCACAACATGGATATTAATAATAAATGTTTCTTGAGCATCAAATCAGCATATTAGAATGATTTCTTTAGGATCATGTGACTTTGAAGCTTTGTCATCACAGGAATACATTACATATCAAAATATATTAAAATAGAAAACAGTTCTTTTTCAATTGTAATAATATTTCACAATATTACTGTTTTACTGTATTTTTTATCAAATAAATGAAGCCTTGGTAAGAATAAGAGAGTTTCAAAAACAATTTCAAAAATATTACCGACTCCAAACTTTTAAAGAGTAGTGTATTATTATCATTATTGTACAATCTCTTATTTGGACCTCAACAATAAATACTCTTTAAAGAGATGGTTCACCCAAAAATGAAAATGAAATATGAAATGAAAAAAATCCTTTAAAGTATCTTCTTTTGTGTTCAACAGAAGAAAGAAACTCACACAGGTTTGGAACAACATGAGGGTGAGTAAATGATGACAATTTTAATTTTTGGGTGAACTATCCCTTTTATGAACACACAGTGCATAGTTTGAAAAGCAAAAACACAGATCTAACCTTGTTTTTCTCATAGATGGGCGGTACACTGAAGAGCAGGATGTCAGCTGGAAAAGAAAACACCCAGTATCGGGTGATTATGATTATTCTTAAACTCCACATGGGATAATTCTGAAAAAGTCAGTCTCTATAACCAAATATGTCAGTATAAACTCAAATTTAAGTATGGTGCTGAAAGTGGTATTACCGAGTGGTATTATTTGGCTTACCGAGGATGAGGATGGTGATGCCATTGAAGACCGCTCCAACATATGTCAGCAGCCACATAACCACTGCCAGCTGAAAACACAAGGAAATATGGGTCAAAAGAACAGAAATCCTTTGTATCCCTCTTAAACCACAAAATCTGAGAACACAATTTTCTAAATGAACATGAAATCACAGTGTTTTAATAAAAATCATAGAGCTAATACAGGAGATAAATGTTCCTTGTTGCTTCTCGTAATTTTTGGAACTTGAATATCTCTATAAACATGATGTATGGAAAAGACATTACATTCTTTAAAATATCCTGAATTAATTGGAGAACTATACGTTTAAATCTGTTCATTTCTAACTGCTGCTGTGCCACTGACCTTGAGGGAATCCACCAGGTCCTCGACCAGAAAGAGGCGGCTCATCTGCTTGAGCGCACGGTTGACGTGTGTGAGACAAGCATCCACATGCTTGCGGAAGGTCTCGGGTGGCACGGCGACATCTTTCTCCATCAGAGCTCTGTCACAGGCACAGGGGTCAACCCAATTAACCTTACCACTCTGCATACCCACACAACACTGCACTCAAAATCAAACCTTACTAACACAGAGCATGACAAGACATGCCAAACTGACCTGCAGTATATGAAATGTGTAGCATGTATTTAAAAAAATTACTTTCTCCTATAAATTCTATTTTTATTATATATTCAATATTGTAATAATTTTTATGTTTATATAATATTTGTATTATTAACAATCACATTATATATATATATATATATATATATATATAATATTTGTATTATTAACAATCACATTATAATATATATATGTATATATATATATATATACACACATGTGATGTATGTACATCACTATATATATATATATATAACTTGGCAAAGGTATTTATCTGACAAAATTACAGACTAAAGCTTCAGCTTTTATTTTACTATGCAAAAAAGCTCACAGGAAAAAAGCATACAGTGACTTCAACATAATGAACAATTAATATTTCATTGGTTCTCTCTTGTTTTTGCATGTGTTAATCATTTCTATGTATGACTGTCTGGCCAAAAATGACGTTATCAATTTGGCATGTTTCATCGCAAACAAAACAATTGACTCCAATCACGCAATATGCTTATAAAATCTTTAACAATTTTTTAATAATATTTGAATAAAGGGTGAAGATGTTATCACTTTTGGCCACTACTGTCTAACAGTACTAGTGGCCCAATGCTTTTTAAATATACAATATACACTAAATATATATAATCTCTAATAAGACGAAGGTGTCTTCTCAAATATGTACAGGGCACACAGAAAGAGGAGACTCTCACTTGAAAGGGTGTCCATCGGTGGACTTCTGCACAGCCTGGATGACGGACTTGTAGATGCGGAAAGAGATGGTGACACAGAGCAGAGCCAGCAGCAGGTACGAGATCACGCTGATCACGCTAAACGCTGCCAGAGAAAGCAGCAACAGCAGCGACACGCCAAACACCACGCCGGACTTCTTAGGGTCCCGCCAGTGCACCAGGTCATTCACTGCACGACAGAAAAGGCATGTGAAAAACGTGTGCGTGGTGTGTTTTGATGAACGTAACAGGAAATAAAAACAGCACATGACAAAAATATTGATATCAACCGTTGAATTGGAGCATAACTATTTAAATCCAGAGTATGCAGCAGTAACACATTTTAATAAGTTATTTTTGTACCTGAACTGTAAAATCATTAGTTCTGTCATAAATAACACAGAGCTCATATTTTCCATACATATTTTCCAACCATCCTGTGGTTACATAATGCAGTTTTCGAGTGGTTGGTGATACGGCGTGAAAGGAACCTTTGAAAGCCTTACATAAATGGCATTCTCCGCGTGGAGCGATGCCTTGAGGGTTTCGGCTCTGCGTGTTTCCATTTCTAAAGGGAAATCAAGGACGCATAAACCGTCTATGGTGGTATTCAAAACATCAAACTTAAGGATGCACAGCTCTGTACCATAAAAGAACAGCACAATACACCCATATACATATTTATATGACAAAGACTAGATTAGGAATTCATTCTTGGCCATGTGTGGGATGAGTTCTGTAACAGAAGACCTTACACGTGCAAGCGTAGGCTGGTTGAAAACACAACCACGTCTTCCACTGTTACTATGTTTGGTCTGTCAGCTTTAATACATCACAGCCCAGATATGGCTCTCCCACTCCAAGAAACTGTAAATGCATTCATGCATTCATTTCAAGCAATACATGGTCAGGTACCGCTTTTCTTTTTCTTTTTCAAAATAGTTTTCGCGAAAAGCCCTGGAGCTGTCAAAAGAGTTTTGCTGTCAAATAAATGTGAATGTCTCAGTCCAGGTAACACAGAGAACATTGTTCATTCACATATACTACCAACATGGTTGAAAATCGGTGAAGCTACACTTGAATATTTTTGTGGAAACTGTGATACATTTTTTGAGGATTTTTTTGATGAATAGAAAGTTCAAAAGAACAGCATTTATTTGAAATATAAACCTTTTGTAGCATTATAAATGTCTTTATCGTTACTTTTGATGAAATTTATGCATCCTTGCTGAATAAAAGTATTAATTTCTTTGACTGACCTCAGACTTTTAGTGTATCTTATTTGTAATTTGTGCCATTTTTGGTTAAAAAAAAAAAAAAATGTCATGGGACACCAAAGTCACCAAGCCAGTTCTCAAAATTAATGCAAAGACTAATGTTGCAATGAAAACTCAAGATATAAAAAAATGTGGTACTGTACTCAATCATTTACCATAAACAAACAGGCACATTTAAAACAACATAATTTGGATTTTGAAATCTAGATGAGCTCTGATCAATTGTATGCTGTATTTTGAGAGAGGAAGTGAGGGGAAAAAGTAATATAAAAACAAAAACGGTTATAGAGCAACCCGAGGGGGAAAAGAAAATGTTTACAACAACAGTCAACGTGACATAACTACAGCACAATGGTGTGTGGCAAATGATTCAGAGCCTGAGAGAGCACTATTGTTTTTGTCCACTCCGACTGCTCGGGGGCTAACGCTCAGTGCATGTGAGGGGTTTCCTCCCCGCTCACTGCAGGGGTCTGAGTCCCTCCCAGCATGCTTTGCTAGTGCCCACAGGGAGGCAGCCTAGGCTGAGAACAGTCATTCGTTATCATTCCCTCCCTCCCTCGCAAGGGTTAGTGGACCCAGATACAACAGCATGTCCCAGTGGCTGCTGAGCCGCAGTGGCCTCTTTTAGTTCTCGCACAACTCAGCTCTTAAAGATACATGCACCATCTAGTGCATTTGTGCGAATCCGTGTAAGAGTCCACGTTTGTCTGAATCATTTAAGAGACATGCATGAAATCACGTATTCACCCGAGCACAAGAAAAAAAATCTAGTTTTTACTTGTTATAGCGAGTGCTCGGTTGTATGTTTAGAAACGAACAGTGTGAGCCAATTTTCATGCAATGAAAAGCTAATGAGGTCAGTTATTTAAAGGCTATTGGCCATATTTATACACTATGGTCTGTTTCAGTGTTCTTAAAATGTTTGCACTTGCTTATCCTTTTAAAATCTCAAGTGAAATTAAACTACTACATTTTACAGGCAGAACATATGGAAAAATTAAAATGCCTAACGTGAATATTTATTAGTTTATATACATATTATTATAAGTACAAAAATGTGTACAGTGATTAGCCAAACCTATGCTTGAGTTAACACAACCTCATTATCTACAACTCTGAAAAACCCAAGTGGAAACCAACACACCCATTAAAACTTTCACACCACTAGAAAGCTCTCAGTCAGCTGTAGTAAATGATTGACAGCTAAAATACCAAGTTACAATCATTGTCAAAAACTGTCAGCCACAGCAAACAACTCAAGTAGAGACTGAAAAGTGAGACAAAGAATATGCTCTAGATCTGTTAAATAACCCACTTACTCTGTTACAACTATATCCGGCAACTAGCATAAGAAATGATTTACTGTCTATATGAAAAACTTTACAGTAGGGCTGGAATGAGGCATTGACAAATTAATTAGGTCGATTGCGTAAATAAGCAGATTTCTGAGGAATGCGTCGATTTGTTGCAGTTTATATTCCCCAGTGATGGTGGCACCGACTCCCAGGCATGCTGAAAATATCTAAAGTGTGCAAATTTTTTAAACAGACTGAACAAAATGGTTATCTGCAAGCTCTGTAAAACTGAAATGGCATAGCACAGCAGCAAAACTATGCAAGAGCATATCTGAAAAGAAACACCCCGGGGCTCTCCTACCTCAAAACAAGACAGCAGTGTAGGTATTTGGACTATTACAGTGAATTTTTACACAGCACTAGAATACGCTTGTCAGTCCCATATTTTGTGCTTAATACGGCTGCGTGCATAAAGCATTCTGTTTTTTGACGAGCTGCTGTGATGCGAGGCTGTGAGACGCGCGACTCAAACGTTACAAAGCATTTAATGCTATATAAAACGTTATATTATTTAATAAATCTAAAAAATTATCAATAGATTAATCGATTGAAAAAAATGTTTTGGTTCCAGCCCTACTTTACAGTAAGGTTAAAATTAATATCACTAACTTTTACAGCATTTATTAATTGCTGTAATTCACAGTTCCATGCTGGTGGAATGCTCTCCCCACCCTCATACGGAATGCAGAATCCCTGACAACTTTCAAAAGACAACTGAAAACCCATCTCTTCCGTGAGCACTTAACCTCATCAAAAAAAAAAAAAAACCCTTTTTCCTTCTTCCTTTAAATCCTCGTTTATCGGGCTTATGCTACTCTGAACAATGCCTGAACTTCGTATTTTGAGCACTTCTTGTGTTGTTTCTTGCCTCTTCACGATGACTCGCTTAATTTAGTCCTAATTTGTAAGTTGCTTTGGACAAAAGCGTCTGCTAAATGTAAATTAATTTCTACATTTAGGAAAACATTTAAGAATGGATTAACAAAAGAATATTTTTATACAATACAGCACATTTATAAATTAACATTATCCTGTATTAACAAATTCTGCAAAAATGTTCATGATGCCTGATGAATTAACTAATGTTAACTGATACTTATTGTACAGTGTCCCCATATGTGTGAAATAAACAAATACCAAAACAAATACAAGTGTCTTTTTACTACTACATACCCAAGTCACTTTCTTACATATAACATTTTAATGTGGAACTCAGGGCTTTTCAGTTAATCAAAAATTATCTGTGATTAACTAATTGTAAAATGCAAATTTATTCTCCATTAACTTTGTTGATCATAACAGGATGTTATGGAGTCCAGAATAGCAGGGCTCCAACATCAGCAATAAAGTAATTGAGGGAAACATTCCTAGCTTGTTTTGGATGTGTAGCCTACAGAAATAAAACGTACAAAAATACAACATGCAGGTTCTATTTTAATATATTTCTTTAATAGAAATTAATAATTGTGCTTACAATAATCAAGAGAAATAGTCAACAATAACGAAACTCAACAATTCTCCCAAAACTGAAGGGGGAAAATGTATATATATAGTCCTTATGGTAAAGGCCAAGCATTTCTCCTTTAAGTAAAAAAAGAAATGGCATAAAACCGATAATTCTGCATCACTTTCTCTCTAGTGTTACACCAGATCAGTACACGCATAACAATAGCCTCCTAACTGTCAAATGGAAGATAATTACACATTTACCCTGACTTCATTCCCAATGGCCTTTAGAAGGTTACATAAAAAGATGAAACCTGAGACTAGACATAACCGGTCACCTGACTTCAAGAGCTGTGCAGGCCATGCAGCCACCCTGCAGGAATGTTTATATCCATTCCTTTTAAAATTATACCATCATGTTTTTAAGGTCATGAGACATGGCACAGAAAAAAAATACAATACATTTAATGTTATGACTAGTCTTAGTTTATATGTTTATTCAGTTTTCCTCACAACAAACAAGTAATTTAGAATCTCCATAAGGCTATTGTAATATCTTGAAAATGTTTAGTTTTTGCCATCTTTTCAGAAACATACTTATAGGTTAGTGTTGAGTAAATTCAAGTTGAGTTATAAAGAAAAAGAGGTAAGTAAGGTCTAGTGTCTGGGCATACTATGCGTGCAGGGTTAGCAGGCTGCTTGCCCAGAAGAAAGACATGTTACCTGAAAAGTGGGTTAGTATTGCTGTCAAGACATGCTCTGCAAGATGGTAGGCCTCTGCAACCCAAATGTCGATTGCCTCTACCTCTTTGGGAAGTAATGCCTGACACTCGTTTGGAAGAGTTTGAGAAGTTGAGGTGATTGAAGCCTCAGGATTTGGAGTAGGATTAGGAGCTTTATCAGGCTTTAGGACAGTCTTCATTGTGGGAATATTCTCGTCTTCCTCTTCTTGGCTGCTCCCGAGCTCTTTCAAAGCAGAAATTGTGAGGTGCTCCTGCTCCAAGTCCATGATCATTGCTGGGGAGGATTGAGTGGAAGGAGGAGCATCAGATTTGGGATTCTGGTTTATAGTTTTGTGTCCAGAATTGAACCCCTCAGGTTCCTCATCCTGTTGTGACTTAAGACACTCCCTCATGAAATCCACAAAGCTGTCACTAGCTGCTGTTACTGAGCATTCTGCTTCAAACGTCTCTGTATCACTCATGGTCTCTGGCGAATCCGGTCTATCTAAAAGATCTTTGGGGGTCACTACTTGAGGTTCAGACTTCGTTATCACTGGTCCCTCAACAACCTCATTTGTCGTAGGCTCAGAAATAACTTCATTGATTTTGCTAGACTGCTCATTGTGGAAAGAGGGGAATGGTGCAGGTGGGTTCTCTTGAACTGGGGTTTGTCGGTCAATGGACAGCACTGGCAACTCCTCCTGTTCCTGCAAGTTAGACGTCTTGATTTCCACTGTTGACTTTTGATCTTCTGAATCAACACTTGGCATTTTGTTTTGGCAGAGTATAGTCTCAGTATCATCAGGAATGTCAGATGAAGTTTCAAAAAGGGAAGGCTCAGACACAGATTCATAGTCTAGTTTGCATTCGTTGGGTGTCTCATCGAAATCAGTGATAAGATCAAAGGATTCTTGAACAGGAGCACTGATATTTTGATTATCTGTAAGACAGTCTGACTTTGAAAGCTCTGTTTTCTCACCTTTACTCTCCTTAAAATAATTCAGCTGGTCTTTTAAAGCAAGCTCTTCACTGGCGTAATGATCCAGGTAAGTCTCTACATCACTGGGCTCATTTGAGGGGGAGCTGATGTCTGGTGGAAGGTCAGAAAGTATTTCTGCAGTCTTGTCAAGCTCTTTATCAAGGGTAGGCTCTTTAAAGGGTTCAAAAGACACTAAATCCTGAGACATATGTGACTGCTCTTGAGAGTCCTCGAAATTCAGGCCTCCTGAGTCTGGGGAGGACTGGAGGAAAATGCCACTTTCATAATCATCGTCAATAACCTGGTGTTCAGGAGAGTGTTCAGCATCAGAGTCCGTTTGATTTGCCTGAGAGGAAATGTCATGGTCAGGTTTATGTTCTTCATGTAGAGTTTCCACAGATGCATGTTCTAAAACTTCTGAGTGGTGTTGCTCTGGTGATCCTCTGACCTCACCTTGCACAATCTGACTCTTTTCACCATCCTCCTCCTCACGTTCTACCTCAAACTGTTCTTCTTCCTCATCACTTAACACTTGTTCCTCAGTTTCAATAACATTAATAATAGGTACCTGAATTGGCGGTTTCTTGTTGTTTGGAATGGTCTCCTCTTCCTTGTGGGTTTTGATGTCTAGGTCATTGTTTCCCATAATTGGGATGCTCATGGCTTCCTCAATCACTGTATCATCCGACTCCCCAGAGCTGTCTACCTCCTGGATTTCAGCAGGCTCCAAATTTCCTTTCGAAATGATGGAATGTTGTGTAGAACTAGGCTCCATCTGTTGGGACACAGGGGGTAATGGAGACTCAAAATCTGCAGGAGGAGCAGGGGAGGAAGGAAGCTCTTGATTGTCCGGGAATATCTGACAGCCTTGAGTGCCTGTATCAGCTTTCTCTTGCTTGTCCCACATATAGGCTGTTGGTAAAAAGTTCAGGTCAAATTCAGAATCTTCCTCAACACTCTCTTGTTTTGATTGCTTGTTGACATCCTCCTTTGATTGATCAAGGTCATCTGCAACTTTGATAGGACTGTCCATAAACTGATCAGGAACTCCTGCAAAAGGTTCTGGAACTTCACCTGTATCAACATTGTTTGGTTTAATCACTTTGGATGGGCTCTCTTGCACCATGGGGGACTCATCAAGAACTGGATCTTCAATGTTGAAATCTGGTGCAGGAGGTAAGTGAGCTCTCATCCAGTCAGCTGTGTCCTCAAAGTCACTCCCATGCCTTGCCTCACCAAGCACTTCGAAGGGTGATTCAGGAGATTCCTGTTCAGTTGACGTTGTGCTTTTCTGAAAGGACGAGCGGGAGGAAATTCCATGCAATTCTGTGGGGGATTTCTCATAGTGACGTTCTTTAAAATGTGGAAACCCCCCATCAAAATCATTCTTCTTTGCAGCTAAAGCTTCCAATGCTTTGATTCTCTCAGATACTGGCGAAGTTTTTATAGGTGAGTCCTGTTTTTGAGAGGCAAAAGATGAATCAAAAAGCTCTCGTTTCTCTTTGAAGGTACGATCTATGTTGTCACCAGGTGATCCTGAAGATTCAATTCCACAAGCAACTGGAGAAAAGGAACTTGACTGAGGAGAAAAGTGAAGAGAGGTAGCCAAATTTTCTGAAGGTTTGTCAGAGCCTAGTACCACTCTTTCGTCTGCATCCATCATGAAGCAGGAAAGAGGGGGAAAAGGAGGGTTGGAAATAAAGACAAACTCTACCTTAATTCCGATTTGCTAAAGCAGGGGACCATATTTGAAGCTCAGGTTTGTATAGGTTTGTCTTTAACAAATTAAGAGCAGTAAAATTTCAAAGCCAAAGATCCCAACAACTTTAGCAATCAGCAACTACACTGATACTTTATGTAGCATTCCCAAGATGCTTAATTGCTTGCATCCATTTAACTGAAGCTAAAGCGGTCATGCACACACTGCATGGTCCCACATATTAATGGATGGAGTTTGATGTCTGCATGCCAGCTTGATTATGTACTGATACCATTGAGGTATCTCAATGACACATACAACGCTTCTTAATGCATTTAATGTGTTTATCCTGTAGGGGCAGATTTACAAATTAATTTAGATGACATCCATAATCAAACAACAACCCCAAGAACAAAGAAACAAACAAAACAGACAAACAATAGTAATCAATATCCTCAGTAAAATAACCAAAGAATGTTAAATCATTAAAATACTGTTATTGTGGAAACTAAACGGCTGTCTGAGCTATGCCTCCACTGTCTAACCGTCTATTAAAATAAAAGAAAGAAAGAAGATAAATCAAATTATGGTGTAGATGACACAATGAGGCCAGAATTATAAGAGCACAGGGAATGCAGCAAAGTGAATGCTGGACACATGCTGAAGATGGAAATCCTGACCATTTTACCATGCAACACAATGGCTGTGTCCGAAAGCTGGAAAATTATGCCTTCACAGGAACTATGTGGAGGTAGGCACAATGTACATCCAATTACAATGTTTGTGTCACATTCTGTCTTCTAAGATACCTCCATCTGGTTGATCTATGCATGCAATTCGGCAATTTGTGGAAAAAGTAAATATGCAGTCTAAAAAAACTCATTAGAAGAGTAAATTAATTCATAAATATCCATTTAAAAAAAGTGAGAAATAAGCATTAAAATAACTAAACATATGAATATGCATTCATTTTAATTTGCTTTGGTTGTATAAGATGTTACGGTGCCTTGGAAACCTTAGGAGGTACCTTTAAACACAAACATAGCCTGTGAAGTCATACACTGACTGCGCTGAGAGGCAGCAAGCCAGTTCCCTTTCGAACACAACCCCTATGTTTTAATGTATGGCCTCATTGATTAGCATAACATTAGCTTTTCAGGCTTGGCTAAATGGTGCTGACTACAGATTTAAAATAATGATAAAAAGGGTCAAACTTATATTGTCCTAAATTATTAAAAAACCTATAAGATTAAGCTATATGCTAAGCAATATTTTTTAACTATAATTTCTCCTGACTCTTCAGCAGGGTGAGATAAAAACAGGTTCCAGAGTGACAACCACATTCTAACATTCTAATCATTTTTTTCCTTTCCAAACCTGCCATTTCCTGGTTTTACTTTAAGATATAATCTTGGAATTTGAATGCTGTAGGCACAGTAGTGAAGTAGTGGAAAAAAACTTACACTGACAGAAACTACAATTTTCCTAAAGCCTTTTGAAAATAAATGCTTCTGAAAATAGATTCAATATATAATAGTTAACATGTTATTGCTCACTACTGTTTAAACCAACACTTTTGTCCCTACATCTAGATTCTGTACATACATTCAAGATTCTGTTAAGGACAAGTGCCTGTACTCATTATGCAAATTAAGCATCACAGTTATGACGTGTCTTTTAAACAGTAATGTCATTCAGACTATTTGCCGTTAAAAACGTCTTTAGGCATGGGAAACAAAGATCCAAACTTTCCATAATCTAAGTATCTAAACAAAGTTCTAGGTTTTACGGGTTTTTTTTACTAGCGGGCTATTAACTGAAATAAATTTCTTCAAGATAAACAATGCTCTAAACATTGTAGGGATACTTATATCTAAAGATCTCAACATAGTGTGTGGGATTTACTCAATCTACTTTATGCTAATTCTTCCTATATATAAATGCTAAAATGATCAAACTCCTGTATGTAAATAGACAAGAAACAAAACAACAAACAAACACAAACAAAAAGACTAAAACTTGAGGATTTCCTCTTACTCTGTGGTATAAGACAACATGCAAAATGCATGGAAAAAGCAGGTGAAGATTCAGCCGCAGCAGTCACAGGGAAGTAACCCCGAGCAGCGTCTTGTTGCTAGATCCCTCCCCAGTGTCGCTCTACCTTCAGGACCAGTGCGGTGGTGGGGTTGGAGCTCCAAACATGGCTTGCTGTGGGGGAGGGGGGACATCAAGGGCAAGAATCCTCAGGGACACCAACCTGTTCCATTTTTAGGATTCTGCTCTCGCACAAAGTGAACTTGAACTTCTCTGCTATCTTAAAATAAGGTGGCAATCTTGGGATTAAGCTGGACCCACAGTAACGCTGACCTAAATCATGTTTGCAGTGGGTATAAACTGGAGCCGATTGAATTTCTACCATCTGTGGGGACTTAGCTTTCCCATTTTTAATCAGTGAACAGTGTCAGATGTGGGGTGTCGACAAAATGACAGGGTATACTAATGGTAAAAAGGGGGTAGCCACAAATTGTTGCCAGGATTCATTCAGGTTGTTGACTGGCTAAGTTCAACTTTTTTGAGTGGGAAACCATATATTACAGGGTATTGTTGGTAAATGTCTGGATTTACAGTCAAGAAGAGGCCATGCTAGATCTAATAAGGCATTAGAAAATCAGCCACAGAAATGTGGATGACCTCATTTGAAGAACATTCATGAAGTGAATCCAAGTTTGAGGATTTCAGAAACTGTTGAAAACAGGAGGGACTTGGCTGTTATTATGGATTCCAACATGCATGATTGCAAGGGGTCACCATTAGAAACAGCAAGGGTCATGTTACAAGACTTCTGGTCAGGGAGGGTGGTTGCACTGCACAGTACACGGTCAAGTGGCGTGCAGGTGTGAGTAACTATTAGCTTGATCATTAACTTTAATGTGAGAACTGAGTTATCACGACTCATATTGAAGGAGAGGACATTTCCAAATATTCCCCAGAAATGGGTTAGCTTCTATCCTCATAGATAAATATCTAATTCTTTTGGTTTCCGTGAAAACAATCAGTAGATTCCCTCTGTGTCCTCTGCTTCATTTCCTACGCTTAAAAGGAAGAACTCCAAAAGAAGCCACTACTGCGAGCATCTAGTCTGGTATAGAGGAGGAGAGGGTCACTGGCGAGAGGGATGGAGAGTTTCATAGCAGCAGCCCAGCGGGACATAGCATACTTAATAGAACAGATATGACAGAGGAGCATGAAGAGAAAGATAAAAGGTAGAGAAGCAGGCGAGCATCAGAAGAGAACTATACACTTGCCTTGAGGAGACTGAATGAGAGATACAGGCGAAGAAAAAAAGGAATCTGAAAAAATAAAATAGGACAGAAGAATGAGAAGAAAAGTCTCAGTATCCTTCTTATACTCTACATTTGAAAGGGGAAAATGTTAGTGAAATGCCCAGCGAAGCACCTTTTACATCTCAAGAAACTAAAAGAAGAAGAAACAGCTGATAGAGAATAACCAGCACTTTCCTCGACAACTTACACGACTTAAAAGGATAGTACTAGGCCAAAAAAGTACAAATTCTATCATCATTTACTCACCCTTGTGTCGTTCCAAACCTGTACAACTTCTGCGGACCACAAAAGAAGATATTTTGAAGAACGGTGGGGGTCCAAACTACACTGGACCCAATTGACTTTCAATGTATGGAAACAAACAAACGAGACCTGTTTCAAAAAATCTTTTGTGTTACACAGGTTTGAAATGACATAAGTGGGAGTAAATAATGAGAATTGCACTCTTTTTTGGTAACCTATCCCTTTAATCTAAAATTCAAGGAGGTTCAATGAGATAATCAACTGTAATTGGTGTAGTTAAATATTTCTGAGGTGTGACATGCTGTACTTCATTTCACTTCATGCCATTTCAAAAAGCATTCCTCATTTTATGCATACAGCTTATATTACTTGAAAAACTACACAGAATACTGTACTTTTAAAAATTAATTTGTAATACCAGAGAAGGGGAAAAGGTGTATGGAAGTTTTTTTCTAAGAAAAACAAAATTACAAATGAAATGTTCAAATGCTAAAATAATAAATCAAATAGTCAAAATGGCCACCCATAGCTCATAACTAACAAGGCTCACAGGACCACTTTATAATATGAGTATCGGATTATAGTTATAGCTTATTTATGACTGGGTTGTACTTAATTGATCATTTTTGGGAAAAATGTTTGCATAGTTTATGCAACCTTAAATAGGAAAATGAAATTGCATTTAAGCATTTTTTATTTATATTTGAGCATCCATTATTACAATTTGATTTAGCCTATTATTTGAAAATGTGAACATTTGATTTACCATTTTAAGTTTGTTAGGAAAAAACTTCCATAAAGATGGTTTAAAAAATGTAGACAAAAAGAAGAAATGGTGAGCAGTCAAATTACTTAAAATATACATTTTTGCTTATACATTAATATAACTTGATGCTTATTAAAAACAAAACAAACATTAAAAATAAATAAAAGTTAATTCATGTTATTCATTAACTACCCATTAGCACTTTTTTACTTAGTAGGCCTACATCCAGAACTAATCACATACTCAACATCCCTCGATGATTCATCTGCAAACTGAACAATACTTACAATATTCAAACGGTGGAACTTTCTCATGGTATTTTCAATGATCCCTCCCATACTTTCTGACATCTAACCCTGCAAAGCACCCACATGTTGCACCATTGTGTTATGTAACCTGTTAAGGGAAGCCATTTTCAGCCACACTTCAAAATTTCATGTGATTTAGAAGCGAATATTATTTGCATTCATCCAGAACTAGCCACTTTCAACAGTTAGGTCAATCATCAAGCTGTTGAGGCAACACTAGGTCACCTAAAATGGATAAATCTATCTTGGAATCACAACAAGAACAGGGAGTGCCAGCAGAGAGAGTGGTGAGAAAGTTAAAAAGAACAGGTTGATCTAGTAGCACAGCAGTCCTTAGACAGGGCAAGCTCTCCTGGTCACAAATAAGGAGTGTACCCCTGCTTCACGACATTCTTTGCCCAAACCACACCCAAAAACTTAACTTAGAGACACGCCTTGAAACACTGATGTGGACACCACAACCCTAACAAATCTACACACCCTCTATCATCTTGATTGAAGTTTTCTTTCCACTGCTTATGAGTCAGCCATATAGAATCTGCTTGACAGCAATAACCATCTGATGCAATTAGGGCATCACAATCTGACATCGTACGATGGTTGGCTAGTAATGTTTAACCGGCAAACATTTATTAAGGAAATAAGGTGAAGGACATGATAGCTAGATACTATCTATTGCAAGGGCAAAGGTTAAATGCACCAAGATGGCTTGTGTTACAGGGCAGCGCTTAAAGTGGGAACGGATTGGCCTCTTGACACTGGAAGAGCCTTGCGTGGCATCTCTTTCATTCCAGTAATATCAGCTCTATTTCTGAGGGGACTGAATCATGACACCAAAAGCTTTAAGACTGCTGCCTCAGCCAGCTGTGATCAGCTCTGACCTTAGGCATCACACCCAGACAAAAGAGAGAGGCCAACAGAGGCCGACAGTATTGATATAAGCTGAGTTTGTCTAGTTGATCGGGTAAAAATCTCATGGTCCCATTTAGAATGACATATTTTTAATGGATTGTTCTGGGTTGAATACAAGTTAAGGTCTTTCAAAAACATCTAGATGTTGTTGACATGCCGCTGACATGCCCTTCATTGTGGCATGCTATATATCATCTAAAGTTAGCAAAATGCACATGTATTTTGGGCGATGTCTACCAAATTGGCATCAGATGATGTCTATAGGGAAACATTGTGATTGATTTGCCTATTTGGCAACATTTTGGATTTAAACCCAATGCAAATAGGTAACCTGCTAAGAATTAGTTGTGTTTTTCTATTTGTTTTGCGGCCCCCGAATTGGCGCTAATTCTAAAGCACAAGTAAAATGCGCACGGCCGCACAGGCATTCATAACGGTGCGTATCTGGCTAGCAGCAGAGCGTTTCTATGGAAGCTCAACTTCCATAGGAATTCATTGGAAAAGCTCCCTCTGCTCCGCACCGTTATGAATGGCTGTGCGCATTTTACTTTCGCTTTCTGGCCAGAAACCTTGATATTTAAACTTGTTTTTTGTTCTAACCACTGTCTACCATGGTAAAACAATGAAGAAGGCATATTTGGTGTAGCCTATTTAATCTAACTTAATTTTAATTATTTTGAAGTTTGTTGCTGTTTTTGTAAGCTTTGTTTAATTCGTGTAAAACATCTAGTAGCCTAAAAAAAAAGTTTTTTTGCACATATCTTTTTTTAAAAACTGTTTAAATTCTGTTCATTGTTACTCTGTGGCTGGAGAGATTTGTTGCACACTGCAGTAAATTAAATCGATATTAGAATATCATATTAATAAAAGCTGGATAACTTGTGTTGCTAAATGGCATGCAAATTAATTTGCTAGGTTGTTATGTTAGCCACTTGACAAAATAGTGATGTCTCTGAGGCATTGACAAATATGTCACTCGCAGTAAATCAAGAAAACGAGATTCAAACAATAAGACTAACTGTGTTGAGCTACATAACAACGATTCGTTTTCTGTCAATAAAGTTGCTCAACTGTTTCTGCCAAACAATTGCTCACCTGTCAAATACACATAATATATTAAAGTGTTTTTGATGTTTTCATGGTTTCTATGGAAATAAACTCGGAAATCGAGATTAACGACTGAGGATATGACGTCATTGACTGGTGACGCATATTGTGTCTTTAAAAGAAATGGTGAGTAATCAGAATGCCTGAAATACACAATTTGCCTTATACATTCATTTACATTTTAAACAAAAAACTATTTTAAAATTAGGTATGTAATGATTCAGCAACTCATAAACATAATATTTGGCAAATCATAGACTCACAAACAAATGCACTTACAAAAAGGAAGTTTATGAGGCAACTATTGCATGCATGCTCAGTAGATTTCCAAATGAAAGTGCATAACTGATCATTATCAATCACAGATGGTATCGATGGAGCTTAACCTGAATTTAACCCAGAATACTACATTAAAAACAACGCTTGGCTGAGTCTGGCATTATTTACTACCTTATTTACTTATGTAGGTAGAATTTGTGTAACGTTATGATCTGTCCAGTGACAATGGCATCTCAGAGGGACATTTAACAGCTAAATTTAACCATCTGGTTCAATATGTCAACCTTCATATCTGGTGTCTGTGTTAACAAGCCTGTAAGACAGTCACCATGTCTACATCCTTCCAGCAATATTCAGATTCTAACCCCTAACTGAACTCAATGCGCCTAAGCTCAAGAGCCAAACAGCATTTGAAGGAGTCAAACGTTTTAAACCTGGCTGAAAATGCAGAGAAGGCTGACGTCATGAGTCTTAACTTCCCGTTCTAATTCTATTAGATTCCAAGACGCCTAAATAAAGCCGAACCAAGGAGGACAGAAGTGCTCCATATATGCTGACGACCTAAAAAGCAGTGAACCAACATCCATAGTCAACAAAAACCACACGGTATTGTTTTCACAACGGAAAAACATACAGGGCCCGAACAAAGGACATCGTGTCATTTCACAGAATGATTGATGGACAAATTGATCTATTAGTGGAATTTTTTTTTTTGTGCCGTTTCTAAAATATAAAATATGATCGCCTTTAAGATTGTTTACACAGCATGCAAAATTACAAGCGATTAGAAATTATTACCAAACCAACAGACTTGACAGTAGCGAAGGCTGACTCAATTTTGCGAATCGGTTCTTTTATATAGTTCGTTTTAAAGAACCGAAAGAACGCCATTACATTATTATTACATCTCAGACTTGGCATTTACATGGCATTTACAAACGTACCAATATAGCCATATGTAGGCGTATACTCTTTTTTTAATTATAAAGGCGTTTATTTTAATGTCATACATGTCCTTATTCAGTATGTTGCAACCATGATTCGGTTCATAAAAGTAATTTAGAACCCAATTATGCAGAATTAATTGAATAATTTAAACATTATGGGTTGAATCAAGAACCGATTCAGTTCTGAACATCCAATCGATTCACTGCCAAGACCAGACTCAAAATAACGATGCATAATTGGTTCTAGACAGCTCTATTGATTATTCTAGCTTTGTCACGTCGCTAGAAATGTAGATGGGGTGTGTAAGCAGTTTTTCCCTTCATTTACACTGTCCTCCAGTTTCGGATGCATCTGCACTGCAGATGATCAGCTGAGCCGCAACATGTGCCCATTTCAGTTCAAAGCAGTATTATGTGTCCCCATATTTCTCCATGGCCTTTTCCTAAAAATAAACGTCAGGTCAAAGCAGTGGATGAGAACACATTCATTCGGAGTCCAACATCCGCCATGCATGCCATGTAGGCTATCCCTGCAAAGTGTACATTCATCAATAATCTTTCTATTATACCAAAGGGAGGCGATATGGAAAGTGTACGTGAGAAAGAAACAGTGCATGACTCTTACATAACGCCAGAGAGTTCCAGTATTACCTTCAAGGCATTTTAAACATGTGCATACATTCAAATCGACTGTATCAGCTCGTATTGTCCTCAAACTCACTATTCAGCGCGACATTTCCATTTAGAATTAGAACGGTACCATTTAGAATGTTAATAAACACACACCCTAAATTTAAAAACAGACAGAACCAATTCAACGACACTGTTGTTTGACGTTCACGTTCTCTTACCGGAAAACTTTGAGTCTTTGGCCGTTGCAGAATGTCCATCGTTTAGGCCTTGTGACGACGAAATCTGAGAAGATTGGGTCATTGGATCTGCCATTTTTGTCGCGTTGCTCTACGGGGTGTGTAGCGCAGAGGTGGTGTCGTTGAGGTTGTGGCTGTTTGGTTGTTAATCTGAAGGTTCCCGATTCACCGAGTATTTCCCAACACAGCAGCGGCGTCACCGAGCCTGCACAAGCACACTAGGTGAACCTGCCTGAATGTTGCAGTGGATGGGGGCGGTGGAAGACAGACAGGGCGGGTACATGAGAGAGAGAGAGAGAGAGAGAGAGAGAGAGAGAGAGAGAGAATAATTAGGGTGAGAGAGGTCGATGTGGTTTGCTTAAAGGTTCGTCATACAACTATTTTGATTTCGGAAGCTTCGAGATTCTTCCACAAGCCTTCCTTTTCCTTCATCTGCCCCATACAGGCCGCATCATATATTATAAACAAATGCTCTCTGTATTAAAGTATGATCTAAAAACTATTATCTGTGATACATTATCATCAGTCATTAATCTTTACGGTAATATCAACCTGAATTGCAATTCATCTTTCTATTCAAGCATCAAAACAGTCGTTATTAACCCTGAAACCTACGAACAGTTTGAATTAGGTTGATGTCTAATCCATCTTCGCCTACTTATTGTCTCTAGAAAAGATACAGTAAACAGTATTTTCTACCGTGACACTTAATGCTGGGTCAGTATTTAATTTCTTGTGCAACAGCGTCATCCTTTGGTTGCTAACTGTAACAGACATGTCTTCTTTTGCATGTTTTGATGGGGCACAAGGGGCTAGATTAGACTACATTTCCCTCAGTTTCATACGGTATTTACTGTGGTATCAAACAAACTATATATATATATATATATATATATATATATATATATATATATATATATATATATATATATATATATGTTAACCCTCTGGTGCTTTTAAAAAAAAAAATTACTTATTTTTTACTTCATCTGAATGGTACGAAACTTGGAAAAAGTTTTGTCAAATGCTGTGTGAAAAAAAAAAAAAAAAAATCATAGACATGATTCGGGGTCAGGTCTAAAGGTTAAATGGTCCTGAAAAAATAGTCACACTTGTATTTCATCTATTAGAAACATTTGGTACTGCACCCAAACAGCCTTACTGAAAGCTCATTTTGAGGTATAGAGTAAAACATGTTTTGGAAAATATTTCATATGAAAATTGAAAATGGTATTTTTGAGCATTTTTCATAACATTAAATGTGTTATTTTTTTAAAACTTTTTTCACACAAAAAATCACTTCATTGATAATCTGCCAAGTGTTGTCTTTAAAAAGAGACCAATCTTAAGTCTGTGCTCCAAAGCATTCAAGATTTATGACCATTTAAGGTGGAAATATAATTTTCTGATCCAATAATGAATAAGTGAATAAATGGATTATAACTACTGCATAAATATAATTTAGTACCAAAATCCCCTAAAAGTACAAAATATTAAATAAAAAACATTATCAAACAAAAATATAGTACAATCATTTCACTGAACTAATATATATATATTTTTAATTCATTTTTGACTGGTTAAAGTCCCTATGAAGTTTTTCGCTTTTAGTATGAATATGTTACTGTTATCTAAGCTAGTGTGTTCCAAAAAATGACAAAATTTGCATTTAGAAGATATAAGCAGTCTCTCACTTCCGCCCATACGGATCAATGATTTTGATGACATCACTCTGTACTTCAGCTTCTCATCAGATTTTCTGTCCAATCAAATGCTCTCTAGATTCTGAAGCTCCGCCCCCTACATTATAAATACTTGCTGCGGCTAAAATTGGTCACTTGTTCACACATTTACTATTTTCTAGGCCTACATGGTGAATTGCACATAGTCCACTATATAGGGGACAGGGAACGATTCAGACAGTGTATATGTGCTTTCATTGGGGCGAATGAAGTCTGGTTTCGGGTTAGTGTCATGTGAACCGCTGAATTTTGAATCCATTTGAATATAGAGTGCTATATTTTAAAGCCATATGGACGAGATTAGCAGGAGAAACAGTTAGAGATTAGGAAGATACTGTGGTACTGAGCTAAACGGCTCTGGCCAAGCTGTGACATAAACTAAACTCTATTTTAAAAAGGGGAGGAGCTGTTCGATATGTCCGGCCCTGCCCTGCCACACTGAATAATGCTGCACATTTCAAGGCACTGCAGTGGGCCTTGTCAAGACTGTGTCAAGTAGGCTAGGCTAGTATGACCAACTAGCGATTAGTCAAGGAGAAATCATTCTTTTTAGTATAAAATTAAACCATTTTTATGTAACTGACTTAAAACAGTAATGAACAGCATTGAACTTGTAAGACTATAGTAAGCAGTTATGCAACCTGGAGAAGGCAATAAAATAACAAACATAATGGACCCTGATGGTTGAGGAATGAGGACCTACTAGTCAAGGCAGAAGCAAAAACACATTTATTACTACAACATGGCACACAAGTTTAGTTAGCGGAAATCAATTAAAACATCAACGTTCTATATTATACTAGATACCAGAAAGTATTATAAAATGCACGAATATATATCCTGTCGATGTTTCACACTCCAGTCCAGCTGGCGGCGATAATGCGCCAAAAGCAGGTTCACCAACCGTCATTAATGCGCAAAGATGCCGTAGAAGACTACATTTCCCGAAGTGCTTGTAGGTAACAGGAAGTACTTTTAATATCGCTGATATGTTCACAATAGGAATAAGCATAACTCAGCCGATTCAACGTTTTGACGTCCGAACAGATTGTGTATGTCTCCGGTGTTGTGTAGGAGTGTCCGTCTCTCGTCTGCGCGGCAAAAGCACGGGGCAAAACAAAAGCATGTGGATGTAATTTCAACAAAGGTATGTAGTGAGAATGAAGCCAAGCGACGCTTTATTGTTTCGAAAGACAGTAGAGACCAATCTGTTCACTGTAAAACGCCATTTAAGCTGGAAAGACACCAGAAACTGATATTATTGAATGAGCTAGCTAGCTGCAGCCTCATGACGCAGGTGATGTCGCCCAGACTCACATGTGTTGCAGTTGCGTTGTTTTCATTGCTCAAATTTCAAGCACTGGCTGCTTTTTTTGGGGGGGATAATATCTGGGTTATCATTATAGTATAGTATACAGTTAGACAGCTTGGTTAAATTTCTCCCTTCAGTATATATTACACTCTAACTAATCATAATTTAACAGATATTCAACCAATTTAATGTCATGCTCATCCAGCCCAAAAGCTTTATTTTGGATTTAAACGTTTACTTATAATATTTAATATTACGTGGTGATTTGTTAACTTGTGACACATGTTAAGATGTGGTCTTGCACATGTCTCTGGGAATTCCCCTAGCCTAGATTATATTGACTTCTTGGCCTCTTTTAAACCAAAAACTATCATAGTTTGATTGATCATGTTAATAAAATGCAGTACCGTGGTATATATTAATGTACTGTAGTATAATAGGACTGTAACTACTATGGCAATTCCAAATAATTATTTCCTAGTAAGCAAATAATAGCCTAAACTTCTGCTCACACTATCAGACACTCATTAATTAGACAAGACATGCATTCTTTGTACTTCAAATTAAAAGCTTGCATTGTGTGTTATATTATTTATTTATTATTATTTATTTTTAAGATTACATCAGACTGGGATTGAACTCAACCACTAGCCATGGGGATTCGGTCTGCTCAGAAGAAGCATTTCCCTCTTCGGGGGATCGATGGAGTGGTGCAGCTTTTCGAGTCCGAGCTTAACAGCCCAGAACCAGACCTGGCCCTGCTGTCCCTAGTGCTGGGTTTCGTAGAGCACTTCCTGGCTGTCAACAGAGTTGTTCCCGTCAATGTCCCGGGCGTTCGCTTTGAACCTCTTAAACCTGACAGTCCCAACTCTTGCTTCCCCACAGTCGAGCTGAATCTCGTATCTGCCCTTTATGAACGCTTCCTGGCCCAGATTCGTGGTGCCGTGGACATGTCCCAGTACCGCAAACCGACTGGCGGCTCCAGCCGTGAGCTTGTGAAAAAGGTCTCAGATGTGATCTGGAACAGTCTTAGTCGGTCGTATTTCAAGGACCGGGCACATATTCAGTCCCTCTTCAGTCTCATCACAGGTAGACTTTCACACATTAAATGACATTCAACAAATCTGACCATGTATTGTAGATTAATATTGCATCTGTGTCTCTCTTTCTGTAAGGCACAAAGCTGGACAGCTCAGGAGTAGCTTTTGCAGTGGTAGCTGCATGTCAGGTGTTGGGCCTGAAGGATGTTCATCTCGCTCTCTCGGAAGATCATGCCTGGGTCATCTTTGGCAAGGGTGGGGAAGAGACTGCAGAGGTCACATGGCATGGGAAGGGCAACGAAGACAGAAGAGGTCAGACTGTCAGTGCTGGAGTCACTGAAAGGGTACGTAATGATCTGTTATTCATGATATGATAAACACTACTGTATATTCATAAACACCATGCCGTTCAAACGTTTGATGTCAGCATAAAGAAATTAATGTTAATTTAACAAGGATGCAAGTTGTTTAAAAGTGACAGTAAAGCCATTTATGTTACAAAAGACTTCAAATAAATGCTGTTCTTCAAATAAATCCTGCAAGGTTGATAATAAATGTTATTTGCAACAAATCAGTATATTCAAATGATTTCTGAAGGATCATGTGACACTAAAGACTGGAGTTATGATGCTGCAAATTTAGCTTTGCCGTCACAGCAATAAATTACATTTTAAAATATATTTACATATTTAAATCATAGTAATAGGCTATTTCACAGCATTACTGTTTTTTTTTTACTGTATTTTTGATCAAATGACTGAAGCCATGAGAGACTTTTTTTTAAAAACGTCAAAAATCTTTACGACTCCAAACTTTTGAACGGTTGTGTAAATGTGAGACAGTTCTTTAACTTTGAGTTTTCATGTTGTAAATCTGTGCTTCATTTATTTTATTCTCTTTCTCCTCAGAGCTGGTTATATCTTAAAGGCTCCTACATGAAGTGCAACAGGAATATGGAAGTAGCGTTCATGGTTTGCGCCATCAATCCTTCTCTAGATCTGCACACAGACAGTACAGAGCTACTCCAGCTCCAGCAAGTATGTCTTTTTATTTGTTTTTAAACTTTCATTACATCATTCTAGGTTTCCTGCATTATTGGCTGCTCTATCTATAAATGTCTATTATATACTGTTCACTGTATCTATGTTTGTACATATGCATATTTAAGTATCTATTGTCATCCAGATTTTCTTTCTTTTTTCAGAGGCTGTTGTGGCTGCTGTATGATCGAGGTGATTTGGAAAGGTATGTTATAAATCAGAGCACTCATTTGATCTGATTATTGTATATAACTCTTTCTGAATGTGCATTGGGTGTGTTGAAAGGTATCCCATGGCAATGGGCACTTTGGCTGACCTTGAAGATCAGGAACCCATGACTGGCAAGGAAAGCCCTCTCTCTATTCACCTTAAGGTATATATATGATTACAACTATATCAGTATATATCACAGATATTTACAAGGTTTTCATTTATTAAAATTACACTATTCTGTTTTGTTTTCCCTAGGCTGTTGACTCGGCTAAAAAATATTACAACAACGAGCACATCTACCCTTTCATGTATCTAGCAGGGTACTATTACAGGCACAAAAATGTCCAGGAGGCTTTGCGTTCCTGGGCAGAGGCTGCATCAGTAATGCAAGAGTAAGTCAAGCATCACAGAAATCTGACCATTGAATGATATTGATTTTTTTTTTTAGTTGTGTCTGTTAAAGTAATTCACTTTTGAAAATGCAACATATTCGTTATTTTAATTAGACTTAAACAGCAGAGGGCGGTGTTCATTTGTTACTGGTGCATAATTATATTGCTTATTAAACTCATTAAATGAATAGTTCACTTCAAAATGAAAATTCTGTCATCATTTACTCCCCCTCAAGTTGTTTCAAACCTGTATGAATTCCTTTCTTCTACTGAACACAAAAGGAGATATCTTTAAGAATGTCAGTAACCGAAATGGATGGACCCCATTGACTTCCATAGTATTTTTTTTCCTACTATGGAAGTCAATGGGGTCCTTCAACTGTTTGATTACCGACATTCTTCAAAATATCTTCCTTTGTGTTCAGCAGAAGAAAGAAATTCACACAGGTTTGAAACAACTTGAGGGGGAGTAAATGATGACAGAATTTTCATTTTGAAGTGAAGCTTGTGATGCATTCCTAAGTAAAGAAAATGATTTATGTAAAAAGGCTGAATCAGTCTAAACTAAAATGTGTCTGTTACTACTGCACAGTCATGATTAGATGACAAATTGAAAACGCATCAAGCCTCTTAAATGTTCATGCCAAAAGGAAAATGTGTTGTTTGCCAGCATTGTCTGTGTTGCCTCATGCTGTCTGTCCTTAGTCTTTAGAATGCTCATTCCTGTCTTAGCCTTGGCATGGGTCCCTGTCGACAGAGACAATCTGTACTTTCCTCCCTCTAAACACAGTGCAGTTGATGGACAGAGTGCTAAAAATACTTTATTCCAAAGTCCTAAAGGATGTCTGCACAAAGCACGCCTAGAACTACTGCTCACTCCCATCCACTTCCTTTTCCTGCTCTTCCTGTTTCCTCTTCCTTCATGACAACATTAGCTATCTCTTACCCTCTTGTCCCCCTGATGTATCTTCATTTTGTTTGTGCCTATACACTGCCATTCAAAAGTCTCTCCTGCTCACCAAGGTCACCTTCCCACCTGCTCACCTCCTGCATTTATTTGATCCAAAATACAGTAAAAACTATAATATTGTGAAATATTATTACAATTTAAATAAACTTTTTTCTATTGTAATATATTTAAAAATGTAATTTATTCCTGTGATGCAAAGCTGAATTTTCAGCATCATTACTCCAGTCTTCAGTGTCACGTGATCCTTCAGAAATCATTCTTAATATGCTGTTTTGCTGCTGAAGAAACATTTATTCTTATTATCGATGTTGAAACCAAGTTGTGTAGAATTTTTTTTCTTCAGGAATTTTGGATGAATAGAAAGTTAAAAAGAACATTTATCTGAAATTGAAATCTTTTGTAACATTTTAAATGTCTTTACTGTCTCTTTTGATCAATTTAATGCATCCTTGATGAATAAAAGTGTTAATTTCTTTAATTTTTGTATTCTGTATTGTGTTACAAAAGCTTTCTATTTCAGATAAATGCTGTTCTTTTGAACTTTTTATTCATCAAGGAATCCTGAAACATAGATAATAATCATCAAAAAAAAATCTTGGGCGGCAAATTAGCATATCAGAATGATTTCTGAAGGATCATGTGACTGAAGTAATGATGCTGAAAATTCAGCTTTGCCAACACAGAAATAAATTACATTTTAAAATGTATTCAAATAGAAAAGTTATTTTAAATTGTAATAATCTTTCATAATATTAACGTTTTTACTGTATTGAGACATTAAAAAATCATACTTTTGAATGGCAGTGTATGTACACTATATAAATAAATGTATAAATGTGCATGTGTCTATAAAGTTTATATTGTTAAGAACAAAGGATAATATATAATCCCATAAACATTTAAAACATTTTTTGGTCTACAGTTACAACTACTGCAGAGAGGATGAGGAGATCTATAAGGAGTTTTTTGACATTGCTAATGATGTCATTCCCACTCTTCTTAAAGAGACAACAACTGCTGCTGAAAGTGGTGGCGAAGGGGCTGATGAAATGGAAAAAGAGGTCTTGTTTAATTAAGCATGAAATAAATAAATATTTTTTTTCAAAAAAAAAAAAAAAATTATTTAGAGCAAGGTTGTAAACAAGTCTTTCTCTTGTCCTCTATTCATGCTTTTACCTCAAAGGACCAGCCCAGACAGGTCGCTGCTTTGTCTGCCCTTCAGGACCCAGAGTGCTTTGCTCACTTACTCCGGTTCTATGATGGCATTTGTAAATGGGAAGAAGGAAGTCTCACGCCAGTGCTTCATGTAGGCTGGGCCACCTACCTGGTTCAGTCCCTTAGTCGCTTTGATGCACAGGTAAAATCCCTCGATTTTCTCAATAGACGCTTTTCACAGACTGTGATTACGCGTTTCAACAGTAATTAACATCCTAAGTCTAGTGAAGTATTCCATGTTTTAATTAGATTTTTTTTATATTCATGTCATTTATGACGCTAAACTTTGTGTTATATTACCTTGGCAGTAAATTACAAAAAATGAATTAAAATCTAATACAACAGCTTCTCTTTTCTGACTGCTGTGATCAATATCTCAGTATTTTTTCTCTCTTTTACAAAGTTGTTGAAACGTTATCAAGGATTTTTTTGTTTGGCCATTGGAGCTGATGGGAATACAAAAATTATATTTGCTGTCATCTCCCCTTTACCACTAAATAAGTTTACCTAAATATGATGACTTCCACTTCTGAGAACCCTGGAAATGTGAAAAGGGTCTATTTCAAGTTTTATTAAAATGCCATTTATAATCAGACTCCGTGTATTCACTCTTTCTCAGATCAGGCAAAAAGTGTCAATCATCACCAAAGATGCAGAACCAGTGGACGACGATGATCAATCCAGCGAGGACCCGCGTGAGGGGCGTAGACGGGTCCCGAGGCGAGAATCCAAGTTAGATGAACAAGCAGGACCATCGTCTCCAAGTGCAGCATTGCCCGCTCAAAATCCAGTTCCCAAAAAGGTGGGCGGAGAAGGAGGACGGCGTCGTTCCTCTGCTGGCACTCGAGGTAAAGAGTCCGATGGCAAAAATGAGCCATCATCCCCGAGTCCCACACCTTCACCTTCCCAGCCACCCATAGTGCAGGGAGGGCCGGTGGTGGCTTTCCACAGTGAGAAGATGAAGGGTATGAAGGGGCTGCTTTCTGCGGCCAAGATCAACTCTAGTGCCATTAAACTGCAGCTCACGGCTCAGTCTCAAGTGCAGATGAAGAGACAGAAACCCACACCTTCTGGAGATTACACCTTGTCCTTCATGAAACGCCCTCGCAAAACTCTTTAAAATGCCAATTTATAGAGATTTTTTCTTTTAACTCCTTTATTTTCACCTGGAGTGAAGTTCATTAGTTTGCCTGGAAATGACAAATGTTCTGATAAGATAATGCGAATTTATGTAATTCACTTCTTTAAAACCATTACAAGTTGAAGTCACAAAACTCGTCTCATGCACCAGCAGTTTTTATTATTATTTGATAGTATAAAGTAATTTTATTAATTTGTTAAATCTGTATAATTACTATAAGTTCTATATTGAAAAAAGAACCCAGATTAAAACAAGCCAAAGTGATTATTTTGTGTTTATCAAGTTATTAGAAAATATGCTGTTCTTTTGTCTGCAATACAATTAAACTTCTGAAATTTCTCTGCTTCACAAGTCAAATGTATTTAACAAATTATTGGGATTTCCAGCCTACATGAGTAGGTCTGGCACTTGTTCTGTTATTCTCCACATTACTGCTGGATTTCATAAGTCGTCTCAAGGATACAGTAGTGCCATAGCAAACTTTGCAAAAAAAAATTGCAGTGATTGTGTAAAAATTATTTTCTCAATCCTAAAGTGTATTTTCCATTAAATAAAAAACTTGAACAAATCTAGTGAGTTTTATTGTCTTTTGTTGACTCTCATGCACGTTGTGAGGGTTTATCTTTGCCCTTTGATGCTTTGCACATGCGCAAACGCAGCGAACAGTATCGGGTCTAGTGATGGGTCCACGAATCGGTTCTTTTGAATAGTTCATTTCAAAGAGCCGGTTGAAAAAGCCTGTTCTTTCAAAAGCGGTTCTTTACGAGATCTTTCCGTCATTACGAGATCCCTGACTTGATACCGTGCTCAAAACGTTTTAAATAAAGTCGTACAGGCATGTAGCCAATTTATTTTTGCCGCATCGTTTACTTTTCGTTAAAAAGCTGTTTATTGTAATTCCACAGTTCAGTTTGTTACTACTGCCATGATTCAGTTAATCAAATCATAAAAGTAGAACCTATATTTGCTTTAAACAGTAGCCTACTAACATCCATTTAGGCTACTTTTTTTTTTTTTTTTTTATATATATATTTTTTGCACGATTAAAGTACAAAGCTATTAAAACTAAATCGTAGGCTATATAGGCTTCGTGTTGATAATGGTTCTCGCCTCGGTGCAAATAGGACATGTTCGAAAAAAACGAGAACTGCTCGGACCTATTCAGTCCAATTCGTTAATGAATTGTTCAATCCGGTTTTGCGAATCGATTCATCTAAAAGATCCGACTCCAAAGAACGGATTTCTGCTCTACGGGTGCGCGAGTGTGAGAAGGACATGCAGAAAGATTACAAGGCGAAGTCAGTGATTACTGGTAGACTGGATGTGAACATTAATATTTGCATTGCATTACGTAATTAAATCTATAGCCTACAGTTTTATCATTGACATTTTTTTTCACCACTTTTGATGACAAGCGCACCAGGATGAGATGAGTTTACTGCACATCAAACTGTGTGACAGCTGTCATGAATAAGTGAAACATAAAGAAATCTGCTGGCATGAATACTATAGGAGTTTCATTTTTGGATCCCTTGGATGATTATGAGATTATTCATCAGATCGGGAGCGGCACCTATGGAGATGTCTTTAAGGTGAGAATGAAGCTGTTTTTTTTTAGGTGACCATTTGAAAATTGCACGAAGTGTTTTAAGCTTTAATCTAACGTCTGCGTTTTAATGCGTAACGATGTGAAAACACAAACACTTTGCCTTTTGGGTTACTAGCACAAATCTACCCTAAAAGGATTGGATTACCTTTCTTTGGACATGGTATCATGCTGTGTTTTTAAACATATTTTATGGTAGTGCCATGGAAATACTAGGAATATGGTTATTGTCATGTTAAATGTCAAGGTACCATCTGATGTCCTCATTGTACCATGGTACCGCCTCAGCACGTTTTTGTAGGGGAATCTTGCTGATACTGACATTTGATTTTTTTTTTTTTTTTTTACTTGTTGTTAATGTCCTTGTTTATGCTGAATATTTCAAGGAACCCGAGCCATGATATTACTTGACTGACTGGACTGTTTAGTTTTCTAAAGTGATAGTATTCACAGAATGTGTGCAAAGACACACACTCCATCCAACACATTAAACACAGGCATAATGTTGCACCTTGGTCCCCATACCATTTATTTTTATTAGCCTATGTCTAAATGTCTTTGTTAGGCATCTAGGTCATTCTTTTCAACAAAATATGTTATAACGTAAGTCAATCTGTCTTCAATGATCATCCTACATGCAAAACAGCCCTTTCCAAACAGAAAAGCATAGGTAAAAAATAGATGTGATATAAAGTAGTTTGTAATTTTAAGGATAGCATATGGTTGGCTCAGAAATTTGACTCGACTTAAAATAGATCTTACTAGCACAACCGCAACATTAATGGAATGTTACAAATCTGTCCCTTGAAGCCAAGTCTCTCGCAGGTGTGGTAGTGTTATTCTCCAAGAAGTTTGTAAAGTGCAAACATGTGTTTTCTGTCTCTTTTATAGGCCTATATGTTTGCTGAAGTAATGTGGAGATTGTGTCACTCTTGCAATCCCTAACACAGTCCACTTTATCATAATTCAGTGGGTGAGCCAACAACCCTTACAATGCCCATCACACAATGCACAAAGAATCCTTTCTAGTGTCCTCCAGCTCTCTCAACTTTGAGTCAGAAAGTTCTCAAGATCTAAAAATATTTCATGGTGAGGATTACCAGCTGCCGTCGAACAAAACAGTCTGTTTTGCATTTGATGGACTTGTCAGGTCTGACTATGCCAACATAAAAAATAACAAGCTTTGGGGATTTTTGGCCAAAGTGTGGGCAGATACCGAAGCTGAGCCATTGTTCTTGGTTTGTGGCTGCGTTATTTCAGGTTGTACAGTTAAACCATTAAGAGAATGTTGCACTGTTGCTTTAGTCATGACAGGAAGTCCTCTCGCATGCCAGGAAAAACAACAGGAAGGCAGCTCAATGAAGTTCCAGGTTTTGTCCACAAATGCCCGATTTGTTATGTTTATGAGTAGCCCAAAGCAAAAATGGAGGTTAATTTTCCTGGTTCCTTTTTTTTTGATGGTTCATAATGCCCTTTTTCAAAGTCTTGATTTTGTTTTTGGGGTCTACTAGAATAGATTTACATGCTTGAATGTTCAAATACACCTTATTTTTGCAGCACCTCTCTTCCCAGTCTGTCAGTATCGCTCTGTTTAGTTCCTTTCTTTATGAAGCCCCTCCTTCTGAAAAGCACAATGTGCTCTGATTGGTTGGCTGGATCAGTGTGTTGTGATTGGTCAACCTCTTTGAGCATGTTTCAGAAATGTCACGCCCCTTAACCGTGAGTTTCAACACTCCTAATGCAACTCAACCCAGGCCTTTTTTTTTGCGTAAGCCTTTGGTGGGAATTATTTAAATGAGGAATTTTGTGACGTGTTCGTTCCCGGAAGAAAACTCAAGTTCAGATACAATGCGCATTGATAGAGAGAACTCCCTTTCTGGAGTGACTTTGTGCTTTGTATGCAGACCTTTTTCATGCTCAAACAGCAACATTAATTTAATTATTTAGTGCAACACACACTAAAGAAAGTTGAAAATGTAACAAAAAAAAGCATAATAGCTTTAAATAAACCACTCTGTATGTATAACACACATTTAATACGCATGAGTTTCCCCATTTCATTCCAAAGCTAAAATAATTTGATGAATCTTTGGCAAGTGGTGATAGTGCTTTTATAGTAACTTAATAGAATATAGACCGTATGATACTGCACTCATAAGAGTGATTAACTGATGGTACAGTATCGTCTGAAGAACATCAGGTCTTGGCAATGGCTACAGAACAAGGTTACAGTGAAGGACACAGCAGGCTGCCACTGACACTAGGATATTTGTCATTAAGATCCCTGCCAGGAGAGCTGGATCTGTTCCTGGATTTTCTACAGCATCCCAAACATTTCACCAAAGTAAACAAAGTCACTTTTATTCACCTCTGTGTTGCATTTGCTCAGTCACATACAATGTAAAATGTTTATTTGAAAACCAGAACAAAATGATATAATAATATAAATAATACTGCAGTGATTTTAATATGGCTAGAATGCATTTTTAAACCTAAAACCCTGAACCTGAACTATAGTACAATCACTATAGCACATTGTCTCCATATGATAAAAAACAATAATGTTCTAATAATTCCTTTTAAATAAACTGATTTTATAAATAATGATCACAATAAAACAATTCTTCGTCAGGTAATAGTTAATTATTGTAACTGTAAGTGAAATTTTAGATATACTCTACCAACTGCATTAAACTTATTAAAGGTGACAATGTTACAAAGATTTATATGTCAAATAAATGCTGTTCTCTTGAACTTTATATTCATTAAAGAATCCTGAAAAAATGGATCATGGTTTCCACAAAAAATATTAAGCATTTTCAATATTGATAATAATAAGAAATATTTCTTGAGCAGCAAATCAACATATTAGAATGATTTCTGAAGGATCATGTGACGCTGAAGACTGGAGTAATGATGCTGAAAATTCAGCTTTGCATCACAGAGATAAATTGGATTTTAAAATATATCACAATAGAAAACAGTTATTTTAAACTGCAATAATATTTCACAATATGCTTTTACTGTTCATTTTTATCAAATAAATGCAGCCTTGGTGAGAAAAATAGATCTCTTTCTACAGACCCCAAACATTTGAATGGCAGTGTATGGACTTAATATAAAATTTACATAAAATGTGTCTGTATACATATATACAGATAATGGCTGTTTTACAGCAGTTGAAATGGCTCTTCTGATTTCACAGTTAAAATGATCAATTTTATAATTAATATTTTTGTAAAAGACAAAGTACAATCTGACTTTCCTGGTCATCGTGTAATATTATGCATTTTTCTTTCAGGCTAGAAACATTAGGAGCTCACAAATGGCTGCTATCAAAATTGTTAAACTGGATCCAGGTGTGTGAGTAGTTTTAATGTTATACGCATTTGGATAGGTTTGCATAGAAAATGTTCATGTATCAGTGGTGTAGAGAACATACAGACAACATTTACAGGCTTGTGCTGTTTCTAACAAATCCCTCAAAATTATAGAGGCTTTATTGGATCGATTCCTTGTATGAAGGATTTATATTATAATGAGCCCTATATTTACACATAATTATAGTTCTCAAAAGCCTCCCTGTCAAGACACTTACTAGTAAAACTATTTTAAAATGACCGGGCTCACATGAAGTAGTAATGATTGATTATATTTTATAAGTTATTTTTACACCGCTCTCTATATCTGTTCCTGATTTGTCAATCACTGCATTCTGGAGTAAAATACTAAACATGTACATAAAGTATGTATTATGGACAAGTACTTGTTCAGTATACACTCTTTCTCTCCTTCTTTCTCTCCTTCTTCAGGTGATGACATCACCTCCATCCAGCAGGAGATAACAATGATGAAGGAATGCAAACATAAGAACATTGTGGCCTATTATGGCACTTACCACAGGTAGAGTAATGTTTGTTTGCGCATTGCCTGGTTTTTCTCCAGTAGTTGTCAGGGCAGAGAAAGGTGCATTCCACTCCATGTTTTATATGAGTTACACAATCAGATACGAAGCACAAATCACCGAATAGGTTTTGTAAATAGTTGCCGACACGTGTCAGCACATGCTCTAGATGACTTGTGCATTCCTGAATTATATTTCCAAGGCATGCGTTCCTACTCACAAGCTTTCATTATGTTTATGAGATTCTTGTCATGGTTATGGGTGTGTGCATATGTATCTATTGAAAATATTTTGTTTGCAAGGACTGTGCACTGAACTGTTCATTTTTTCAGAAATACTAAATTGTGGATTTGCATGGAATACTGTGGCGGAGGATCGTTGCAGGATATTTACCAAGGTATACCCTGAATAAAATTAGGCCTGGTTTCACAGACAGGGCTTAGAATAAGCCAGGATTAGGCCTTAGTTCAATTATGACATTCAAGTCACTTACAACATTACTGGTGTGAATTTTGAGACTAAATAATGGCACTGACGTATTTTAAGATATGCCAGTGAAAGTTGCTTTCAGTTAAAACAGCTCAAACATGCATTTTAGTCTGGGTGGGCTTAAGCCTTGTCTGTGAAACTTGGCATTAGTATCTTCTGCAAGCATTTAAGACTATTTATAATGATGGGCAACTGTTATTATTATTAATATGCCTTTAACCACTGTGAGAGTTAATATAATATGCCCTCTGCAGTAACTGGACCTTTAAAGGAAAAACAGATTGCTTACATTTGCAGGGAAACACTCCAGGTAAGGCTAATTAATTATTTAAAAAGATCTTTCAATCTTTCTCAATGATACATCCCTTCGTTTTGAGAAGACTTCTGTTCTTGTCTTTCTCAGGGGTTGAATCATCTCCATGAGACAGGCAAAATACACAGAGACATTAAGGTGAATGAGGCATTTCTATGACAAAATGTACACTACTGGTTAAAGGTTTGGGGTCAGTAAGATTTTATTTTCATGTCTTTGATATAATCTCTTATGCTTACCAAGGCTGCATTTATTGGATCAAAAATATTGCAGTATATATTACCGTAAAACTATATATTTTGAAATGTAATTTATTCCTGTGATGCAAAGCTGAATTTTCAGCATCATTACTCCAGTCTTCAGTGTCACATGATCCTTCAGAAACCATTCTAATATGATGATTTGATGCTCAGTAAATATGTCCTATTATTATTATTATCAATGTTGACAATATTATAAATGCTTAATATTTCTGTGGAAACGTGATGTATTTTTTCAGGATTCTTTGATGAATAGGAAGTTCGAAGGAACATTTGTAAAAATAATTTAAAGTATTTACAGTCTAATGTAATGTTTCCTCGCTACATAATAAAAGTACTAATTTCTGTACAAAAAAATCTTTCTGACCTCAAACTTTTGAACAGTAGTGTTGGTGACTAGTTATAGTTAGAATAACTAGACAGAATAGTTGTGGGTATGGTGATTTCAAAATAGTTAAATAAAAATATGAATCTCTCTTCTGAATTAGGGAGCTAACATTCTTCTTACTGATCGAGGAGATGTCAAATTGGGTAAGTGATTTTATGTGTTATTGAACCCTAAAGTACACAGTGCACATTTTAGATTATTGTATCAGTCTGTTTCTCTCTCTCTCTCTCTCTCTCTCTCTCTCTCTCTCTCTCTCTCTCTCTCTCTCTCTCTCTCTCTCTCTCTGTAGCTGATTTTGGGGTTGCGGCTGAGATCAGTGCCTCTGTTGCCAAGAGGAAGTCCTTCATAGGAACTCCCTACTGGTGAGCCGTCTGAGAAGAGAGCCTGCAGAATTACACTGTCTGAATTTTCTTGTTTTAAAGCAATTAGCATGCTATCTCTTATGAGTGCTAGTGTAGGAATAGTTTGCCCAAAAATGAATCATGTTGGCCCAAAAATGTATCATTTACTCACCCTTGTGTACTTTCAACCTGTATTCATTTCTTTCTTCCATGGAACAGAAAAGGAGAAATGTTGAATTATGTACTGATCAGGTCTATTCACCAAAAGCATTGTATGCCTACATATGCACCAATGATCTTTATGATCATCTTAGGTGATGATAAATGGATTCCAGGCTGTGTAAATGATGACAGAATTTTTGAGTGAACTATACCTTTAAATGGATCTCTTTAGTCCAAAAATTCTGCAGCAGATACAGAATATCTACACTGCCGTTCAAGAGTTTTGGGTCAGTGAGATTTTTTTGTCATTTTTTTTTTTAAAGGAGTTGATAAGTAACAGTAAAGACATGTATAATGCTCTATTAAAAAAAGAGCATTATACAAAAATTATATAAAGCCTTATATAAAAAAAAATTTCATGCTTTCTATTCAAGTTATTCAACAAAGAATCCGGAAAAAAAGGTATCCTGTTTTTCACTAAAATATTTAGCTGTTTTCAACATGTTTCTTGAGCAGCAAACCAGCGATCAGAATGATTTCTGAAGGATCATGTGACACTAAAGTCTGGAGAAATTATGCTGAAAAGCTTTGCATCACATAAATAAATTACATTTTAAAGTATATTCAAATAGAAAACAGTTATTTTAAATTGTAATACTGTAATACAAATGTTGTAGATTAAATAAATGCAACCTTGTTGATCATAAGAGACTTCCGTTCAAAAACATTTAAAAAATCGTACAAATTCCAAACTTTTAAATGTCTGGACAGACAGACAGACAGACAGACAGACAGACTGACAGATAGATTTCATTACCCTGAAATTCAGTCAGACTGCAGGATATGATGCATCTAATGGAAATGTTTCTTTATTTTGTTAGGATGGCCCCTGAGGTTGCTGCAGTGGAAAAGAAGGGTGGATATAACCATCTGTGTGATATCTGGGCCGTGGGCATCACTGGCATAGAGCTGGCAGAACTACAGCCACCTATGTTTGACCTTCATCCCATGCGGTCAGAATGACGCATCTAAATCATTTACCAGAACAGAAAATACACTGGTAACATGAAGCAGTTTTGAACTGAGGTTTTATTTTTTTCTGTTGTAGAGCTCTGATGTTGATGTCTAAGAGCAGCTTCCAGCCTCCCAAACTAAAAGACAAGAGCAAATGGTGAGATTTAAAACTCCACAGAAAGAAAAGTGCGATGTTTACTGTGAGTAGCTGACATGATTTGTGAGAGGTTTGTGTCCTTGTCTTTGCAGGTCTGCAGGTTTTCATAGCTTTGTGAAGATGTGTTTGATCAAAAGTCCTCGCAAGAGGCCGACAGCAGAAACTCTTCTCCAGGTGACAGAATAATCAAACTCAAGAATCAAAGTTAATATTTGTGTTTGCGTTGCTGCTGAATTTCCTCATGTGATCAGAAGACGGATTGAAGCTTTCAAGGCACAAGGGATTGCGTTTTTTTAAATAATGTTCCCTTTCAGTCGTTCACGTTCGACGTAGTCGACGTTACGACTGATTGGGATCACGCTTAGGGAGCCTGTCATCTTCGAGTATTGTTAAAACGAGCCAATGCACTTTGGCATGCGTGAATTGCATCACGCGTTCCGTCCCGCAGCGCGGATATAAATACGGAAGTGGATGCACGCACCAGTTGTCTTTCGCTTCGGAGCAGAGCGGTGGATTGATGTTTCTGAAGAGTGTTGTTCTACAACGAGCGAGTGTGTCGGTGTTCTTTTGGAAGACTCAGTGCTGGTGTTTCTTCAGCGAAGTGCAGCAGTGATCGTGAGCTTCTAGGCTCTCAACTGCTGTTTTAACGGCATCAAATTTCTGTGTTTGTGTTTGTTGATGGTGAAGAGGGCGTAGAAGTGAGTGCTTCACTGTTTCAGTTCAACTGTTCAGTGTTGCCGCAGTCATTCCCCTGTGTGCTCTGGCACTGGTGACAGGTCCAATTTACTAAAAGAGCAACACAAGTTCGTTTGCGTCTTTTTCAAGATGCCGTTCCATCTGTGCGTTTCTGGGTGCGGTAGGGCTCTGTCCACCTCTGACGGTCACGATAGATGCATCATGTGTTTGGACTTACAGCACGCTGAGGCAGCTCTTGTGGATGACTCAAGTTCCCACTGCGGGAATATGACCATCTCGGTGTTGAGATCGAGACTCACCTTCGTTCGCGAAGGTGGAGTCCCCACTCCCATGCCCCGCTCTAGTCTTTCTTCTGGGCCAACTTCCCAGAAGAAGACTGGAGTGCCGCATGGGTTGGGTGATCTGAGAATTACAGTGAGGGGTAATCCGCCCGGCAAAGCCCCGTGGATCCCTCACTCCTCTTTCACACCGCAACCGGTGGAGCTCCCCGAGGAACGCGCTGGTCCCTCTGTAGTGGACCGACCAGCCGTTTCGTTCGGGGCCTCTCCAGAGGACAGGATGTCCATCGCAGCATCGTAGGGAGAGCTGGCCTCTGGAGATGACGACTCTGCTCCGCTGCCTCCCTCTGGGAGACCAGCGCTGCCCGAGCCGGATCCAGAGATGGCAGCTATGCTGAAAAGGGCCACCGAGGCGGTAGGGCTCGTCTGGAATCCTCCACTGTGTCCCGAACTATCTCGGTTGGATGATTGGTTTCTCGGGGCAGGCCCACCCCAGTACCTTTACCTGTCGCGATGCAACTGTGTCCAGCGACCGCTACCTCATGGAGCCTCCAACTGCATTGGCATCCATTGCCTCGAGTTGCTAGCAGTATACCTTGCTTGATGCCTCTACTCAGCAAGCCTGTACTGCTCAGTACAGCGACCGTTGCGCTACGCTTCCCTCACATGTCGCAACTCGCCCACCACCTCCTCCTTTGGAGTCAGAAGCTTCTGAGGTTGCTTCATCCACTTTAAGTTCCGGCCTGCTCAATTGTGCCACCGACGAGGCCTCACAACAGCCTGTGGCCGAGGAGAGTGGAGACATCCCCAAAGATGCGTTTCCCCAGTGAGCCTTTCTGCACAACACAGTGCTAAGTCAGGAAGGAGAAGGAGCAGGTCTTCCTAGTTGCCCCTTAATGGTCCAACTGGACCTAGTTCCCTTGAACTTACGCTCCTCTCGACAGCCCCTTCCTGACCCTTTCCTCTGAAACATCTCAGGGACGGGACACTGTTCGCACCCGCGCCAGACCTCTGGAAACTCCATGTCTCGATGCAGAGGTTCAGGTATCTATCTAAAAATGATTGTAGATACCATCACTTCTGCGAGAGCACCCTATAAAAAAAGAAGAAAAAAAAGGGCTTGCTTACGACCTGAAGTGGAACCTGTTCGTTGAGTGGTGTTCTTCTCACTGAGAAGACCCCCGAAGGTGTTCGATCACTTCTGTGCTTTCTTTCCTGCAAGATGGGTCGGAGCGAGGTCTGTCTCCCTCTGCCCTCAAAATGTATGTTGCCTTTATATTAACGCACATCTTGATGCAGTGGATGCAAATCCGTGGGGAAGCACGACTTGATCGTCAGGTTCCTGAGGGGAGGAAGCAGACTGAATACCTTCTTGGGACTTATCTCTGGTGCTACTGCACTCAGAGACCTCCCCTTGAGTCACTGCAGGCAGCTGAGTTAAAAATCCTGTTTTTAAAGAAACAGTTCTCCTGCTTGCTTGCCTCTATCAAGAAGGTAGGGGACCTGTACGCATTTTTGGTCGACAAATCGTGCCTGGAATTCCGGCCGCCAACTCTCACGATATCCTGAGACCCCGGCCTGGATATGTGCCCAAGGTTCCTACCTCTCCCTTAAGACGGGACCAGGTGGTGAGCCTGCAAGCGCTGCCCTGGTGGGGCGCTACCCACCCTGGCTTTTCTCTGTCCCTTCCGCTCCTTGCGGTTATAACAGGACAGAATGCAAAGCCTCAGGACTTCAACCAGCTCTTGTATGTTACGGAGATCAGCAGAAGGGAAGGCTGTTTCCAAGCAGAGGTTGGCCCACTGCATAGTGGTTGCCATCATCTTGGTGTGTTTACCCAAGGTGCACCTGGGTAGTGAGCCTTTCTAAAGAGAGAGTGTAGCTCCTTCCTGGCCATTGACACAGGGTGCCTCACTGACAGATGTTTTCAGAGCTGCGGGCTGGGCGACACCAGCACATTCGCTAGAAAAATAGCCTATGTGTCGAGCCGGTTGCTTTCCATGGGCTCCCTTCACATGAAGCCAGCTTCACTGTAAACCCAGTTCGAAGCGTCGGCTTGCTGCGCCATTCTCCTCCTATGGACTGGATACGTGCGCCATTCTTGCTCCAGTAGAGTTCCCCTTTAGCCGAACCCTGTTGAGTTCCTTCACACCATTCCGCTTCGGATGTAGAAGAGCGTCCGAGGCCAGGCCTAACACTCGTATGCACTGGTGGAACCTGTGCTAGGCTGGGTCCATATGTTATGATCCCTACGGCGATCCCATATGTGTATTCTTCCACGGTACAGCTCCCTGCGGCAAGCCAGTGTCTTCCCTTGGCAGAGCCTGCTCTGCTGTCACTGACCGGTTGCTTCTCCCCCCGTTATAGGCTTGAGCCACCTCAGTAACATTCCATATGTTGTACTGCCCGGTAATTCGCCCAGTCCATATGTGTTATTCTCCACATGTTACCTCCCTACGGGCAGGATGTGGCTTCCACAGCGTATTCCTTCCAACGAAAGGATAACTTGAAAGGTCTTGTGGAACAGCAGTGACTTTCCTGGCCTAATCCCCGTTCCATCTCCGCCTCAATAATGCGGGGGGATCAGGAGGCTTTTGTCTATAGGCACTGGAAGGTGGCAGCATTAGTTTTGTTTTAATAGGGATCCCAATCAGTCGTAACATCGACTACGTCGAACGTGAGCGACTGAAAGGGAAAGTCTTGGTTACGTATGTAACCCTCGTTCCCTGAAGGAGGGAACGGACACGTAGTCCCGTTGCCACTATCGCTGGACCACCGCTGACTCCGGGCTCCTCTCGGCTCCTCAGCGAAAAACAACTGGTGCATGCATCCACTTCCATATTTATACCCGCGCTGTGGGGCGGAGCGTGTGATGCAATTCACGCACGGCAATGTGCATTGGCTCGTTTTTACAATACTCGAAGATACTCCCTAAGCGTGATCCCAATCAGTTGACTACGTCTCTGTTCCCTCCTTCAGGGAACAAAGGTTACATACGTAACTGAGATGTTTTTGAATGAAGTCTGTTATGCTCCCCAGGACTGCATTTATTTGATCAAAATACAGTAAAAATAGTAATATTGGGAAATATTATTACAATTTAAAATAACTGTTTTCTATTTTAGCATATTTTAAAATGTAATTTATTCCTTTGATGGCAAAGCTGATTTTCAGCATCATTACTCCAGTCTTCAGTGTCACATGCTTCAACAAAAATAAACAGTACAAAAACAGAAAAGGAACTACCAGCACATTTTCTGTTAAGTTAACGGCCATTTCCTTTGAGCATACAACAAAATACAACGCAATCATAGTTCAAATTGTGGGGAAAATACCTCATTCCTTCATGTTGACAGACAGTAGCATTCTTATTATTGACAATGTTGAAATCAGTTGTGCTGCAGTTAATATTTTTGTGGAAACCGTGATAATTTTTTTTCAGGATTCTTGCAATGTTGCCAGATATCACTTAAAAGACAACTGGTCATAAAATAAACAACCCCAGGTTTGAAAAATGAATATTATAAAGCCGTTAATAATTTAATATAAAATATAATATTATGATATCACTATTTATATAACATCAATATTTATAATTGAAATTATTTGAGTCATTACTTTTTATTAATCCAGTTAAAATTGATAGTGAGCAAGAGCTTAGACATAACAGATCTAAGAATATAAGCTATGATAAAATATGGATCGGTATCGATCAATCAAGAAAAATCATAATTGTACAATAGTTCTATTAAATTTTGTATTTCTAGAAAAGTTGATTATTGTTGCTTTCTCTCTCCCCAGCACCCGTTTGTAACACAGTTACTGACCAGAAAATTGATGATTGAGCTACTAGACATGGCAAATAACCCAGACCTCCACCATCCCTCCAGTCCTGAGGAGAATGAAGAGGTGAGAGGTGTCCTCTGGCTCAGAAATTCATCATTTTTATACTAAACTTTTTATGCTCATTATGCATAATTAGGCCTATGGTAATTCTGACATGACATGAACACAGAATCGTTCTGAAAGTTTGTTTATGGCAGTTGATTTAATTTTATCATAAATCATTAAGCAAGACAGAATTTCCTAAAAAAGCCTTCATGAGATTTTAAGCCTTCTTGACTTTTAAGTCAAGTGTTTTTTCTTTTTCTTTTTCAAAAGTGCATGTCAGAGTTCAGTTTGTCAAAGTGTACAAATATTTGTAGCAGCAATATTTGTGTGTGTTTGTGTGTGTTAAAGGCAAATGACACAGCCCCGGATAAAATCCAGTCTAAAGGGAAACGTATGCCAGTGGAGAGGAGTTTGTCTGAAGAACAGTGTAAGTTCTAACACACACTTCAGTTACCATACATTTTTTATATTATTTGTAATATTTTACAGATTTTTTTTTAACATTAATCAGCTTATAGTTATAAGCTTATAGTGTCTAATTATTCATAGTGTGCAAAATCTACTGGCAGCCTTGACAATTAATAGTGTGTATATATACTATATATACAGTCTCTATCTATCTATCTATCTATCTATCTATCTATCTATCTATCTTAATTTTTATCATTAAATTGTATTATGTACTATACTATATACTGTTATACTTTACATTATCTTCAGTGATTACATTAGATTCAATGGGGTTCTATATAGAACCCCATTGAGGTTCTAACCCCTAAAAGGTTCTAATATATATATATATATATATATATATATATATATATATATATATATATATATATATATATATGTATATGTATGTAGAATGAATGTAGTAATGAACATATTTCTATTTTTCTTTAATGTTTAATGTGTTTTATGATTGTCATGTTTTTATCACTTCATTTTCTGAAGTTCACTGCCACTCCAAAGTCAGTGCCATGTCTATTTTCATTGCAGCGTGTGCATGATTAGAAAGTTGAATGTATGGATGTGTAGCTGCTTTAACAAGGCTGCTATTGAGCATAGCTTCAGTGATGTCAATAGGCACACAACTCATAGAGCTGGTACTGTTTAGCACACATCTATGGCATGTCCTTCTCCATCCCCCTCACACACTCACTTGTGTGAACTGGATCCAGTGGTCACATTCAAGACGAAGCGGAGAGTGCGATGCGTGTGTGTGTGTGTGTGTTATCGTTTGGCAAGTCGATGCCATGATTACTGAGAATCCATTGTCACACATCTTGACTGTAAGATTACAGCATTCACAGACAGACAAACCAAACAGACAGAGTTTCCATCCACCTATTTTTATGAATATTTTCTGATATTGCATGAAAAAATGCTGGATGGAAACGCCAAGCCATCGTGAGCATAAGAGACTCCTTTCAAAACAAGTCTTACGGTAAAAATATGTAAATAATGTATTTAAGTGAGTAATGTGTTTGTTTCAGTTGACCAGGTGAAGTTTACCCCTCCCAGGAGGAAAGAGACTGAACCCTATCCTGACATGGTCAGTTTTATTGTTCTCACATAGACACAAACCACACACTTCATAGAGTATTCTGTGTCATCATTTATGGTCATCGCTCAGACAAAAAATGAAGTATGTTTATCTTAGGGATCATGTGATGATTGGAGCATATCTGGAGATGAACCAGAGTCACCGTAAGTGTTGATTGATTGAAACTGACTTATAATTGCATTAAGGTTTTACACAATTTTTATAACCTTTCATTTGAACTGTATTCATTGCTGCAGGGGTCTTTTGGAAAGTGTAGAGGAAGAGTTACAGCAGAGGTGAGACACGCTTATGTTCTGGCTCCATCTTGTGGAGTCGCAAATAAAAATGCACTGTTGCTGCCAGCTATTTTCATGAATTGATTATTAGATTTTTTTTTTTACTAGATAGCATGTGTATAGTATAAGTATAATATTTTCTGTTTTCCCTTATCATTTGGGTAACACTTTACAATTAAGTCTCATTTGTTAACATTAGTTAATGCATTAACTAAGATGAGCTAACATTAAGCAATATATTATTGCAGCATTTATTAATCTTTGTTAATGTTAGGTAATTAAAATGTTCCGGGTACTTCACAGTGCATTAACTAATGTTAACAGATCCAACTTTTGATCTTAAAAATGTATTAGTAAATGTTGAGATCAACATTAACTAAGAAAAATAAATTAAACCATATTGTAAAGTGTTACCTTAGTTTTATTTTTTATCTTTTATTAGATATTCTCTTTGGTTTCTATTATGTTAGTACATGTTTTTTTAAAAACATTCACAATTTTAAACTGGAGCTGACATGCATAATTTGCACTGTGTGTATATGTATGTGACAAAGATCTTTCTCTTTCAGGAGTTTGACAGTAAAAAGACTCTCGTCTTTTGAGGTATGGAATTTGAGAAACTGCATGTGTCAATGATTAATTTAGAATTCTATGAAAATTGATGTAAAGATGTAAATGGTTTCTGATGTTTTATAGTGGAGTAAGAGGAAAAGTGGACTTTTCAGCCCACCGCCCGTCTCAGCTACGACATCACTTCCTCCCATGAGCTTTTTAGACTCTGATCTGGAGGACAAGGACCTTACACTGCGACCTAGTGCTACTCTATGCCCTGAAACTGTATTAAGTCCAAAACCAGGTATTACCATCCACACATACAAGATACTTGGAGAAATTTACCGTCAGTTTTAAAAGATTTCTCTCTTTGTGTTTTGTCAGTGCTGTTGAGGTGTTCAGCTAGTCAAGATGTGCGGCAGTGGTCCAGTGACCCTTGTGTTCCTGACAGTAAATATACACAGGAACAACAGAGGACTCTTACAAGGACTCTCAGCAGAGACACGGCTCTCTCCCCAGAGTGGAGCACCATGAGGAAGAAAACCGAGGACTCTGTGAGTCATAAAATGTTGAATGTTACAAATAACAGACTTACACTAATGCTTATATGCTTATATTTTAATATGTCTCAGTTACATTAATTTCCTTATTTATCATTTATCAATCACAATGTCGGGCATGAAGAACTGATTTCACGTACATTCTTCGTACAGATTTTGTGTCTTTTATCTCAACTAGGGCCATATTTACTAACAGCTTGCACCAATGCAAATGCCTTTGGCATAAAAAACTGCTGTCAGGTTTTACTAAAGACACGCAGTGAGAAATTAGCAATGAAAAGGGATGGAGTGGACACAGATATTTTGCATATGCATTTGTAGGACATTCCCGATCAGACTGCTAAATTTATAGGCAAAGAGTATTTAAAATAAATCATCCTAAATCAATGTGATGTACTGAGGTTTGCAGTTGCCAGTTTAGTGGTATTTGCACCATTATTTATTTTTACTGTTCCCCCAAATAAGCATGTCTTAACCGATTGAATTTTCACATTCTTAGTAGATCACCTGCAGAACTTTCCACTCCCATTGGCGCTTTTATTAGACTGTGGCCGCACACACATTTGCCCTGTTTGTTAAATCTGGCCCTCTGTATTCTGTTGTAGTATTACATATTTAATAGCTCTAAATATATCAACATTAAATTAGTCATTGGACCTACATTGGTCAACCACTATTAAGTAGGTTTATTTTTATTAATTTAATGGTTGAAACATGAATATATTAAATATTTGGATGTTAGTGCATCAGATCTTGCACATTATTGTGTTAATGTAATGCTAGATGTTTCAGCACCATGGACAAAGCTCAAAAACACATTGTGTATGTTTAAATTTTTTTGTTGAGTCACTAAAAGTATTACTGACAGACTAAAAGTGATCATTCAGAAGCTGTTCCTTGTTATTTTAACCTTTAATTCATAGAGAGCCGATTCTCACGGACTTCCTCCCACTCCCCAAGTCTATGTAAGTTTAACCACCTAATCCACCTTTTAAATGTGTTAAAGGGATGGTTCAGAGTAAAATCAGCCAAGGGTCCTTTGCACCATGACCTCGAGCCAAACACCCCCCCCAGAAGCCTTTTTTTCCTTGGTCGAACATTATTAAAGTTAGAGCTTATTTAGAGATATCAACCGGATGGCTTAGTGCAGGCGCTAATGGATCCTAGGCTGTATCTCGTAAATTACCCCACTTATAATGCCTGGAATGGTACCAAACTTCTACAGTAGTACAAATAGGTTCTGTACTCATAAAACAAGGCATTGGAAAGTTTGTAAGTACATCAGGAGTTTATTTTAATAACACTTGCCTGATGGCTTATGCTACCGCTAACCCGCATGTCGAGGTCACTTCCGTGATTAGGGAAAAGCATGTCTCTAAATAAGCTCTAACTTTAATAATGTTCAACCAAGGGAAAAAAGGCTTCTGGGGGGGTGTTTGGCTCGAGGTCATGGTGCAAAGGACCCTAGGTTGATTTTACTCCGAACCATCCCTTTAAACCTGGCTATTGCTAAATTTCAGTGTGACAAAACACATAATAATACATAATTAATGACTAGTTTGTCATTAATGCACTTCTAAGCCTGGTATCTATGTCTGAACCTAAGAATGTATCTTAAAGAAAAAGTTACATGTTTCACGTCTGATGTATTTACGAAAAATTGTGACACTTCATGTTGCATAGATGGGGGCCTGTTTTAGCAAAGTCTTTAATGGATGTCCACTGAAAATTCACTGTGCAGAGACATGGGTTTTGCCTAAAACCAGAGGTACATATTTCTGTCTATCTTACTACTTCAGTGAAAATACAATCTAATTTAAATATAGGTTGAAAAGCTTTTCAGTGTCAGTAATATAGAATTAGAATATTATTGTGTTTCTCAATCATTTCCCCATAGATCAGTATTTAATTCTCGGGGCAGAGGAGGGTGTCTACATCCTTAACTTGAATGAGCTGCATGAAGACACCTTAGAAAAGGTACTGCTGTGTATGACAACACCATAATTTAGTGTTTGACCCAAAAGAAACTTCTAATTTGTAATGGTTAATATGTTTTTACCTCCTCATTTCCACCACAGTTGCTTCCACAGAGATGTACGTGGCTTTATGTCATGAACAATGTACTAATGTCCATCTCTGGTACGTATCATTTTTATAATTACATGGTTGAGGTTTTTGAAGTTGTGATGTGATAGCAGTAACAGCCATCCAGTATTAGAAGTTACAAACTGTGTTCATTTTGCGTTTCTAAAATTTCTACGAATTTTCCCTTGCTTAGTCACTACATTTTTTAGCCAAATATCTTAAAACCATATTGCCATTATTTATTTGACTTTTAAAAGTAATGCGTTACAATATCGCCTTACTCCCTAAAAAAGTAACTAATTAAGTTACTTTTTAAGGAAAGTAATGCGTTACGTTACTTTTGTGTTCAGGCGCATTGTTTGATCGTTGCTATTTTGAGGCAACTGAAATAGACTGCGTCATTGACCAACTGAAACCTGGTCTAAAGTCAATGGTGCAATTATTTTTTGTTATTTAAAGAGTGCATTAGTAGTGTGCGCATATAGGCAGGTCCACAATGCCCATACACTTTGTCCCGTAGATGGTCTGCTTGCACGCTTTTACCTCGCGCACGAGCAGATCCGTTTCTTCGCTAGAGAAGCGTTCAGTTTTTCCGCTGGCAAATTCCGCCATGTAAATAGCGAATCCGCCATGGCGCGAGTGCAACTGGCTATTAAAGGGAATGGGAAATGACACTCTGATTGGTTTATTGCACGTTATGCCCAAAACACACCCATTACTCATTGAGAGAATAGGGACAACCCTTTTAAACCATGCGCCGGGCGCGCCGACCATTTTTACCGTCGTTAAACTAGCAAAAGTGGATTCGGACACGCCCTAAGTGCTCTTGCGCCCTGCGCTTTAGACCATGTGCTTAGACTGTTAAAATAGGGCCCCATAAGCGCAAAGATTAAAGGTACACTATGCAAGATCTGGGGTGCCGCTGGCAAAACCAGCAATGCAAGTTTGAGAGGTGGTGCCCCGACAAATCTCGCGAGAATCACGACTTGCTTTACGTCACATACATCAACAACATATGAAGCAGCCTCAATGGAAGACACTAGCACGCATTTCAGACGTGAATCATGGCAGAGTCGATGATGAAAATTAAGAAAGCACGGTCGGAAGAGTGCAGAGACAGCTCTACTACTAACGTTAAATACAAGTACTCCACAGAGACTCTAGGGGTCGCTGCTTGAGAAAAACGGAAACTGCATAGTGTGCCTTTAAACCTCAGGCTGAAGGAAATGCAAATTCACATCTGTACAGTAGAGGGCGCAGCTCAAACGAAAGTTACTTGAAAAAAGTAACTTCTGATTCAAATCTGATTGCGTAACTCGTGTTACTGGTCATGCGTTACCTCTAGCACTGAAATCAATGACATTAAACATCCACTCGACTAAAGACTGAAGACAACATTTTAATAGAAATGTTTGTTTTAAAAGTTAATGTACACCTCCGTAGTCTTTAAACTTCTGTTCTGTTCTATTCTAATCTATTCTATTCTATTCTATTGTTAGGTAAGTCCTCTCAACTCTACTCTCATCGACTGACGGCTCTGTTCGAGCAGCGAGGGCACTTGCAGAGGAAACAGGGTCACTTGTCCCTCGGCACCAACCGGTTCACAGAACGGATCATCCACAGGTCACATAAACCGAAGACTGACATCTTAATTTAATGATTCAGCTTATATGTTGTTTATTTGGAACTCAAAATAATCTTTTCACAGGAAGTTTGCTGTGTCAGTGAAGATCCCAGACACTAAGGGCTGTCGAAAGTGCAGTGTGGGTGAGAGCCATTTTCTGCCTCACACTGACTGGATCAATATTTGTTCATTAAATACTGATGCCTGTATTCGCTGACCTCCTGTAATTGGCTGAGATGGAAAAAACCTGAATGATGATGAGGACAGGTCATGAATCTCAAATGCACTTCTTGATTTTTCTTCCTTAGCCCGTAACCCATACACAGACAGCACGTTCTTATGCGCTGCCGTTCCCTCTGGACTTGTTCTGCTGTTGTGGTATGAACCGCTGCAGAAGTTCATGCACCTGAAGGTAATAACCTTAACCCTACAAAGCTTTTATAAAAATTTGATACACTAATATCTAAGGCCTCTAAATTATCAACATCATAACTTTGCAAAACCAGTTGTACACAAACTTCCACATGCCTTCTGTCTTCTGATGAATAGTTTATATTTTAGAAAGTAAAAGCCCCTTTAGTATAATTCTAAAACTGTCCACCTTCAGTTCCTGGTACTTGCGTCTTTTTGCTGTGGAATCTTTACTGATTTTTATGTAAGAATACATTTTAAATTGTTAGTAATAGTTCAAGATGAGCACTGAACTGATTCCACTTTTTGGTAATTTCTGACATAATTTTTAGAAAAAATATGGTAAAATGTGAGTATCAAAAACATCAACTTTATTTGTACATCTCTCAGCCATCATTGTATTGCATTGCTTTATATGTTTTGCCTGCAGATAAAACTAAGCATTCAAATATCATCTTACTAAGACATTTTTGAGAGATATAGTGACGATGTGATTTGATGTGTTATCTGCTATATTGTTATAAATATTTAATTGATTTATATTACAAGCTATCAGAATTAAATCTTTCTTCAATTCATAAAAATATAAACATCTGCACCAAATTGCATATTTTTGGTCAGTTTGGGCCTCTAAATTAAACAAGTGTGTTTTCCTCTTTGAGAATTAGCTCTGTATACTCTCGCTATACTATGTAAGCCATAAAAGCCTGATAAATAAAATACTCAACAAACTCGTTTTTTGATTGTTTAAGGTTTAATAAATGGTTCCATTTTGCATGTCAGGCTTTAATAGATTTACTTGCATATACAATTAAAAATGAACTTGGTTATGTTGAAGTTGAATTTACAGTTATGATATAGTAAAACAATAGGAAATAAACTTGTAACATCTTGTAACATAACTTCTGATAGTCATTCTCTCATTGCATTCTCCTTTCTTCTCACTTTTTTCTAATTGTAGCACATTGCCGTGCCCCTGCCAGACCCATTGCCCATCTTTGAGCTGCTGGTGTTAATGACAGATGAGCTTCCTCAGCTCTGTGTGGGCGTCCAGGAAAGTCCCGAACAGCAAAATGAGTGCCAGCTAAAGTTTGACATTATACATCTGAATGGCATGCCAAACCCTCAGCCAGGTTAGCGAGTGACTGCTGGTCTTGCATGAAATCAGCAAAGGAAATATGAAAAACATGCATATTTCGTACGGGCCTATTTGTCTTCTTGTGTGTGTTGACAAGTGTGTGAATGTGTGAACTTTGTGTCTTTCCTTAGACAGTGATACAATAAAAGCTGTACAAGTGACACAGTTGGACAGAGACACAGTTTTAATTGCACTGGAAAGTATGTATGATTTATATGTGAATAAACTATTAAAGCATACACTGATACTTGTATTGTAAACTAAATATTGCTGTCATCTTCTAGAAACAGTGAAGATTGTCAATATGCAGGGTGTTCCCAGTAAGGAGTTAGTATCTGATCAGGATTTTGACTTCTCTATCGAGACTTTAGGTACAAACCTGACATATGATTTTTTTATTTATGACAATATTATAAACAAATGGCATAAGTTTTAATGTGTTATTTTTCAACAGTTTGTTTAGAAGAAAGTGTTTTAGCTTTCTGGAAACATGGACTTAAAGGACGGAGTCTGCACAACTGCGAGGTAAAGTGTTACGATGTGTTGTGTATCAATACAAATCGTCACAATTTGCGAATTTTAATAGTTGATACATTTACTATGGACTAAAGATAGTCAGAGAATTTAAAGCCATCATCATGTGTCATCTTAGATAACACAGGAAATCACAGACGAAAGCCGAGTGTTCAAAGTTTTAGGCACGCACAGGTATTGACTCTCTTCTTCCAATTCCTCTCTTAGTTTTTCCTTTTAACTTGAATAAACATCTGATTTTGTTCTTGTGGATGCCTTTGCTTACATATTTTTCTCAAATCTTGGTTTACAGAGACATCGTTTTACAAAGCACTCCGACGGAAAACCCTTCAGCCACTAACAATTTATACATTTTGACCGGTCACGAGAGCAGCTACTGAGGAAAGCCGGTGGACAGAACCTGTAAATAACATGCATCACAAAAAGATGTCAAAATGCATGGTAATACAGAGACTTTAAGAACTGTGCACCTGCCTTGTGTGTGTTTGAATGTGGTCCTTCAGTCGATCTCACTGGTACAGATTGTGAAGATACAGAAGGAATGCCTTGTTTTTTGGCTTTTGTTTGTCCATCTACATGTGTTTTTGTCATTGTTGTCCATGAACTCTGAAATGACCTGGATTAAACAACTGTATTTAAATTAAAAAGATCATGTGATAATTGTGATGGAAGGATTGTGATAACTACTAATAAACTGAAAAAGTGAAACCAAACTGTACTAGACGCCACATGTTGATTCATCTGTGTATTGTTTGGTCTGTACCATTTAATGCTATTTTGACTTTAATAAAATGAAAGTCTGAATGAAAGATTTTAATTTTTAATAAAATGAAAGTCTTACGGTTTTGGAACGACATGAGGGTGAGTAAATGATGACAGAATTTTCATTTTTGAGTGAACTATCCCTTTTATAGGGTTAGTTCACCCAAAAATGGAAATTCTGCCAGTAATTACTCAACCAACCTCATGTTGTTCCAACCACATAAGACTTTCGTTCATCTTCGGAACACAAATTAAGATATTTTTGGCTCACTCCCCCATAGGCTTCTAAGTGACAGAAACTTTCCGGCCCAGAAAAGTTAGTATAGACATTGTTAAAATAGTCAAAGTGACTACAGTGGCTCAACCACACGTTTAACAAGTGACGAGAATACTTTTTGTGCACAAAAAACAACAAAAATAACGACTTTATTCAACTATTCATTTTCATCTGTGTGGGCCTGAATGAATTCACGTAGTGTAACAGCGCAGCGCTTCTGTGTTGTACGTCACACTCATCACACACATACGGCCAACGTACAACCCAGACACGCTGTGCTGTTACACTACGTGAATTCATTCAGGCCCACACAGACGAAAATCAATACCCTTATGAAAAATACATTTATTCAAGTGTACTTCTTTTAAACTAAAAATAAGAAAGTATACTTTCAGTCTACATTTTATATACTTTTCAAAAATATACTTTATGTAGGCTACTTGTAAGAAATAGCCTATTTAAAATTACACTTAAGTGTACTTGACTTAGGCTATACTGAGAGAAAAGTCCAAGTATATTTGGCCTGTACATGTACTCAATCTTTTGATCTAGATATAAGTATAATTAAGTAGCCTATTCAAAGTATTCTTGGCTTACTTTGTGTAACTCTTTTGATCGAGTAGCCTATTAAATATAGCCTTTTTTTTTTTTACATAGTTTTTCACATACAGTCGAAACTTACATTGTTTGAAAATATTGATTCGAATATTGATATAAAACATATGTTTCTAATTCTGCATATCTGAATTTTTGTGTAGGCTATCTAATTGTGTATCCACCTTATTCCTATGCGCCATGACACGCAAATTATGGTGTAACGTCCGTTAAGCTGAATCAGTGAAAAGGCTCGCTCTTTGAACGCAATAAGTAAAAAAATTGTCACAATGAGATGACATCAATCTACTCACCCTTCAACCATCGAACATTAGCCTAACAGGAAATTGAAAAGTGTAAAAGCATCAACAAGGTAGGCTACTTTCAACAACAGACCAAATAACCCCAAAGACGTTATTTCTTTCCACAGCAATAATTAACGTGTTAAATATAATATATATCTGTATTATGTAACTTATGCTGCGTTAATCAAAAATGTTCATTAACTTCAGCATTAGGCTACGTGATACTATTTCAAAGTGATTTCCGTCAATTTGACAAATTAAATTGCATTTACCTGTGAAAACAAACCTGGAAAGAGACGTGAGGATTTGAGGAGAATAATGAGAGATTCTTTGTGTATTCAAGTGAATTTATAGCGGATTGCAAAGAGAAAAAAGAAAACCGGAAGTGTCACCCATAATTCATAATGCAGTAAGGTCAGAGCCCGTCTACGGAGAGCCTGCCCACTCTCTATTAAAGGGATAGTTCACTTTGAAATTAAATTTTGGTATGTTTTAGCTTACCTCAAGGGCATCCAAGATGTAGGTGTCTTTTTTTCCGCAGTAGTTTCAATTTTGATATTTTTAGGTCAAACCGTTCTTGTCTGTCAGTCATTTCATGCAGGTCTATGGTCACTGTTTCAAAGAGCATGCACAAAGTCCAAATTAAAACAATTCCCCATCGTCCAAATTAAACAATTCCCCATCGTAAGTACACATTGATGGCTAAGACACGAAACGAGCGGTTTGTGTGAGAAAACGAACAGTATTTATACATAGTTCCCACAGGCCAATTAATGTCACGTGACCTCCCCGGAGACGCCATCTTTGAGGGCATAAGCTGCTGTGTTTACAAGGTTTTACAAGCAAATTTCGAAGATTTCTTCCTATTGTTACGAAAATCATGAAGAGACAAAGTGACAGAGATTATAAAGACACTCTATTAACACAAGACAGAGAGAGGTACAATGCGAAAATTTCAGTCATAAATGGTGTTGATCCGTATGCGCTAAACTGAGCACTGATTTTGCAGCTTTGGCTCAGATACTGTATTATCCATGTGTACCATTATCTGGTATTGGCTAGGAGTTTTAACACATGTAAGCAATTCCGAGCCTGGAAATATGTGCATGAATATGAATATACACGGTATGAAAATAAATAAAACTCGCGTGCAAATTAATGTAACAGTTAATGCGGAACTACTTTATACGCGGGTTCTTTAGGGACATAATCTGAGATTGCAAGGCTGGAATGTGTGTGTGTGCGTCAGTCTGTGTCTGTGTGTGTGAGTGAGAGAGAGAGTCGCGGGCGCAATCGAACAGTGGAAACAATGTTGTTTTTGTATGTTTTTAATACCTCGTCATTTTGTACATACAGGACATCATTCAAACTGCAAAGTGTTAACTTATATTTGTGTACACTCGCAATAAAAAACAACAAATTCTTGCGTGTTTTGAGGGAGTTTCTTTCCTGTTTATCCTTGCCAGCCATAACCTCCATCGTTGTTCTGACAAAAGCTTCGTCTTGTCACATTCATGAAGTCTAATGACGGGTATACTGTAAAATCCAAATTTAACTGAACCTCCGGCACGATTTGAACATCCATTGACCCAGCAGGAGATGACCATTTTCACTTTTTATCACGAAATTAACTCGTTTCAGCTTCTTCGTCTAATGTTCTGCCCACAGCATGCCCACAGAAATGGCGCCGGGTCGGCAAATGCCCGTATGTTGTGACGTCATGTGGGAACTATGTATATCGTTGTTACCTCTTGAACACAGCCGCGTCCAAATGATCTGAGGGCGCGGGCGGGTATAGATATATACACTAGATGTCGCCTTGGCTACGGTTTCGTTCCAATGAACTGCAGTAGCGAAGGCGACATCTAGTGTATATATCTATACCCGCCCGCGCCCTCAGATCATTTGGACGCGGCTGTGTTCAAGAGGTAACAACGATATAAATACTGTTCGTTTTCTCACACAAACCTGCATGTAAACGCGTAATGTACTGTCTTTATAAAGTATCTTCTTATTAAACTGTCTGTACACTTACAAAGTTCTCAATGCTTCGGTTTGCATGTATGGACCTCATTATGCTACCGTGTTAGTGTAGCTAACTAGAGGCTATTTTGAGCCTTGTTAGTGGTATTAACTAGCGATTTACTTTTACTTACTCTGTGCCCCATATACTATTGTTATGAGCTAATCTGTTTTTAAAGATAAAACACTTTATATTCGATTATCATGAAAACGCATCTCAGGGAACGATCGACTCGGTAACCATGTGTTAATTTCTAGGTTCATTTTTCACTGGATTTGTCCTTTAACACTGTAACGAGGTATGTTGTTATGGGAAGAAGGAGGCGGGAACCGGCGAACATTTAAAGACTTTAATAATAAAAATAAAACAAATACAAAATGAAAGAAAGCCAGCAGCCCCTCACGGACGACTGCTGGCCACACAAAACAGAAACAACACATCAAATAAAACTCAGGCCTGTTCCTCTCTCGCTCTTCACTGTCGTCGCTCCTCCTTTATGCTTCCGCTCCTCCGTGAGAGATTCGAGACCGGTGCGTCTCGCAGGTGTCGCTCATCAGAGTAATCATGCCACCGGCCTCATGCCGCTCTCTCACGGCCCTCGGCCTCGTCCTGCTCGCCACAAACACATGCAGAGAAAAGGTGAACGTTCCGTTGCAGTGCAGCTCAGCAGCTCGAGTCACACTGGGGTGATCGCATAAATGTTAAAACTCCATTCAGCAGCCTGTGTCCTCCGTGAAGAGTAGACACGCGCCTCTAGAATTACCCTGCATGAAAAAGGGGGCCCAACTCACACAACAGTGTCTAGCATCAATACGAAAAGAGTCTGCCTTGCAGCCAGCAAACATTTATCACTTCCTGATTAGTCATGTGACCTTACAACAGATTACATGATTGATTGAGTGAATGTGATGCAGCTGTGTTGTATGCCTGCCTGAGTAGATCCCCACACTCACTCCTCCCAAAAGGTATCGTTGCCCCCGACGATCAAACATCAACCCCAAGGGATGCAGCAGCCCCTACCATCCCCACATTGGCACTGGATACTGCAGACCTTGGCAAATTGTGAGGATTCTGGTGTTTCCCAGCTGTTGCCCGTCTGGTGCGTCTAAGACCTGGCGACCTGCCTTGCAGTTGGGAGTTCCCCACCTCGTCATCATCGCCCTCGTCACAACCCTCATCCTCTCCTACCGGTGTTTCTGACGCTTCGTTGGGAGCCGTTGGTGGCAGATCTGTAGTGACAACAGTGGTTGGAATAGGTCTTACTTCTTCTATCCAGGTAAGGACATCCTCGTCACTGCAAGTCAAGTTACTTTCTGGGCAAGTAGATTTTGTGCAGGGCTGAGGGACCTTTGCTACAGATGGTATAGTCTCTAGTTGTGATGCTTTAATCTCTGTTCTGTGGACTCGCCGGACATTACCAGTTCCATCAACCAATGTTACCGTATAGGGCCCACCAGGGTCGGTCGGTGCCCTGACAACTTTGTACAGTACTGGTGACCAGACATCCTGGATCTTGCGGCGACCTTGGCAACGATGATCTTTTAAATAGACCAGTTGACCCTCTGTGAAACCCGTATCACACACCTGTTGGTTATGGCTTCGTTGCCGGTAATCTGCTGCCTCCTCCATGTTCTTGCGGGCCAGTTCACGAGTTACCTGAAGTCGTTCCTGATGCTGTAAGACCCATTCATCCCAAGAGCTTGTTTCCTCTGTGTCAGTAGCCCCCAAGAGGAAATCCACGGGGAGTTGAGGTGTCACGCCAAACATCAATGAGTAAGGGGAATGACCAGTGGAGCGGTGGGTAGAGGTGTTGTATGTCCACACCAACTGGGAGATGTACTTTGGCCACGCCCTTTTCTTTTCTATAGTGAGTGATCGGAGGAGGTCATGAAGGGTCCTGTTAAATCTTTCGCATTGACCATTCCCTTGGGGATGGTATGCTGTTGTTCTAGACTTTTTCAATCCCATATAGCTGACACAACTGTGCGATGAGTGCACTCTCAAAGTTTCTCCCTTGATCGGAATGTATCCGTTTAGGCACTCCGAAGCGATAGAACCAACAGTCAACTAAGACCTTCGCCACTGTGCTGGCACTTTGATCTTTGGTTGGAATTGCCTGTGTGTACTTTGAGAAAACATCTGTCATGACCAAAACATTTTCCCTTCCGTCTGTTGCGGACTCAAGCAGGGTGAAGTCTATAGCAAGTACTTCCAATGGCTGACTGGCCAGCAGAACCCCCTGGTAAGTCTTTACTCTGGGCTGAACAGCTTTAGACAGCACACAGCGTTGGCAGTTCTGACAGTACTTCTCAATTTCCGCTCCCATCCCTGGCCAGTAACACCGTTGCCTCACCAGGTCAGTAGTCCGTCGTACTCCTTGATGTCCATGTTGGTCATGGAGCCCCCGAAGAAGCTCCTGATGGAGACACTGGGGCAGGAGTAGCTGCGTGTATGGCTCTCCATGAGGGGCAGTTGTCTTCCGGTACAGCACGCCATCCTTCTCCAGGATACGATCCCACTGCCGGAGGAGATGCTGTACATCCTTGGTGAGTTTGGCCCGCTGCTCCTTGCTGGGAGACCTTCCTTGTCTCCAAAGAGACAGAAAGTCTTTCAAAACAGGGTCCGCCCCCTGCAACGTTGCCAGATCAGTATTGGATCGACTTAGGAGGACTCCAATTTGATGAGACATGGCTTCCTCAATTCTGTCGGGAATGGGCGGCTGGTAAGATTCTACTCTCAGCTGGTCAGTCTCCAGAACTGTGGTCTCTGCTTGAGTGCTGTATTGACGAGAGAGAGAGTCAGCATTAGCATTATTTTTACCTGGTCGGTAATGCACGGTGAAATCCAAAGCTGCCAACTGAGCAACCCATCTTTGTTCAGTAGCCCCCAGCTTCAGGGTCTGAAAATGACTCAAAGGGTTATTGTCAGTATAAACTGCACATTTGCTGCCAAGTAAATACTCTCTGAACTTTACCGAGACTGCCCATTTTAATGCTAAGAACTCCAGCTTCATGGAGCTGTAATTTTCCATGTTACGCTCTGAACCACACAATGAGCGACTAGCATATGACACTGGTCTCAATTTTCCATCCTTCTCCTGGGACAGGACTGCACCTAGTCCTTGGTGACTAGCATCTATCTCCAAGACAAAAGGCTTGGTGAAATCGGCGAATGCTAAAATGGGAGCACTTGTAAACATCCTCTTCAACTCAGTAAAACTTCTCTCACATCTTTCAGTCCACATACTGTGTAGAACTGCAGCTGGCCTGGTCCTACTCATCTTTGTGGCTTTAATCACGTCCGCCACTAATTGGTGAAGTGGAGCTGCTAACTGGGCAAACCCCTTGACGAAGCGACAATAATAGCTGCAAAATCCAAGAAATGATCGAACTTCAGTCACATCACAGGGCCTCCTCCAGTTACTCACAGCAGATATCTTTTCTGGATCAGTGGCCACACCTTCTTTGGACACACGATGTCCCAAGTACTGCACCTCCCTCCTGTAAAAGTTGCACTTACTCAGCTTTGCCTTAAGCCCTTTCTGTTGGAGTCGACTAAGGACCATCTCCAGTCTCTGCAAGTGCTGGACCACAGAAGAACAAAAATGATGACATCATCCAGATATAAAAGAACTGAGTGAAAGCTCTGGTCACCAAATATTCGCTCCATGAGCCTCTGAAAAGTTCCGGGAGCATTACATAGTCCAAATGGCATCCTTTCAAATTCAAAAAGGCCAAAGGGGGTACAGAATGCAGTTTTGTGCTTATCGCTCTCAGCAACGGCAACTTGATTATAGCCACTAGCCAAGTCCAGAGTTGAGAACCACTGGGCACCTGACAAGGCGTCCAAAGACTCCTCAATGCGAGGTAATGGGTAGGCATCCTTTCTTGTTTTGGCGTTAAGTTGGCGGTAATCAACACACATCCGTAGCTCTCCAGTTTTCTTTTGCACCAGGACAATGGGTGATGCGTAAGGGCTGCTACTCTCCCTAATCACTTTGCTATCCATAAGCTGTTTAATATGGTCTTTCACAGCCTGCCACTGTGTAGGGGGTATTCGCCTATATCTTTGTCTGACTGGTGCATCATCTAAAAGAGGTATCTCATGTACAATTTCATCAGTACAACCCAGATCTCCATCATATCTAGCAAAGACATCACTATACTTCTCTAACAGCTGTTTTGCTTGACTCTCCTCTTCAGGTGAAAGCTCTGACCAGTGTAAAGCTGCAAGGGCTTCTGAGATGGAGGCAGGTGGCTCACCAGCAGTATGTATATTAACTAGGGCAACCTCTCCATTCTCCCCTTCAAACCTCAGCTGCTCTGCCTGAATGTCAACTACTGAGTGTAACATCCCCAACACCTGCTTTGAGTGGACTGTAGCACCAGTGGCTCCTACATTAACTACCGGAACATATGTCACACCATTAGTAACACTGAGTAATGACGGGGACAACAACAAACCTGGGGCAAGATCTGAGCCTCCAGGTTCCAACAACATTGTGGCAGGTGTCGTATGTGGGACTTTTGGGCAGGTGACCTTAATAAACTTAAGTGACCCAGCTGGTATAAACTCCCCACCCTTTTCTAAAACCTGCACCCGACCCTCATGAGTTAAATGGCACACATCTTGGCGACAACAGTAGCGGAGAGCAGACTCCCAACAGGCCTCTGCCTGAACAGCACATAGAGAAGCAAATAAATCTTCACCCTGTTGTGCAAATAACTCCCTATAACACTGAGCAATGAAATTCATTCCTAACAGCCCAGGAATGGAATGTTGTGATGTGCGAGGGGCATCTTTCACCACCAAAACCCCCCGTCCTGGAAGGGTTCTACCCAGTACCTGGATATCCAACTCTAAATATCCAACATAGGGGATGTCTAAGCCATTTGCAGCTTTTAAAGCCAACCACCCACATGACTTGAGCTTAGGTGCACCCCAATGTTGAAAGACTTCCTTAAAAAGAGACTCTGTTATTGTCGTCACCATAGAACCAGTGTCCAGTAAACACTTTACTTTAACACCCCCCATCTTTACCTCCACTACAGGGCATTTACCTACAAGTGAGATTGACTCATTTGAAGGGGGCAAGACCTGATTAGAAAGACTAGGATTGTTCGTCACAGTGCTAGGATCAATATGATGCATACCTGACTGTCCTGTAACTGCAGGATTTTCCTCAGGCTGGACATTAGGTAGACTGGCTGTTCGCGGTCTCGGCCCCTGTCGACACTGACGGAGGACGTGCCCAGGCTTACAACACCGGAGACAGATGGTTTGACCTTCTGGGGTAAACTGGTAATTGGGGTTACGGGGACGAGCAGTTGACTGGCTTAACACAGATTCAATCTTGGACAGACTCTGTAGGATTTTATTAATCTGTAACTGCTGTTGGTTAAGTTGTTCCTGCAAAACAGAAACTTCCGACCCTTTTCCCACCCCAACTGCATGACAAGCCCCTTCAACATTTATATCCACCCCACAGTGGTAAAGCCCGGCTCGATTTTGTCCGGAAGGACGCTCACCCTCCTCCATCCATCTAATTGCTTCATGCCGCAGTGCTATAAAATCAACTGCCAGATTTTGGCGCACAATGCCCTTTAGCTCTCTTCTTAGTGAAACATCACGTACATGCTCCATAAACTGATCTCTGACTAATATATCTGGGTCTGTCAACCTATTAGGGTAAGCACGCTTGATTTCTTCAATTAAAGCCCACAGAGAGTGTGAAAATTCTCTTAGAGACTCCCCATCTTTTTGTTTTCTGTCAAAGAATTGTCTTTGCAGGCTGACAAAGGAGGAGGAACTATAAACCTCTTTAAGATTTTTAAAATTGTGTCCGGATTCTCCCGCTCAGCCAAAGGGCGGAATCTAATTTCAGCTTTTGCTTCTCCTTCCAAATGGTCATAAAGGAAGAGGGCCTTCTCTCTAGCACTCATATTTCTATCCCTCACGCATGACTCAAAATTTTCTATCCAATCATAAATCAATATATCAGATTTTGATTTTGAGCCGGAGAAGTGGGGGCACTTCCTTTCTCTCTGAATATAAACAAAACGTTCAGATCTAGGTTGTGGACCAGGAAAATTTGGTGAGTACAAATCGCCACTGGGGGCTGTCCCACCAGCAGTAGTGCCATTACCAGAGGTACTTGCACTGGCACCTCTTCCTCTCTGAAGTTGTTCATTAGCCACTCGTAACCTCTGCACTTCCTCCCGAAGAGTCAGAAGTTCCTCTGGCATGTGTTCCTCCACCTCACTCATTTTACCAGTTTAACAGTCTCACTATCACAGAAGAGAACATAGAACAATGCCAAAGACATGAAAAACAAAAACACTTCAGTTGAGAAGTAGTAGTCACTAGCCTCTGGTTCCCATCATGATTCGTCTTGGCCGTCCAATTGTAGTCTTCTGTTGTCCAGAGCCAGCCACTGTTTCTATTTTAACAATCAAAGAATACACAAACAAAACCATACAAGCAATATAAAATGTCAATGCCTTTTTTTTTCTTCTTTTTTTTTTACCCTGCCTAACTACGCCAAAATGTGGTACCTGCCATGCAGTATACCTTATTTTAAGTCTGACTACGCCACCCCCTGATGATGGGCAGGAGGAACCCCAACTCTTCCCGTGAATGTAGTGTGGCTAATACGTTTATCCCCGCAAAGGGACAGTCAACAAGAGGCAGAAATGTAAATGTATTCCAAAATTTATTAAATTAGTACAAAAAGACGTAGAAAAGTTATTTAAAACGAATCTTAAAAAATACTGTGATAAATGACTGGTGGATTTTCCTCAATCTAGGAAGGTCGGATCAGCCAATGCAAAACCCCTGCTCAGGAGCACTACACACTTAAGATCTTTATATACCACTACAAAATATCACACCGTGTTGTAGTTATAAGTACACACCAATACAGTGTCTCTCCCAGTGTGGTCCCCTGAAGAGAAGGGGCAAAGCATCAGTGTGGATCCGGCCTTGTACAAGGATAACCTACGCAGAAGACATAGTTAGAGAGGAGAATCACCAGCATAAATGGCAACACTTAGTCAAAATAAGAAATACTATAAATGTAGCACATGAGTGGCAAAATTATGGATAACCAAACAAAACAAAAAAATCAAACAACAGGAAGCAATAAAGAAATGCCTATTAATTACAGGAAAACAGTGGCTGGCCTGGTCCTTTTCAGTATGCTCAACTGTCCCACAGCGCATTAACACATGCAGAGAAAAGGTGAACGTTCCGTTGCAGTGCAGCTCAGCAGCTCGAGTCACACTGGGGTGATCGCATAAATGTTAAAACTCCATTCAGCAGCCTGTGTCCTCCGTGAAGAATAGACACGCGCCTCTAGAATTACCCTGCATGAAAAAGGGGGCCCAACTCACACAACAGTGTCTAGCATCAACACGAAAAGAGTCTGCCTTGCAGCCAGCAAACATTTATCACTTCCTGATTAGTCATGTGACCTTACAACAGATTACATGATTGATAGAGTGAATGTGATGCAGCTGTGTTGTATGCCTGCCTGAGTAGATCCCCACAGTAAGTTAGGTAACGTTAGGCCTAACATGATAATTTCTTGCCTGACATTTTAACGTTACTGGAGGGGAGAAAATAGCCTACGCACGCAGGGTGTGATAAAAATCCGGACAGCTAACGTTAACGTTAATTAAATCACCTAACCTCCCAGAGAGAAAGAATATACCATCCAAATAGCTTTTTACTCAAAGTTATTAATTATCAAATACATTTTTATTCAAATCTACGCTAATGACAATTTGCTAACTTGGTTTGCCACAATCATTTCAGAAATAAAATCATCGGTATGTTGAACGGTATGAACGGTAATGTTACAGGCTAAGTAACTGTACAAATAAAGCATATTTTAACCATTCTTACCGTGCTCCGTGCTTGTCGACCTGCCGGTTGTAGCTTTCCACAGAGCGGAGAATGATTCTGTGACGATGGCGACAGTTGAAATTAGGCGCGTTTGGTCAGCGGGTCCGCCCAGCGTCTGTAGCGAGTCCGCGAGGTGACAGTGCGTCAGGAGGCGGGGCACATGTTAAGGCGCGTCCGAAGTGCGGATCCGTATGTGATCCGTTCTGGGTTCGCCGATTAAAAGCGCAGGCGGGGCCGATACTGGAGGCGGGGCTGATCCTGTTAGCGCAGCGAAAACGAATCTGACAGTCAGGCGGATCTGGCGGCTTGAGGGCGGGTCCGCCACGGACTCCTTTGCTGTGTGGGACCGGACGCCGAAGCGACGCGTGAGCAGCGCGGAACAGAGGCCGCTTGCTTTCAGCGCCCATGTTAACCTATGGTGTCGTTCACACCAGACGCGGAGCGCCGCGGCCGGCCCGCGCCGTGAAGCGCCAGTTTCGGCGTCTCAAATGTAAAATAACGTGATCATCAAACATTAAACAGCGTGTAAATCAAAACTGCCTAATATTACCAAGTGAAATGAAGAGTAACCATGAAGAGAAAACGACTGTGAAGTAGGGCAGAAGCCTCATGAAGCACTGAGACTTTCCATGAATGTTTCAGGAAAAGATTCGAAGCATCAAGAGTGTAGAAAACAGCCTGACAACGCTAAATGTTCAGTTTTCTGATATAGTCTAGATGGGATGTACCCAAAAAGTGAAAGTGAGGAGCATTTATGGGTACAAGTCGGGAACCGGCCTACTTTACATATTTCAAGGGTGCTGAATCCAAAAAAACTGGTAGCCTACCCAAGCGAAATTGTGAGTTTTTGACCTTCTAATATGCATATCAAAATGGCCGCCAAATTGCCTATCTTGCTCAGTCGTTGGACCATTTTCCCCTAGTTTTTTTCTAAGTAGGCAATCAAGATGAGGAAATTAAGTTTCTAGATCGATAGTCAAGGGTCAGAGCAAAGATATGGAGGTTCAATGCCTTTTTTATGTATATATATATGCAAAATACCAACTTTTAAGGTGAAATTAAGCATTATTTGTGTCATTTGTTTAAGGCCGACATACATATTCAATCAATATCACTCTTAAATGTTCCCAGTGTATATATGATATGTGATGTATTCCATATTACATAATAACTAAGAAAAACACCATTGCAAGTTGTCTGAGATTTCATTTTTTTATGCAAATTAAGCATTTGTTCTCAAAATTCTAAGACGGGAAAAACCCAGGTGAATAGGGGAAAAAAACACCATGAAACTTCCCTTGAACAGATCTACAGATCACATCTTGTTTCTGTATATTTTCTTTCATGTTTGTAGCTTAATTGCTTTGCATTTTCTGTTAGATTTTTAGTTCTGTAGTTCACTCCCTCTGTAAATTGTTCATGGTAAATTGTTTTTATACCTTTCTAGTTTGCTTGTGTGCCATTTGTCTTTGGAATTTCATTTTTGATTAGTATTCTTTCTGCAGTCCTTTTCCAAGTTCTTTGGTTACCCCTTGCCTTGGTATACTAGAGGACTACAACTCCACATTTAAACAAGGACATTGGTCATCACTCTGACATGCACACATTGCAGTGCATAACAGCCCTGATTTTTGGCATTTGCACTGGCGTATTGTGCATTGTTTTTTACAGGTACACAGGACCATTTCCAGGCAACTTTCAGGTATTGGATTCTGTGACATAAGAATGGGCTGTAGTCCTGAACCGCCATGTTTCCATCCCATGTCCAAGGGTAAAGGAAGCTCAGGTGTGGCATAGTGAGCATTTCTCCAAACCATTGCCTGGTAGTGTACTCTCAGAAGATGGAAGTGGAGCGCATCGCTTGTCGCCGGCATTGCTTCTGGTTTACCTGTCCTGGAGAAAAGTATATGCCTTGCTGCATCAACAGAGTCTGTTTTATGCACATAATATATTCTGCAGACAAAAGACTCTGAAGATCTTTGAGTCTTCTCCGTGAGATCATGGTGGACGGAGCTCTCAAACCTATCTTAGATCTGAGATATTTGAACAAAGCTCTCATGAGGCGACCGTTCAAAATGCTCACGACCAGACAAATCCTCGCGCAAATTCGCCCGAGGGACTGGTTTATTTCTCTCGATCTGAAAGACGCATACTTTCAGATCCAGATTATACCCCATCACAGGCCATTCTTGAGATTCGCCTTCGACGGTCAGGTATATCAGTACACCGTCCTCCCGTTCGGCCTGTTTTTAGCTCCCCGTACATTCACAAAGTGCATGGACGCGGCTCTCGCTCCTCTGAGAAGTCAGGGTATGCGGATTTTGAACTATTTGGACGACTGGCTGATTTTAGCGCAGTCAGAGATGGAACTTATATCTCACAGGACAGTGCTTCTCAGCCATCTGGAAAGCCTGGGTCGGTCAACTGGACCAAGAGCTCATTACTGCCCAGTCAGTCAGCCTCTTTTCTGGGTTAGAACTAGACTCTGTGACAATGACGGCCCGGCTGTTGACACAGCGTGTGTGCCGTGTTCAACGCCTGGCCGCGTCTTTCCAGATGGGCAGCGCCGTACCTCTAAGCATTTCAGAGAATGCTGGGCTGTATGGCATCAGCTGCAGCAGTACTTCAGCTGGGTCTACTGCGTATGCGCCCGCTGCAACGCTGGTTGAACGCTCGAGTGCCTCACCGAGCCTGGGCGTCCGGCGGCATACGAATCAGAGTGACTCAGAGCTGCGTTTCAGCACTGAGACCCTGGTTAGCGGTCGACTGTTACCAGCGGGGAGTGACAATGGCAGCCATCTCACACCGAAAAGTTATCTCGACGGACGCCACCAACTTAGGTTGGGGCGCTCTTTTCAAGGGCAGACCGGTCTTTGGCCTGTGGTCAGACCAGGAGAAATGCCTCCATATAAACTGTTTGGAGATGATAGCAGTCGAGAACGCGCTCAAACGTTTCCTCCCACACATACGGGTCCACCATGTTCTAGTCCGTTCGGACAACATGTCCGTGGTGTCCTACGTGAACCACCAGGGCGGTGTCAGATCCAGGAATCTCTGAAAACTGACAGAACGCCTTCTCGTGTGGGCTCATCACTCGTTGCGCTCGCTGAGAGCCGCACACGTACCGGGCCACATGAATGTCGGCCCAGACAGACTGTCCAGAGACAACATTCCCCCGGGAGAATGGTCTCTGCACCCTCAGACAGTCCAGTCACTGTGGCGCCTTTTCGGCAGAGCGGAAGTCGACCTTTTTGCGTCAAAAGACAACGCTCATTGTCCGAGATTCCTCTCGAAGAGCGAGAACGCGCTGGCCCAAACCTGGTCCAGCCTCCTGCTGTATGCTTTCCCTCCGATCTCACTGCTACCACAGGTAATCAAGAAGATCAGGGAAATGCGCCACTCAGTGCTCCTCATAGCCCCGCAATGGGAGAACCAAACCTGGTTCCCAGAACTGGTTGTCACACGTAGCCCCATGGCCGTGAGGAGAGATCTTTTCTCTCAAGCCAGTGGATCAATTTGGCATCCCCATCCAGAGCGCTGTCTCTGCATGAGTGGATAATCATCGGATACCCGCTGATCTGCCAAAAGGGGTCGTGAACACGATCACGCAATCTAGAGCTCCTTCCACGAGAAGACTCTACGCGTCTAAATGGTCAGCGTTCTCCAAATGGTGCGCTACTAAGAGCCTGGATCCACGCACGTGTGGGGTTTCGTGGGTGCTCTCCTTCCTGCTAGAGCTGTTGGACAAGGGCAGATCCCCTTCCACGCTCAAAGTGTATGTCGCGGCTATTGCAGCGTTCGCGGAGACGACGCACAGCTGTACGATAGGAAGGAACGAGCTCATCATCCGCTTCTTTAGAAGAGCCAGGAGGATGAACCCCCGCCAGCCCCCCTCGGTTCCTATGTGGGATCTTTCTTTGGTCCTAGAGGCCCTGAAAGCGTTTCCCTTTGAGCCGTTAGAATCCATGGATCTGAAATACCTCTCGCTCAAAACTGTTTTTCTGATAGCTCTGTCATCAGTAAAACGTGTGGGGGACCTACACGCGTTATCCGTTAGCCCCACATGTCTCGAGTTTGGACCAAATGACTCCAAAGTCATCCTCAAACCGAGACACGGTTACGTGCGGTTAGGGCGCTGAGAGCTTACATCACACGCTCCGCCGCCTTCAGGCGTTCTGAGCAGCTCCTTGTTTCGTTTGGTGGGTGCACTAAAGGTCTCGCTGCCTCGAAACATAGCCTGTCCAGATGGATAGTGGACGCTATCGCAGCAGCTTATGCATCCACCTGCAGTGTCCTATGGGGATCAGAGCCCACTCCACTAGAGGCATGGCCTCATCGTGGGCTTGGTCCAGCAGGGTTACTATTCACGACATTTGTATGGCGGCAGGCTGGGCCTCCCCCTCTACATTCGTGAGATTTTTTAACCTGGAAGTTCCTGCCTTGCAGGCTAAACTGTTATCAGTATGAGTGATACGTACGTTCTGCCCATTTGTTCATGTACAGACTACTCTCATGTACTGCTAGCTCTTCTGGTGAGCTGCACTAAGGGGTGAGATTCTCTATACACAGACTGGCAGAGCCGCTCTGTATTTTCCCCGCTATGTGCCTGTGCACTTGTGCTGGCCCGAGTTGCTGGCCGCCTGTTCCCGCATGTTGTGTTCCCCGGGCTCCCCTGGGACTCATGCAATGGATGCTCGGCACGCACGGCGTTGACAAGGGGTTCCTGTAGCGTAAGCAACTTACGCAATACGAGAGAACCTCTCATAAGAGAACGTACTCGGTTACCTAACGTAACCTCGGTTCTCTCTAGAAGAGGGAGTCAGATTCACCCGTGTTCACTCTGAAGGAATCACTCAAATGGCTGTGCACTTGAAATGACACATCAAGGATGTAAAGAGGCTAAAAGCAGGTTTAAAACTTGCCCCATTGAAGTCAATAGGGTGCAAATTTTAAAAAGAGGATAACACTGTGTAGGCAACACTGATGTTTGTCGTTGTTTTCTGTACTGACAGCACTCCAAATTCACAAAAAAATGTTAAAATTGACCGGAGTTCTCCTTTAAATAGTAAATGCATTTGTGCCCATTTGTGCACCCATGGGCATGCTGGTCTGAAAACGAGGTGTGTTCTGGCGCATTGTTGGCATGTTGCTATTTTGAGGACCTGAAATAGACTGCGCCATTGATCGACTGAAACCTGGTCTAAAGTCAATGGCGCAATATTTTTGTTTGTTATTTAAAGAGCGCATTGGTAATGTGCCTTTAGGCAGGTCCACAACGCGCGTACACTCTGCTTATTAAACACACAGGGACGCACAGCAGCACACAAACATGCCAAATATTTAAAATAAAAGGATTACAATGTAAAAGATTATTATTGTGTACATAAATTATGGTGGAATCTGGCTTGTCCCGTAGATGGTCTGATTGCGCACTTTTACCTCACGCACGAGCGATTCCGTTTGCACTCTGGAGAAGTGTTCAGTCTGTCCACTATCAAATTCTGTCATGTACCTGTAAATACCGAATCCGCCATGGCGCGAGCGCAACTGGTATTTAAAGGGAATGGGAGATGAGACTCTGATTGGTTTAACACACGTAAATCCCAAAACACACCCATTACTCATTAAGAGAATAGGGACAACCCTTTCAAACCATGCGCCTGGCACGCTGACCATTTTTCCCATCGTTAAACTAGCAAAAGTGGATTAGGACATGCCCTAAGTGAACTTGCGCCTTGCGCTTTAGACCATGCGCTTAGATCGTTAAAATAGGGCCCTCAGTGTCAAATGTAACTTCACTACTGTGAAGCTTTGAGGGTGTTGGACTTGATCTACTCCATCTGTGTTTTGATCATCGTTCTGAATCTGATCAAGGCGTAGTCTTTGACAAAAATGTGATTTTTCTCTACTTTTTTGTTTAAAATGTTGCCTTTCTTTATGAAACTTACAGACAGTCAAGTGTTGGTTAAAAAAGGATTCATGAAGCTGTTTTTAAAGTTAAAGTACAGTTAAAGGTGTTTTTCAAGTAGGCCTATGAAAAATAATATATACATTTGAACATAGTAGTATTCTGCAAGTGCAAAAATAATATATAAATAGTAAACTATAAGTATAATGTTATGTTCACTTAAAGGTTGTATCAGCGATTTTAGGCCCAAACATAAATGATCACATTTATCTAATCTAGGGTGACCATATTCCAGGACATGTCCGGCCGGGGTTTCGAGATCGCCCAAAATATCCGGGATTCGGCTTTTGCTTTATCGTCGCCATTCATTTTGTTTACATGCACACCTTTTGATTCAGTAGGACTAAATTAATTCCGATTGGTGAATCTGAATGTAGTGTTTACATGAATTTTAAACAAGTGATCGGTTGATGTGCGTTTTAGCATTGCTAAGAAAATTCCTGTGTTTTCGTCTCGATCGGGATCCGTGTGAAGCAGAATGCATGACCTGCAAAGCTGGCACGTACGTGTCAGTGTCAAATAATGTAATAATGTAAACATAATGAATGGTGACTGTAGAAAGCAAAAGCCGAATCCCGGGCATTTTGGGCGATCTCGAAATCCTGGCCAAACATGTCCTGGTTAAACAGGATGTATGGTCACCCTAATCTAATATTTCCTAACGATCCGCTAGCTGCCCGTCCCATAAGCATGTCATCAAAAAAACGTGTCTCTGTAGTAGGGGTTGCACGACTACTGATTTCTGCTAGTCGATTTCTTATCAAAACAATACTCGAGTTACTCGACTACTCGTCGTTCATGCTACTGTAAATGAAAAGACATGAAATAGCTAGATCTTATCAATAAACATTTATTAATTCATACGGCACGGCCGCGCGCTTTCCACACGTTTTTAGACGCAATGGCCCTCATTTATCAAAAGTGCGTACACCAAATTTCCAGCGTACACCTGGCGTACACCCAAAACCACGTTGACTTTGAGATTTATCAATATGGACGTTGGCGTACGGCACGCTCAAATCCTACGCCAGCTCGGGAGGTGGTGTACGCACGTTTTGAGTGCGGGAATGCGCAAAAAAACAATTCCTAACACCACAAAACGCACTGACAAACTAAAAGATATAATATAATATGACCCACTGTAAAAAAACAACAGCATAGTAATTATAAACTTCAGTGTTTATTTTTGTGCAACATGGACTTCAATGTTTAATTTGTGTGACTTTACCAAAGCATTTGAATTGTAGGCATATGTATTCCTTAAGTTGCGTGCCTGTGCGCTTTACCTGACGTTTCAAGCCTTGTTTATACTTTCGCCTGGCTCCGCAGCGCGAGTCTCCGCAGACTGCGCGCGCACCTCCCCAAACGGACGAGGCGTTTATACTCGACGCGCTCGCCGTTGTACTATTCTTTGAAACGATGGTTAGGCCAGGGTTAGGCCCGGCAGGTATGCACGGACTGGGTTTAGTAATGAAAGGCTTTCAATGACCAAAAAAATAATTCAGACTGACAAAATAATAAAAATGCCATTCTTCTTCTTTTAAATAATAATAATAATAATAATAATAATACAAATAATAATAACGACATTCTTCTTCTAAATAACAATAAGCGTCATTAATAATAAAAATCTAGAAATCAATTTTGTTTCCACTTCCCTGGTTTCGCTTTCTCTTTCTCAAAGAAGTTTCTCTTTAATTTGCCGTCTTCCGTGTGTCCATGGCGTAAAATGAGGGCGTGGGGGGAGCGGAGACTTGAATATATAGGGGCGTGTTATTCTAATGACGATCGTTTTCAGCCGCGGCATTTATCAAGGGCAGGTATTGCGTACACCAGAATTTCAAAGGTACGCACAGCTTCATAAATCAGGCGATGAGAGGAGTGTAAGCATAATCTTACGCCAATATATACGCCCGTTTCTACGCAAGATTGATAAATGAGGGCCAATATGTGAACGGCCTCTTGCAGAGTTGGCCAATTACAATATTTTTGTCATCCTTGATGAAATACTTCCACACATCTGACGTGTGGTGTCTGTTGGTGACGTTTGCCATTTTTAATTCATTTATGGTTAATGGACGCTCGAGTAGTCGATTGTTTCCGACAGCGTCGACTAGTGGTTGAAGTAGTCGATCTATCGACTACTCGACTAGTCTATGCAAGCCCTACTCTGTAGGCAGCCTAGGCTCTGAGATCTGCACACAAAAACAGTTGGTTTCACCACCACTCAAAACCAAAATAAATAGTGTTCCAACCAATCACCGACAGAGGTGGGTGTTGTGAGGTTTTCGCGTGCAGCCGTCATAGGAACAACATTAAAGAACACCTACAAGTATACTGCAGTATAAACTACTAAATTAGTAGTTTACTGAGAGGACACTTCAGTGTGTACTTTCATAAACTAAAAAAAAATGTACTACTTGCTTTAAAAAAGTAAACTAAGTAGTTTACTACTCTTACACTTATAGTACACATAAATGTATACTTTTATATACTAAACGTGGGCCAATTTAGTCCCAAGCAGTATTGAAATAGTACACTTACAGGTTTACTACAAGTACACATTGATATTAGTATACTTACATGAAGTATACTTAAAAATATACTTTACTTAAGTATACTTCATAAAATGAACTTGAAGTATACTTCTTTTTCGTAAGGGTAGTTGAATAAAGTCGTTATTTTTGTTGTTTTTTTGCCCACAAAAAATATTCTCGTCGCTTGATAAACTTGTGGTTGAGCCACTGTAGTCACTTGGACTATTTTAACAATGTCTTTACTAACTTTTCTGGGCTGGCAATTTTCGATCCCTTAGAAGACTATGGAGGAGTGATCCAGCTCTCAGATTTCATCAAAAAATATCTTAATTTGTGTTCCGCAGATGAACGAAAGTCTTATGTAGTTGGAACAACAAGAGGGTGAGTAATTACTGACAGAATTTTCATTTTTGGTTGAACTAACCCTTTAATGCTCTCTCTGTATTGTTGGTTATTGTATTTATCAGCTGGATCCATCCTCAAGAGGGAGCTAAAGCTTAAAACAATTAAAACAATTGTTCCCCTTCAGGGACTACCGCTGCGTGTAATCGCAGTGGGAACGCCTCCAGCGTAGTGCGTCTGAAGCATGAATGAAATCAGTCAATGGAGAGAATGAGCGTCACGGCGAGTGACGTCATCGACCAGGAAACTATAAAGCACCCCTGAATACACAAGCGAACAGCTTCTGTTACTTCAGCAGCGCTCTGTGTGTGTTTGAAACCCGTCTATTTAGTGTTTGTCTGTCCCTGGCAGGAGTTTTTCACTATATATATATCTCTATATATTAAAAAACCAAAAATGAGCCAAAGTAAAGTGACGAGCGAGCCACAATATAGGAAATGCGTTCCCCCCTGTACTAGATACATCACAGGCGGGGATTCGCATCAACTATGTGTGGCTTGTTTGGGAGTGCAGCATGCCCAGTCAGCTCTCGAGGGGGCTGATTGTGAGCATTGTGAGCGTCTTCCTATGAGGATCTTACGCTCTCGCAGATCGCTCTTTGAGGAGGGCGGTTCGCTGCGCTCTCCCCGCGGCACGGGTCCCGCTTCTGTCGAGGCAGAACGGAGACGCATGTCGTGGGGATCACAAATGGATCTCTCCGGGGGGTGTGAGACGGGCCCCGCCCTATCTCAGCCTTTACCGGAGGGATCCAGTGCCTCTGTCCCGGCTGTGGAAGCGCGGTCCTCCGCTACTTCTCCCCAGGTTGAGGCACAATTTGTCCCGGAGCTTCAGCTATCCAGTTCTGAGGAGCTGGATGTTGAAAGCTTCGGATCAGGGGAGGCTGGAGACTCGTCATTTCAGTCTCCTCCTGATGATGAGCTTATTAATGTGCTTTCACGGGCTGTTGAGAAGCTCAGCATTGAGTGGCCATCTGATAGGCAGGAATCTCATATTAAAAGCAAACTGGATGATAGATTTTTGCCCTCGCGCTCTCAGCCCTCTCGCCGGTGTTTGCCTTTTTTCCCTGATCTTCACACCGAGGTGACAAAGACCTGGGTTAAACCGATGTCAGCGAGAATTCACACACACACTTCCAATGTTTATTCAAATATTATGGGAGCTAAATCTAGTGGCTATGTGACGATGCCGAGGGCGGAAGAGACGCTCGCGAGCTATCTCTCTCCCGAATCGGCATCATCACTGAAAGCACCGGCTCTCCCCACCAGACCTTTAAAAAACACATCAGCGTTGGTGGGGAAGGCTTATTCGGCGGCGGGGCAGGCTGCTGCATGCTTGCATACGATGGCTATTATGCAAGCTTATCAAGCTGACCTGCTTAAAGATGCTAGTGAGCAGGGGGAAATTTCTGTTGAGACGATCAATGAGCTCAGACAGACATCTGATTTCGCTCTTCGAGCCACCAGGCAGACGGCCAGATCAATCGGTCGCTCAATGGCAGCCCTGGTGGCCACGGAGAGGCATTTGTGGTTAAATCAGAGCAAAATGCAAGAGAGAGAGAAATCTGTTCTGTTAGATGCCCCTGTGTCCCCTATGGGTTTATTTGGTGATGCTTTACATTCTGTTACTGAGAGGTTTCAGGAAGAAAAAAGACAATCAGCAGCATTTCAGAAATTTATTCCCCTCAAAGTAAAGATTCCTGGGGCTGCTGGGCGAGGGCAGCCTCAGCCGCCGAGTAGTTCATTTAGGAGAGTGCAACAAAAGCAGAGTGTTGCGTCTCGTGCCCCCCCGCAAATTCAGGGGGATGAGGCGGGGCGCTCTCGGACGCGATCTTCGCGGGGCAGGGCTGATCTGAGGACAGTCATTGTCGCCAAGAAGGCCGCGTCGAAAAAATCCTGACGCGATCAACGCCAGGACTCTCAGGGTAATCCCCATCGTGAAAGACTTGAGTACACCTCACAAGACCACGGTGCCCTGTCTTTCCCGGTGTCCTCAGGGGTCTGTTCTACTAACCCTGCCTATACAGGGCGTAGAGAGACTCGGCGGGCGATTTCCCGAGGGACGCTCGCCTCCTCCGAGGAGGGCTGCGGAGTGTTTAGACCAGCTATCCCCTGCCGGTGCGCCGCTACAGGGCGCTGTGTCTGTCACTCGGGATATTCAACCAGAGGCCAGCCTCGAGAGGCTGGTTCCCTTAGTAGAGTTTCTGGCGGAATGGAAAACTCTTCCCAATGTATCTCAGTGGGTCCTGCGTACAATAGAAAACGGTTACGCTATTCAGTTCAGAACGCGTCCACCTCGGTTCAGAGGGGTTCTACCCACAGTGGTGGGCCCCGAGCAGGCTCTGGTATTGGAACAGGAGGTAAAAACTCTGCTGCTAAAAGGAGCTATAGAGCGGGTTCCTCCCCCCAGCAGGGAGTTAGGATATTACAGCCGGTACTTCATCGTTCCAAAGAAAGACGGGGGGTTGCGTCCCATTTTAGATCTGCGCCTCTTAAATCGCACTGTAGGGAAGCTCAAATTCAAGATGCTCACTCTCAAACAGATCGTGTCACAAATCAGATCCGAGGACTGGTTTGTCACGATAGATCTAAAAGACGCTTACTTCCATGTATCTATCCTCCCTCAACACAGGAAGTTCCTGAGGTTCGCTTTCGGGGGCGAAGTGTACCAGTATCGGGTTCTTCCGTTCGGCCTAGCATTGTCACCCCGAACGTTCACGAAGTGTATGGATGCTGCTATAGCCCCTCTAAGGCTGCAGGGCATCCGCATTCTGAACTATATCGACGATTGGTTAATTCTAGCTCAATCAGAACAACAGGCAGTTCGGCATCGAGATGTCGTTCTTGCTCACATCAAGAGGTTGGGGTTGAGGCTCAACGCCAAGAAGAGTGTGCTTTCTCCATTACAGAGAACCACTTTTCTCGGTGTAGTGTGGGATTCGTCGACGATGCAGGCACAATTGTCACCTGCTCGTATTGCTTCGATTCTCGCCGCAGTAGATCAGGTCAAGCTAGGCCAGTCATTCACTGTGAAACAGTTCCAGAAACTGTTAGGTCTCATGGCGGCTGCGTCCAACGTGATACCTTTTGGCCTCTTGCACATGAGACCGCTACAGTGGTGGCTCAGGACCAAGGGGTTCTCCCCGAGGGGAAATCCGTTCCGCACGATCAGGAGTTCGCGACGGTGTCATCACGCCCTGACCATGTGGAAAGATCCTTGGTTTCTGTCCCAAGGTCCGGTGTTGGGAGCTCTTTGTCGTCGCGTAATGCTAACGACGGATGCCTCTCTCACAGGTTGGGGGGCGATCATGAGTGGTCGCCCAGCTCAGGGTCTGTGGCAGGACCATCATCGTCTATGGCACATAAATTGTCTAGAGATGTTGGCAGTGTTTCTGGCTCTGAAACACTTCCTCCCAGACCTAAGGGGCCACCATGTTCTTGTCCGAACAGACAACACATCGGTGGTCTCTTATATCAACCATCAAGGGGGTCTGCGTTCTCGCCCGCTTTACAAACTGGCACGTCAGATCCTTCTATGGTCCCAAGGGAAAATTCTTTCGCTGAGAGCTATTTATCTCCCAGGGTATTTAAATCAGGGGGCAGACATCCTGTCGAGGCAGGGGCCGAGGCCCGGGGAATGGAGGCTCCACCCCGAGGTGGTGGAGCTCCTATGGGAACATTTCGGTCGTGCCGAGGTCGACCTTTTTGCTTCCCGAGAGACATCACACTGTCCACTGTGGTTCTCTCTCAACCATCCAGCCCCACTGGGGTTGGACGCGATGGTACAGCCGTGGCCGAGGTCACGTCTGTATGCATTTCCCCCGATCGCTCTGCTCCCAGGAGTTCTGGAGAGGGTTCGCCGGGACGGGCTCAGTCTTCTGCTGATAGCCCCGTTCTGGCCGGCCCGGGTATGGTTTGCGGACCTAGTGTCCCTCCTCGACGGCTCTCCCCTGGAGATTCCGATCAGGAGGGATCTGCTCTCTCAGGCGAGTGGGTCGATCCTTCACCCCCGCCCAGAGTTATGGAGACTGTGGGCTTGGCCTCTGAGGGGGCTCAGCTCATAGAATCCGGTCTCTCGACTGAGGTCGTTGAGACCATTCTCCAATCCAGAGCTCCTGCCACAAGGAGGTTATATGCCGCGAGGTGGAAACTTTTCACCTCTTGGTGTGGAGAGCGCCAACAGGACCCAGTTAACTGCCCGGTTGGTACAGTGCTGGAGTTCTTGCAGGACCGTCTCTCCACGGGGTTATCCCACTCCACACTGAAGGTGTACGTGGCGGCCCTGGCTGCTTACCACGCTCCTTTGAGTGGAGTTTCTCTTGGGAGACACCCACTTGTATCTCGCTTCCTTCGTGGCACTTTGAGGCTGAGGCCAGCAGTACGCACGAGGGTACCATCCTGGGACCTGGCCATTGTTCTAGAAGGTCTCTCCCTAGCTCCCTTCGAACCCATTGAGGAAGTTTCGGAAAAGTTTCTTACTCTTAAGACTATCCTCCTTCTTGCTATCTCATCTCTGAAAAGAATAGGAGATATTCAAGCACTGTCGGTGGCTCCCTCGTGCATGGAATTTGCTCCTGGTATGGCTAAGGCCTTTCTCCATCCGAGACCAGGGTATGTCCCTAAGGTACCAACTACTTCTGTCAGTCCTGTTGTACTGCAGGCTTTCTGTCCTCCGCCTTTTTTGACGTCAGATCAGGAGAAACTTAATTTGCTGTGCCCTGTTCGGGCTTTAGATGCTTATGTCCACAGAGCTGCCCTGTGGAGGAAATCGGAACAATTGTTTGTCTGTTTCGGGTCACCTAACAAGGGGTGTCCTGCTTCTAAGCAAAGGATGAGCAAGTGGGTGGTCGAGGCCATCTCACTTGCTTATGTTTCGGCCGGTCAGCCTTCGCCATTGGCTGTACGGGCCCATTCTACTAGGAGTATGGCTGCCTCTAAAGCTCTTCTTTCAGGGGCTTCTCTTCAAGACATCTGTGATGCGGCAGGCTGGTCTTCACCGCACACTTTTATCAGATTTTATTCTCTTGATTTTAGCTCCACTCCCGGGGCTCAGGTTCTCTCGTCTGCTTGTGTCTCCTAAATCACACATGATGGGGACTTGTTCGCATGGGGACGTGGGTATTGCGTTCCCACTGCGATTACACGCAGCGGTAGTCCCTGAAGGGGAACGTCCCGGGTTACGTATGTAACCCTAGTTCCCCGAGGGGACGGACGCTGCGTGTCCTGCCATGCTCCCGGCATCCCCTTGGATCGCTTGCTTCAGTAACATCAGAAGCTGTTCGCTTGTGTATTCAGGGGTGCTTTATAGTTTCCTGGTCGATGACGTCACTCGCCGTGACGCTCATTCTCTCCATTGACTGATTTCATTCATGCTTCAGATGCACTACGCTGGAGGCGTTCCCACTGCGATTACACGCAGCGTCCGTCCCCTCGGGGAACTAGGGTTACATACGTAACCCGGGACGTTTTATAGCATAAAGACACATTTTATAATAATTATCAGGAGGGTCTGTGAAAATATTTTTTATATTTTTTAACTTTATTTTATTACATTTTATTCATATATATATATACATATATATATATATATATATATATATATATATATATTATTTTTATTTTTTTTATGTACTCTTTTGGTTGAGTTTATTTGAGATTTTATTAATTTTACAGAACATAACTACAGGACAATCAATTCATTAATTTTAAATAACACCAAGAAGTTGGTATACTTTGTGTGTGTGTATATATATATATATATATATATATATATATTAGATAATTTTATAATATTATGTTAATGTTATTATATATACTCAACTCTCCAATTAGTTGAATAGCAGCAGACGTCCTGTATAACAGCATATTATTCATCAACACTAGTGTAGTCAAAGTTGGAGTAGGTTTGCTTGGATTTATTGCTCATTAGATGACCCAAATAAAACCTCTGATTGTGTCTGCTGCAGATATGTGGATTATCATCTATAAGTGTGCTCTTGTGTATAATGACATACTCAATGTTAAGTTGAGAAGAAAATATTGCCTAATTTCTATAGTCTCATCTAGTGATCAATTTTGTTTATTTTTTTTATTTTAAAAGGTTACAGTTTTTCTCCACAGTCACATGTGTAATATGTGGTTGCCTCAAACACCTACTCATGCACACTTGAATATGCAATGGTCTCCTGCATTCGTACGTTTCCGATGAATTAACACTGTGGTCGTGAAACACTTCAGGCAGTCATACCTATGATGTAAGAATTGCGCTTGCATTTTTACTCACATGTGCACACAGGATGTATGTCCATCCTGCTGTGACTTGTTTCTCTAAGTACTATATATGGTGCTGATGTGGTTGGTGGTCGTTTCTGATAGCCATCTGATAGTTAGAAAAACAAGAAAACCACAAACTGTTTTCACACAATGCAACACTTCATCAAAACAAAACAAAACAAAACAAACAAAAAAAAGATTTGTGACAAGTTCACATACTGTATGTGCTTTTTATATTCCTTGTGTGGAGTCTTTGATTTATCTTAAAGGTAGAGATAAAAAATAAATAACATTGATGGATGGATGGACAGACGGACGGACAGATATAGGATTTTCACTGCAGTTTTCATTTTTGGACTCACTTGATTCCAGGTCTGTTCATATACTTGTCTTGGAGAAGATTTTGATATTACCCACACATGAACACATGCTCAGTTATATTCACTTTTTTTATCCAGTCTTTCCTTTTTTTGGCCCTTTGATGTCATTTGTTGGGAATTAAAAAGTCTCTTTTGAGCACTTTTGTCTCTCTGTGAGATTTACCACTGACTTGTAACATACCTTCACATTTGTTTGTGTATATTTCAATGTATATTCGGCCAGGAGCAGAGCAATTTAGCTCAACAAAACCAGACTATTTTTGCAGAGAATACAGTGACAAAGGCATTGATCCTCACCTCATATCTTTACTAACACTTTTGCTCTAATTTGGGAGTGGGGTAAAAGACACCAGGTTGATTTCAACCAATCACACTCTTTCAGGTCTTAGTTTGAAAGTGACCAATCACATCACATGCAAGTCTTCTAAAGAGCATTTTCACACATCCATTGCTTCAAACATGATCGTTTGGGCCATTTTGATCTTTTGGGCTCGTAAGTAGCTTTTTCCCCATTCTTTCCACTGTCTAAATGTATATGTATTTATTAGTCAGTTCCATGTATGCATATATTTAGTGTTTAAATTAAACCTTACTGTTCTGTTTTAGCTGGAGTCCGACCTGATCACAGTGGTGAAAATGTCTTGTTACAAACATTCCAGCTGGGAGATGATGTTACCATCAAATGCTTCTCGAAAAAAAGTTTTGGCAACACAATGGTTTGGTATAAACAGAGCATTGGACAGATCCCGCAGCCTATTCTATACAATTATTGGAACAATATAGAATTTAAGGATGAATTTAAAAATGGGAGATTCAATTTTTCAGCAAGCAAAGGATCTTTTCATCTGAACATCACAGCTATGACCAAGGAGGACATCGGAATATATTATTGTGGGACGGTGTTCTTGAATTTAATAGAATTTAGCTCCGGAACATATCTGATGCTAAAAGGTAAAAAAGATTGAATTTGCTAGTGTTTTAAAGATTGTGTGTTGGAGAAAACTACTTAAACAATTTAACAGTCCTTGTTTAAAACCAAAAGAGACATGCTTGACATGTTTATTTGCTATTTCAAAGGAACTGAATCTAAAGACTTTAATGTGGCATGTGGGGAGGCACCAGTTGTGAATGGAACCACTTTTAAGAATAACGGTAATTATTCGGTAATTAGCATGAATTTCATTGCATTACACAACAAAATATCCAACTAAGTGGATTCTGCAAACAAGAAAAGCAAAGTTTTAGCAATGATTCACAAGATGTTTTTTTTAAATAAAATGTATGAAATCAGTTCTCTTCAAGTTAAATGTGTCAAGTCAATCTAAATGTTTTTGTGAAAATGTTTTGCTTGAAAAGTGTGCTTGCACTATCTTTCTTTAAAACGAGTCCCACTTGGTTTGACACTTTATCTAATGCAAAGCCATTAATTTATCTTTAAGTATATGGCTTAAGTGTTAAAATATATGTTTGGGCCACTGTATACAGTTTCAAGTCATGGAAAAGTATATTCACAACAGCTAGCAGTTCTAATGTATATTCACAGTATTTTAATAACAAATTTTACTATGAGCAGAATGTGCTTTATTAAATTATTTTTGGATCTTTTTCTCCATTTCAGACAGCAACAATCAAAAAGTATGGGATCCTGTGTTACTTTTCTTGATATCCTCCAATGTTGTTTTTGTGATAGTAATTGTCACACTCCTTGTTGTTCACTGCAAACGCTGGGGAAACAGGCATAGAGGTAAAATTCCACCCACACTTTCCATCAGTTAAGCGTTAAGAGTTTAATTGAATAGGCTGTTGATCAAGAAAAAGTCGTATACAGTCTAATATACAAATATATTGTACAAACTTTCAATATTCAATCACAAATATGTATGTTGTCAAAGTTTAACTATAATTTTCTGCAAATGTTGAAGGATCTACAAATCTAGCCTCTCCATCATGTGAGGTAATTTTCAAAAATACAAAATACATTTTCACTTTAATTACAAATGTAATTTGCTTCTCAAGCAGAAAAGAAAAAAATAAGCTATGCATTTTTTTTTACAGATTGGAGATTCAGAAGTGAATTATGCAGCTGTGAGTTTTGCCTCCGTCCCTCCAACCAGAAGATCAAACAACAGACTGAATACAGTGAAAACATCTGAATACAGTGAAGTGAACTAGAAGCCGACAGATTACATGATTTAACAGATGATTTGACATTTATCTTCACAAAATGATTTGCCTTTTTATAAACATGTATTATTAATATTGATATTTCAAAAGCATCAATTACTGTACATATGTAAATGTCGTTCATCCAAATTTTACTTTGAATAACTTTTGTGTTCTGTATAGAAATATACCCCCGGTTTCACGGACAAGGCTCAAGTCTAGTCACAGACTAAATTGTATGTTTGAGCTGTTTTAACTTCAAGCAACTTGCACTGACATATTTTGGGGGGTTGGGGGTAATGCACTGTTTTTGTGTCTGTCCCTTTAAATGCAAATGAGCTGCTGCTCCCAGCACGGGGGGCGTGTCCTTGTGCAGCTTGTGTCCTGAAAATGAATTTTTTTTTTTAGCCTTTTAACTTATCATCTAAGATACCACATGTTTTCAACTGATAATCTAAGACAGGATAAGTCTGTTATACATGCTAAAATAACTGAGAAAAACAAACTACCAAACCATGTTCATTATTATCTTAAATAAATGTAAAGAGTTTTACATATTCCCTCAAGACGTTGAAGATCGACCTGTTTTCAACGTTGAAAAGTCGTAATTAGACGCTGAAGATACATATACTATACTATACAAAGTTGTTCACAGTTTGAACGTTCTTGTTGCCATTTGTTTAATTTCAAGATCTGAGGTGAATTATACATTGTTGCTTTTACAATGATAATGATATAAATGATAATTTTCAAAGTCACATTGGATGCTTTTAACATTAAATTAAGCACATAAACAGTCCCTGAGATTATCATTGCCACACTTTGTGTTTGTTGTTGCAGCCGCGACGTTGCAGAAAAATAGAAACCGTTTCTAAAACAGAATCGTCGCGTGTCGCCGTCGCGGCTGGTTAGGACAAAAACTCTGATTAACATGAAAAAGATACCTTTTATCGCGCGTCACGTGTAGTTAGGACACAGACTGTACGTGATCATCACTGTAAGCCATGCCACACTATAAGATCTCAGTTGTCATTAATGTCAGACTGTATGACAGTCAAGACGTGTTAAAAACGGACGCACGCAAGAAAACTTGCCCGGAGTTTCACATCATCAGTCAATGACACGTTCGGTGACAGTGAGCTGCATTACACGCGGGATTGAAATGATGGCTACAAAGAAATCTCTAACGTTAATTTTGGTCACGGCTTGTCTTGAAACACCAAGACAATTTGACGGCCATCATAGGAGAAGTCACACTGCAGGACTGCGAGTCAAATCTTCTGACACTGCCAGAATTTCATCTAAGGTAAAATTTTATCGCAACGGTCATTAATCGGCTGTCGGTGAACATGTCAAACTAACATTCAAAGACTTCCGATTTTAGCCTAGGATCAGAGGATTCTTTTAGGATTTGCAAAATTTGTCTCAGACGGCCAAATCACGGCCAACATCACACAGTGTGCACCCAGCTAGTGTTTGTTAAAGCAGATTAATGGATCAATGAAGTGAAAGATAGTAAAAAGTAGCCTACAATCTGTTTGTATGAAACTGACAAGCATTCTATGATAATAACTGCATGACAAAAATTTGAAAATTTAAACATGCATTTTCAGATTGTCTTCATGATTAATCTCTATCCTGTTCAGTCTTGTCATGTTCTTCATAGCTGGAAACACTTCCATAGTCTGATGAAGGAAGCCTCTGACACCAGTCATGCACCTTAGCCAAAGACATCTGTATGTCCTCTTTATCAGCACATGAGGACATCTCTGCTATAAGAAAATAAAACAAAGCTTTGGTTATCTGACATTTTTGACAGTTTTTCAAAAGAAACTTAAGTACGTGACTTTGAATTTACTACCATCTGTTTGTTGGCAGCACAGAACTTTATTAGCTACCAGCCACTCTCAGCCAAACTTCCAAATTAGTGAATCGTATAATTTTTTCTGTACTTACCATTGGCATCCAGGCATTGTAGTTTATACTGGATCCTAACACTGTCTACTGCTTCCCGACGATTCCATTCCCTCTCAAGTGCATCTTTCAGCTGGTGTTTGTTGATAAATAATTCTGTATTTATTACTCCTCCACTAACTGCAAGCAAAAGCATAATGAGGCAATTAAAGTGAGTATAAGCCACTGAGATCAAAATACATTTAGTGCAAAAAATGTACACATACATTCCAGAGGCAAATTTAAACTTCTTCCACTTCTGACAAATCTTTGTGGGCTCATTGTTTTCACCATCTCTTTCATCACAGCATCACTCCTCTCCCATTCTTCATTAAGTAATTTTTTGATATCCTCAACTCGAAGCCACTCAGATAGGGTTTCTCTTTCTTGGGACTTCTTTTTCTTCCTCTGATGTTCATCATTGCTTTCCAGCAGAGCACTTTCCTTTATCATTTCCTCAATCTTCTCCAGTAACTGATTTACTTGGGTGCGATCTTCTCTCATGCTCTCAAACACATGATATCTGTTCCCGCACATCTCGACGAGTCCCACAAGGGCGTCCCCTTCACTTTCAATGTGGTACTCAATAGGTTTGTTTCCCAATGATCCTCCCCATGTGAAGAGCACCATGGTTTGCCTCCAGAGCTTTTCACCAAGTGGTCTCATGTTTTCTAATATGACTTCCATCTGCTCTTCTGAAAACGACGTGTCTGCCGGTATAACCAAGAGGATTGCATGGGGGGAAGAATCCATTGCTTTCAAGATCTCAGTTTTCACTGAATCTGCGTTCAGTTGATACGGAAGAAATTTCCAAAAGCTTGGTGTGTCCACCACAGTGACCTGTCTTCCATTCACTTCTCTACATGTTCTGACACACTTCACAGTCTTGTCAAATGAAATGTCAGCATCCAAGATGGCACTGCAAGATAATGTCTTGCCTGACAGGACCCAGCCCAGCAGCACAATATTCAGAGGTGTAACATCATGCTCTGCTTCTGTTGAAAATATGTATTTTAGAATATATTTAAAATGTATAGAATTGTGAAATATTTATAATATTTATGAATAAATCTTATAATATTATAATACAATATTTTATATTTAATAAATATAATAAACTATAAATATATATATATATATATATATATATATATATAACAAACTACTTGTTTTATTTAGAGACTTTAGTATACTGTATTTGTCTATGTTGTAGGCTACAGCTGATTGCAATGTAAACAACAATTGATCATTTTTATGCAATATAATTTATGGTTATACTGAGTAAAATAACAACAAACTAAAATTGGACACTGACCGGCATCACTTTTTATTTCTTCCAGTTTTCTTCTCTTCTCCAAAACTTGGTGTGCTCTGGCAGTTGCTCTCTCTTCCACATTTTTTATTTTAATCTCCAAATCCATCAGCCTTTGTGCATCAGCTTTAAAAAAACGGCCATTGTTTTCAGCAACAAGTTTCTCTATCTGCCTAAATAGCTCTTTCGCCTGGGAACCATCTCTATCCAGGTCAGTGTCAAAACCAACATATCTGTTTCCACATTTTTGAGTAAGCTTGTTCAAGGTTTCCCCTTCACATTCTACATATTGCTCGATAGTTTTGTCACCCAAATGTTTGAGTTTTGTAAAGACTATAATGGTTTGATCCCAGGTGTCTTCACTAATAAACTGCACATGACCCTCGGCTGCTTTCCCGTGCTTCTCTGAGAAAGCAGAATCAACCTCTATCACCAGGAGGAAAACATGAGGTCCCGGTGGACAGATACTGGTGCTCCTAACAAGCTCTTCTTTCAGCCGCTCTGGGGTGTCACATAACTGATAACACTTCCACCAGCCTGGGGTGTCCACAAGAATGATTTTCCTGCCTTGTGTGTTTCCTTCCATCTTCACACACTGTGTGGTCGTTTGATCAGATTTACATTTAACATTTAAAAAGGAGTGTGCCACATTACTCTTACCACTCAGATGTCCTCCTAATAACACTAATCGCAATTCTGTAAAACAAAAGCAGGAAGAGGATGACAAAGTATATATATATATATATATATATATATATATATATATATATATATATACTAATTATCTACTTAACATTATATTTATATTTTTAATTAATTTTCATGAAAAATATTTTAAAGCGTTTGATTACAATAGAAGAGAAAGTAGAATCACCACATCCTACAATTTTTCTTGAAAATGCTTCATTTGATGTCTCTTACCGTCTGCCATTGTAAAATCCAGCATCCAGATCACTCAGTGATCAATTCTTCTCTCAGTCCTTTTTTAGTGTCTTTACTGCAGATTTCTTAAAAAAAAAAATGTGTTCATGAAAATGGTTGCATTTCATAAAATGGCTTCTTTCCATTGAAGGAGAAACTAAAACTGATGCATGACTTGACTATCTCTGTTTTGATCATGTTGTTTAATGTTGATAAACTGGACAAACCAGTAATAGGTCAAAAACACTCCTCCCCCCACCCCCGTCAAATCTCCAAGTAAGTGTACTGATAGTTGTCTTCTCAGCATGGAAGTAAGTTGGAAAATTACATAGAAAAATAGCTGAAATACCAGAGGAATTGTTTATGTTGTAACTCACTGTAACTTAAAACATTATTCTAGGGCTGTAACTAATGATTATTTTGGTAATTGAGTAACCTGTCCATTATTTTGATCGAGTAATTGGATATTTTTTGTGGTAATAGATTTGCAAATCATAAGCACATGTTCTATAGTTTTCTAAAACCTTACAATAATCACAAAAACAAGTTGGGTGCTTCCCTAAAATGTATAGTGTATTATTCAAATTGCTGAGACCTATTCTTAATCTGAACTATTTCTTCTTTGCTATTCCCTCCTCTATTCTTCACAGAACCAACTTTATTTTGAATGGTATATAAACTCCCTGAGTCTCCCTGTCCCACTGCTGTTTTTTCTCTTCTTTCTTTCTTAAGCCAGCTTAAGGGTGCATTACTGCCACCTACAGGACTAGATTAATTTCAGTAACACCCCTGGGCAACCATTATTTTTAGCTGTGCAGCTCCTAGTGTTGAATAGGAAGTAGATAACGTTCAAAACAAATGTCAAAATTAGTCTAACCCCCCACCATTTTACAGGTTAGTGCAGAAAATGTGCATGTGCTTTCTAAAGTGAAAAGATTTTAATTTACTTGCTTTCGAATGTTGCAGTTTTGAGTGGTCGGGCTCGTCCTCTTTTATGGCTGTGTTTGACTGCTTTTGTCCTATAAGTGCTGTACCTTCTGTTTTAAGCCTCAGGCCTGTAAGGGGTTGTTGTCTTAATTTGATTTTCAGAACAATAAATTAACACTCATACACTAAGTTACACAGAAAGGCTGTTTAAAGAAATAACAACAGTTGCATTGGAATTATAAGGACAAATAGTAAAGCTCAGATATTTTTAAATGTTACAAACCATTTGCAGGGTTGCCAACTTTGGGACTTTGGCTGGAGTGAGACTCTGTAAAACTTCAGTGTGTGCACATTTTTGGAAATTTTTTGGAAACCCTAACCCTAATTTTAAAAATGTCAGTCCTTGTTTACTTAGTATAAACCCTGATTTATGAAAACAAACAAACAAACAAACTAAAAAAAACTAATACAATGGAAATGTGTTTTCAAAATGTACAATTAATTTATTGATTGCATTATATAAAAAAAAAGATAGAGGTGATTACAAACATGTAAAACAACAACATCAAAACAGTAAGAAATCTCAAAACAAAAGGGAAACATGCAGACCCTTTCCAAAAAATTTGAATATCATGGAAAAGTTTATTTATTTCCATAATTCCATTCAAAACTTCCATAGACTATAGATTCAGGGCCCACAACTTAAACGATTTCAAGTATTTAGTTGTTTATTTGTACATAATTTGGGCTTCCAGCTCATAAAACCCATGAAAACAGGATTTCAAAAAATTAGAATATTACATGAAATCACACAGTAATTACACAGTGATACCATGGTCATTGAATCAGGTTTTGGTTCTTTTGGCAGTGTGGGCAGGTGCAAATCCTGCTGGAAAATGAAGGAAGCATGAAGTGCTGTGAAAATGTCCTGGTAGACGACTGCGTTGACTCTGGATTTAATAAAGCACAGTGGACCAAAGAGCAAATTTTGCATCTCATTTGGAAACCAAGGTCCCAGAGTCTGGAGGAAGAATGGAGAGGCACACAATCCAAGATGCTTGAAGTCCAGTGTGAAGTTTCTACAGTCTGTGTTGGTTTGGGGAGCCATGTCATCGGCTGGTGTTGGTCCACTGTGCTGTCCACTTAACGCAGCCGTCTACCAGGATGGAGATGCTGACTTCATTTTCCAGCAGGATTTGCACCTGCCCACACTGCCAAAAGAACCAAAACCTGGTTCAATGACCATGGTATCACTGTGTAATTACTGTGTGATTTCATGTTATATTCAAATTTTTTGAAATCCTGTTTTCGTGGGTTTTATGAGCTGGAAGCCCAAATTATGTACAAATAAACAACTAAATACTTGAAATTGTTTAAGTTGTGGGCCCTGAATCTATAATCTATGAAAGTGTAACGTTTTGAATGGAATTATGGAAATAAATAAACTTTTCCATGAAATTCTAATTTTTTGGAAAGGGTCTGCAATAGTTACTCCACCTCCCCAGAAAACGTACTCGGTTACTAACGTAACCTCGGTTCTCTCTAGAAGAGGGAACGAGTACTGCGTTGAAAACGCTAGGGGAAAAACTCTTTTTCACGAAATACTGAAGCAAAAAATTATCCTTTAATTTTTGAAATAATGTAAAGCGCGTTGCAGCAGCACACAGCCATGGGCGAGACGGCTTGCTCGCTCATTGGCTGCTCTGCGGCAACTGCATAAGCCTATCGAGCGAGGCCTGCGGTGATGTCAGGGCTTCGCGCCCTCCTCGCCACTTCCCGCCGAAACGGGCGTGGCTTAGCCCTATAAAGGAAGCTCGAAAAGGCTGATTCACTGATTTTATTCATCGCCGAAGCGAACCAGAGTGAACTGTACGCACGGCCAGAAAACGCAGTACTCGTTCCCTCTTCTAGAGAGAACCGAGGTTACGTTAGTAACCGAGTACGTTCTCTTACGAGAGGTCTCTCGTACTGCGTTGAAAACGCTAGGGGAACCAGTGCAAAACGCCGTGCGTACTGTGATTAATCACCCATAAACCTGGATACCCAGGATTTATCAAGCATAAATCACTAGAGCAGGGGTACTCAATTAGAAACCTAAAAGGTCCACTTACCAAATTTTCCTTACGTCCAGGGTCCGGAACAGTGATGGTTCAAAATCCAAAAACAGAACTCCAACAAAAAAGGTGGTAAATCCCCCAAAACGTTCAAACTATGTACAAAAGGTGATGTGGTCTGGCCTTATTAGTGTGAAAAGTGACACCTTTTTTGTGCCACCAGTTCTTTAAACTTGGGCATAAAAGGTGTGAGGGCCAAGCGGAGGCACTGATGTAAGTGTTCATTACTGAGGGTGCTTCTGTATTTGTTTTTCACCATATTCATGGTTGAAAAGGCAGACTCACAACAGTATGTTGAGGGAAACATGGTGAGAATTTGAAGGGCCATCTTCTGCAAGGAAGGAACACCTGCTGCAGCGACCATCTTAGTCCAGAAGGTGGTAGGGTCACAGAGAGACTCCTGCAGTGCAAGGTTTTCCTGAAGCTCAATTAGCTCTGATTGAAGAGAAGCAGCACTAGCCCATGGGCAGATTTTCAGGGCTTCAGTTGAAAATTCTGCAATGTTTTTAACAAGGAATGGATTTTCCATGCATAGTAAGACTTGTTTTCCCACAGGGAAATCTCCAAAGCGAGTTTGGAAATTTTCAATCAGCTTGTCCAGGAATTCAGCATGATTGTGATGATGATGTTTTCCTGCTGTTTGATTCAGAAGCTTTGGGAAGTGAAGCAGGTCCTGCTGTAAGTCACACTTGAACAGCTCCAGTTTCTTCTGAAAGGCACAGACAGCTGATGTGAGGTTACACACTGTGTTATTTTTGCCCTGGAGCTTCATGTTCAGATCATTGAGATGGGAGGTGATGTCAGATAGAAATGCAACAATTTCCATTTTTTCTTCATTCTTCATGAATTCCACAAATTGTTTTGCTTTTGCACTCTTCTGATCCAACAGAAAGGTTTCCAAATCTTTCCGTAATGTCCAAAAGCGCTCCAGTACCTTGCCTTTACTAAGCCACCGGACATTGTTGTGGAGGAGCAAATCATCAAATTCGGCATTCACCTCTGTTAGGAATGAGCGCAACAAGCGATGCTGCAGAGCAGATGATGCCCTCAAAAAGTTCACAAGTCTCATTACTGTTGTCATGACCTCTGCATACTTTTCTCCAAGACTGGCACACAAAACCATCTGATGGATTATGCAATGATATGCAATGAGGTCAGGGTGATGAGCTCTCAAGCGTGCCACTAATCCCCTCTCTCTTCCAGTCATACATGGAGCTCCATCAGTAGCAATGGAAATAACTTGCTTCAGATCTATCTCTCTGTCTGTCAACATCTGCATCAGTGCTTCATAAATATCATCCCCTCTTGTGTGTCCATGGAGGGCTGTGAGGCCTAACACATCTTCACAGAATTCTCCCTTCTCTTCATCAAAAAATCTGACAAACACCAGAAGTTGTGCGTTGTCTGTGTTGTCTGTGGATTCATCCAAAGCCACTGAAATGCATTTAGCCTTTTTTATTGCAGACTTCATTTGGTCAAGCAAATCATCAGCAAGGACTTCAGTTCGCTTTACAGCAGTGGAGTCAGACAAAGATATTTGGTTTATTTTTTGTATTATTTCATCTTTTTGAGTTCCCTCAAACAGGGCAATTGCTATTTCATTCATGCATTCCTTCACAATCTCCGAGTCAGAGAATGGTTTCTTGTGCTTTCCTAAGACCCATGCCACTCTTAATGAGGCTTCAGTTGCACGCTCTTGTTGGGTGGCTGATCTAACTATTACACTGCATGTTGCTTGGTATGATGATTGCAGTTGTTTGATTTTTCTGGCCCTTACCTCAGATTTTTGGGGGTAATTGTGGTCAAAGTGTCCATGCTTTGAGTCATAATGACGTTTCACGTTACCACTCTTGACAACGGCGACCGTCTCGTTGCAAATTAAACACATTGGTTTTGTGCTCCCCACCGGCAGCACAAATGCATAACTGTCAGTCCACTCTGTCTTAAATTCGCGATTTTCAGAATCGACTTTTCTCTTCTTGTCAGGTTTTGAGCACGCCATGATTTTCACTAGCAATAAAACAGGTTAACAGGCTACCGTTAGCAGATGGATTAGCGCTTGCGTTGTTGTGAATGACACACACAACCTGCGTGATCCACAGACGCTGCGGCCAGCGTTGAGTGAGTGAGTTGTCATGGTGATTTCAGTTACAGCGCTTGAGTCCTGATTGTGTCTTTGGATTGGACACAGAAGATAGTTAAACCACATCTAACGTTAGTAGGAAAACAATATAGGCCTGAAATCACGCAATGAAAACTCGCTTGGATCATGACTAAATTATAATGTTGATTTTGGCTTCGGTCCAAATTGTATTGCGTCTGGGTCCGGATCCGGACCGCGGTCCGCCTATTGAGTACCCCCGCACTAGAGGGACTCACAGAGAGTCCTGGAACAGGAAGGGAACCCTTCTGCCCCTATATGGTGACGTCCACTGACGCAATAACATGACATCACATAGACAAGGCGGGGAGCCTGAACTAATGTGGGAATTTGTGGGTCTTACGCAATACTGCCCATATGATAGCCGGCAGCGCACTGCGCTCGCGACCTCAGAGTCCTAATCAGACCACTGATTCGGTTATACCGACAATAGCTTAGCCTGTAGAGCGGGAACCTCTAGGTTATAAAACCTAATAAATGTAGACAGCGAGGCCCAGCCTGCCGCCATACATATGTCCTGTAAGGAAATCCCACTAGACCAAGCCCACGATGAGGCAACGCCTCTCGTGGAATGCGCTCTGACACCCAACGGGCACTGAAGACCCTTGGCAGTGTAAGCTAGCGCTATAGCATCGACTATTCATCTGGATAGGCTTTGTTTCGAAACAGCCATTCCCTTGGAACGTCCACTGAACGAGACAAATAGCTGCTCAGTCTGTCTAAAGACAGAAGAGCGAGACACATAAGCTCTCAGGGCCCTTACAGGGCAGAGAAAACTTGAGTCCCCTTCCTCGCCTGACACCGGAAGGGCAGACAGGGAGATAACCTGAGCCCGAAACGGTGTGTTGAGGGATTTTGGCACATAACCATGCCTAGGTTTGAGTATGACTCTTGAGTCACCTGGCCCAAACTCTAAGCACGCTGCGCTCACCGAGAGCGCGTGCAGGTCACCTACGCGCTTCACTGAAGCGAGAGCCAACAAAAACACTGTTTTGAATGACAGATGTTTGAGGCTAACCGTTTGGATGGGCTCGAAAGGGGGACCTTTCACGGCCTCCAAAACTGTAGAGAGGTCCCACATAGGGACTGAAGGAGGTCTGGGAGGATTCAGCCTCCTAGCTCCCCTGAGGAAGCGGATGACTAGATCGTTCCTTCCTAATGACTGACCGAGCATTGTTTCAGAGAACGCTGCGATAGCCGCCACATAGACTTTGAGCGTGGAAGGGGCTCTGCCCTTATCCAACAGCTCCTGTAGGAAGGAGAGAACCTCCGTCACCTCACAATCGAGGGGTGAATGACCCCGAGCCGTGCACCAGCTGGAGAATACTGACCACATTGAGGCGTAAAGCCGTCTAGTTGACGGTGCTCTAGCCTGAGTGATAGTGTTTAGCACCCCCACTGAGAGATCAGCGGGTACCCGTTGAGCGCCCACACGTGGAGGGACCACAATTCCGGGTGAGGATGCCAAATCGAACCCCTGGCCTGCGAGAGGAGGTCCTTCCTCAATGGCACTGGCCACGGGGCAGTGTCTGCTAGCTGCATCAGAACTGGGAACCACGGCTGGTTCATCCAGAGCGGCGCTACGAGCAGCACTGAGCATTTTGTTTCCCTGATCCGTTCTAACACCTGAGGCAGGAGGGAGACGGGGGCAGAAAACGCAGTACTCGTTCCCTCTTCTAGAGAGAACCGAGGTTACGTTAGTAACCGAGTACGTTCTCTTACGAGAGGTCTCTCGTACTGCGTTGAAAACGCTAGGGGAACCAGTGCAAAACGCCGTGCGTACTGTGATTAATCACCCATAAACCTGGATACCCAGGATTTATCAAGCATAAATCACTAGAGGGACTCACAGAGAGTCCTGGAACAGGAAGGGAACCCTTCTGCCCCTATATGGTGACGTCCACTGACGCAATAACATGACATCACATAGACAAGGCGGGGAGCCTGAACTAATGTGGGAATTTGTGGGTCTTACGCAATACTGCCCATATGATAGCCGGCAGCGCACTGCGCTCGCGACCTCAGAGTCCTAATCAGACCACTGATTCGGTTATAATGACTGACCGAGCATTGTTTCAGAGAACGCTGCATAGCCGCCACATAGACTTTGAGCGTGGAAGGGGCTCTGCCCTTATCCAACAGCTCCTGTAGGAAGGAGAGAACCTCCGTCACCTCACAATCGAGGGGTGAATGACCCCGAGCCGTGCACCAGCTGGAGAATACTGACCACTTTGAGGCGTAAAGCCGTCTAGTTGACGGTGCTCTAGCCTGAGTGATAGTGTTTAGCACCCCCACTGAGAGATCAGCGGGTACCCGTTGAGCGCCCACACGTGGAGGGACCACAATTCCGGGTGAGGATGCCAAATCGAACCCCTGGCCTGCGAGAGGAGGTCCTTCCTCAATGGCACTGGCCACGGGGCAGTGTCTGCTAGCTGCATCAGAACTGGGAACCACGGCTGGTTCATCCAGAGCGGCGCTACGAGCAGCACTGAGCATTTTGTTTCCCTGATCCGTCCTTCGGATGAGACGTTAAACCGAGGTCCTGACTCTCTGTGGTCATTAAAAATCCCAGGATGTCTTTCGAAAGAGTAGGGGTGTAACCCCGGCATCCTGGCCAAATTTGCCCCTTGGCCTCTGTCCATCATGGCCTCCTAATCATCCCCATATATACTGATTGGCTTCATCACTGTCTCCTCTCCACCAGTAAGCTGGTGTGTGGTGGGCGTTCTGGCGCAATATGGCTGCCGTCGCATCATCCAGGTGGATGCTGCACATTGGTGGTGGTTGAGGACATCCCCCCTTCTATGTAAAGCGCTTTGAGTGCCGAGAAAAGCGCTATATAAAATGTAATGAATTATTATTATTATTATTAACACCTGAGGCAGGAGGGAGACGGGGGGAAAAGCGTAGAGCGGACAGCGCGGCCACGTTCGGGACAGCGCGCTCTCGCTCTTGGAAAAGAACGCGGGGCAGTGAGCGTTTTCGCGGGACGCGAACAGGTCCACCTCCGCTCTGCCGAATCTCTCCCACAACAGCTGGACTGTTTGCGGGTGTAGAGACCATTCGCTCGTAGGAACGTTGTTCCTGGACAGTCTGTCTGGACCCAGATTCTGGATCCCTGGCACATGCACTGCTCTCAGCGAGCGCAAGTTGCGCTGAGCCCATATCAGGAGGCGTTCCGCCAGCCTGTACAGGTTTAGGGATGTGAGACCGCCCTGGCGATTTATATAGGACACCACAGACATGTTGTCCGAACGGACTAAGACGTGTTGGTCCTTGATTTGGGGACGAAAACGCGTCAGCGCGTTGTCCACTGCCAACATTTCCAGGCAGTTGATATGTTGGAGCTTTTCGCGTTCTGACCACAGGCCGAAGAACGCTCTGCCCTCGAGCAGCGCTCCCCATCCCGATGTGGAGGCGTCTGTCGACACAACTATCACTCTCGAGGAAGTCCCCAGGCTTACACCTAATTGGTACCAGTCGCTCGTCTTCCAAGGCTTTAGAGCTTCCACACAGCTCTGATTGACCCTGAGACGCAGCCAACCGGATGCCCACGCTCTGCGCGGTACTCGCGCTTTCAACCAGAACTGCAGAGGGCGCATGCGGAGCAAGCCCAGCTGGAGAACTGATGATGCTGAGGCCATAAGACCTAGCATCCTCTGAAATTTCCTGAGCGTGACGGTCGCGCCACAGCGGAAAAGTTTCGCCGCACGCTGAATGTCTAGCACGCGCTGTGGTGACAGCCGCGCTATCATAGACTGTGAGTCCAGAACTGTGCCCAGAAACGAAATCGTTTGACTGGGGTTCAGCGAACTCTTCGTCCAATTGACTCTGAGACCAAGATTCTCGAGGTGATCGAGTAAAATGGCCCTGTGCTCCACGAGCTCTGATCGCGATTGAGCTAGAATCAGCTAGTCGTCCAAATAGTTCAGCACTCGCATGCCTCTGAGTCTGAGTACGAGATGTACGAGGTGCCAGGGATAAGCCGAACGGCTATGGCGTTATTTTCCTGTCAAATGTCGAGAGCGCATTATTGTAGCGCGAAAGTACATTAATATAATGCGCAAGCGCGAATCTCTCTGCTCGCGCGCGGAATATAAATGCGCGAGCGCGAATCTCTCTGCTCGCGCACGGAATATAATGTGCCGAGTGCGAATCTCTCTGCTCGCGCGCGAGAACTGGGCACGCGCTCTCAGATACACGTTGCTCTTGTAAGAATTTTCCCTGGGCTCGCTCAGAGAATATGCCTGCACTTAAAACGTGTCTTCGCTTAAAGTAAGCATGTATGTGCTTAGACTGTGTCCCGTGCTTTCGCGCATGCCTAAGTACTCTTCTCTTCAATTTCTTTTTTTTTTTTTTTTTTTTAATAAATGCCAAGGTATCAAAAATCTAACTTACATAGCAAAAATGTACAAATTACATACAACTGAATAAAGAAAGCAAAGCAGCATATATATATATATATATATATATATATATATAGCCTATATATATATATATATATATATATATATATATAGGCCTACATACATACATATAGCCTGTATATGCTCATAAAAAATAAAAAAACAGAACAGAAAGCTGTAATGAAATAAATAAAAAAGTTTGAAACAAGTTTATTGTCTTAAGAGCTTTAAGATTCTTAGATAACGAAATGCTTTGGATGTATTGTTGGGCCTCTCTTCTAAAAACAATGAATAAGGGATTCTGCTGAGTGAATTTACTACGGTGAATGTGAAATTTTGCAAGGAACAATAATAGATTAATAATAAAATACTCATTAAATTTAGCTTTTTGTATATTAAAGAAACCAAACAGTACATCCTTAAAAAGCATTAAAGCAAAGAGAAATCTGGAAGCAGAAAATTCAACCCAAAATAACTGTGTGTGAGGACAATCCCAGAAGATATGAAGAGCAGTTTCATTAGGGGCCCCACAAAAAGAACAACTTGTGTTTATGATTTAAACCTTTTCAAAAGCTACATTTAATGAGTATTTTATTATTAATCTATTATAGTTCCTTGCAAAATTTCACATTCACCATAGTAAATTCACTCAGCAGAATCCCTTATTCATTGTTTTTAGAAGAGAGGTCCAACAATACATCCAAAGCATTTTGTCATCTAAGAATCTTAAAGCTCTTAAGACAATAAACTTGTTTCAACTTTTTAATTTATTTCATTAAAGCTTTCTGGTCTGTTCTGTGTTTTTTTTATTTTTATTTTTTTATGGGCATATGTACAGGCTATATGAATGTATGTATATATATATATATATATATATATATGCTGCTTTGCTTTCTTTATTCCGTTGTATGTAATTTGTACATTTTTGCTATGCAAGTTATATTTTTGATACCTTGGCATTAATAAAAAATAAAAAAAAATAAAGAAATTGAAGAGAAGAGTACTTAGGCATGCGCGAACGCACGGGACACAGTCAAAGCACATACATGCTTACTTTAAGCAAAGAGGAGAGATTCGCGATTGCACTGAACACGTTTTAAGTGCAGGCATATTCTCTGAGCGAGCCCAGAGAAAATTCTTACAAGAGCAATGTGTATCTGAGAGCGCGTGCCCAGTTCTCGCGCGCAAGCAGAGAAATTCGCACTCGGCACATTATATTCCGTGCGCGAGCAGAGAGATTCGCGCTCGCGCATTTATATTCCGCGCGCGAGCAGAGAGATTCGCGCTCGCGCATTATATTAATGTACTTTCGCGCTACAATAATGCGCTCTCGACATTTGACTGGATAATAACGCCATAAACGGCAGGTCTGTATACTGGTATGTCTGGCCCTCGAAGGCGAATCTCAAGTATCGCCTGTGACGTGACGCTATCTGTATTTGAAAATACGCGTCCTTCAGATCTATCGACATGAACCAGTCTCCTCTGCGAATATGCGCGAGGATTTTTCTGGTCGTGAGCATTTCGAAACTGCGTTTCACTAATGCTTTGTTCAGCTGTCTTAGATCCAGTATGGGTCTAAAAACCCCAGTCTTTCTTGGGAACCAGAAAGTATCTGCTGTACAGCCCCCCTTCGCTTTGAGCTTGAGATACAGGCTCTATAGCCCCTTTGCTCATCAGTTTTGATATTTCGGCACGAAGTAGGTGTGCTACTTCTGAATTCACCGTAGTTTCGACGCGCGCTGTGAAGCGGCGAGGACGTTGACAAAACTGTAGCGAGTAGCCTCTCTTTATAATGCCTAGCACCCACTCCGACACCCCTGGAAGCGCTGCCCATGCATCTGCGTGGTTGGCTAAGGGTTGGATGCGAAGCGCGCTCTGGTCGCTGGGCGACAGAAGCGCTTCGGTGTGCTGTAACATAGGCGTTACGCCTGTGACATTCGAGGCGGGGAGCGCGCTGATCACAGTGGGCAGAGCGCTCGCCCTCGACCCTACTACGGTGCCTAACCGAGTGAGGGAGGGCTGAGCGAGTCTCGTAGGACTCATGGTGTCTGTGAGTAAATGTGGGCGCGGGGGAGCGGGCACATTACTGCTTTGGACGCGCTGTCTGCCTGAGCAGAGCGAGCGCGCGCAGGTTTAGTTTACAGAAACCGTGTGGCATGTATAACATAGTGTTTGTGGGCACTGGGTAGTGGGCACGTTTACTATGTTGGGTGCGCGATCGACCTGAGTCGATTTTGTGGGGGCGAGCCCTGTGTGAAGGGCTGTGCTTGAGCGTAGGGATGGGCACTAGACAGTGGGCATCTGCTCTACACTTGAAGCATGCGAAGCGCGCTCTGCTCGTATGGCGGCAAAGGCACTCTGGTGCGCTGTAATATAGGCGTTATGCCTGTGACATTTAAGGGGAAAGCTCGCTGATCACAGCAGGCAGAATGCCCGCGCTCGACCCCGCTGCGGTGTTTAACCAAGCGAGGGAGGGCTGGGCGAGTCCCGTAGGACATAAAATGTCTGTGAGTGAGTGTGGGCGCAGAAGAGTGGGCACAATCACTGCAGTGAGCGCACTGTCTGCCTGAGCAGAGTGAATGCACACATGTTTCGTTTTTACAGAAACCATGAGATATGCAGAACATAGTGTTTGTGGGCACTAGGTAGTGGGCACGTTTACTATGTTGTGTGCGCGATCGACCTGAGTCGAATTTATGAGCACGGGCCCTGTGTGAAGGGCTGTGCTAGTGTGTAGGGATGGGCACTAGGCAGTGGGCATCTTCTCGACACGTATAACACCATCGGCCGTGGCCGGGACACCAGACGATACATCCCGTGGGATCTATCTGGGTAGCCGTAAAAGGCTTTTTTTTTTTTGTGTGCAGGCAAGCGGGCAGCTGTGCACTGCAGAATACACTGGAACAGTCACATTTCCTGGGACTGAACGAGCGGCTAGTCGAGCACGGGCTGTACCACGTGCTCGTCGACTGCAAAAACACGTCTGCAGCTGCCTCTCAGGGAACTGACAGAGTGATTTGCGTTTGGCAGCATAAATATTTTCTGCCAGTAGACCTGGGATTCAAACTCGGGTCTCCCGCGCGAAAGCCTGAGAATCTACCACTGGGCCACAGTGAAGATACATAGACATTCAGTTAGCGCGAGTATTATCCACACTGGCGTTTGTTTGCAGGCATGCGGGTAGCACAACATGCAATACTGACATTTTCAGACGCCTGAAAATGCCAGAATGTGAGAAGAGTGGATATCGCCCGGTTTCAACGGGGCTAAAAACACTCCATTCTCCTTTGCCAGTGACGCACGGGAACCGTAGAAATGGTGTTCGGTTGCAGGCAAGCGGGTACTACGCGCCTGCTGGCTGCAAAATGCACCCCTGCAGTCGCCCTCAGGGGACTGACAGAGCGAAGCATTGGCGGCATAAATATATGCGGCCAGACCAGGAATCGAACCCAGGTCTCCCGTGTGAAAAACCTATAATTCCACCACTGAGCAACAGGGGGATATAGGCTTGTATTCTTCTGCGTTGCTGGCAAACATGCGTGTTTACAACAGATGATATTTCCAGTCGCCGAACAGGGAACTGAGAAATGTAAGAGAAAAGAGGCCAGCATGGCCAACGGCGGGACTAAGAACACTCTATTCTCCTTTCGCCGGTGAATGACGCGCGCAGAGGCAGGGTAGTTTTTCTTGTAACGTAAAGAAAAACTAACCCCGACCGTCCGCTTCCAGGAGGAGCAGCCTCGGAGAAAGATGCCAGGTGAGTCCTCAGAGTCACCATAGGCAATTGGCTCGGAGTGAGGGCGGTCGCCGTCAGCGAGCGCGAGAGCTGCGAGATCCTCTAGGAAAGGGGGGCGTCTTGAAAAAGACGCCCGGCTCTTTTAGTGTAAAACACAGTATATAGAGAAAGGATATAGGCGCCGGATAGCGCAGCAGGTACGGCGTTGAAGGCGGCGTTGGCCAGCAGCTTCTGGAGTGGCTCGTCCCGCTGAGGTGCTTCTCAGACGACGCGTTGCTTCTCTCGTGATCCAACGATGCGTGAGCTTCGCTGAAGAGATGAAAAATCAGTGAATCAGCCTTTTCGAGCTTCCTTTATAGGGCTAAGCCACGCCCGTTTCGGCGGGAAGTGGTGAGGAGGGCGCGAAGCGCCCTCATTGGCCTGACGTCACCGCAGGCCTCGCTCGATAGGCTTATGCAGTTGCCGCAGAGCAGCCAATGAGCGAGCGAGCCGTCTCGCCCATGGCTGTGTGCTGCTGCAACGCGCTTTACATTATTTCAAAAATTAAAGGATAATTTTTTGCTTCAGTATTTCGTGAAAAAGAGTTTTTCCCCTAGCGTTTTCAACGCAGTACGAGAGACCTCTCGTAAGAGAACCACAACACACAAGTTTCACACACTAGGCCTGTTGTGCCACAGTGGCTATTTGGCCTGCTTCACTACCTCTGCAGGAGGCTCGTATCTGAAGCAGAGTTCAATCCGTTCATGAACCGTAATGCGTCTGTTACGTGAAATTATTTATGTTCCCTGTAAATTATTTTTGACAGCATTATAATGATTTCTTAATTCAGAATATGATAAAGAGTGCATAGGTGGATGTGTTCGGGAAATTTGGCTGTTAAAAGTATAACATTTAAAGCCCCTTAAACGAACGAAATGACTCGAAAAACAGATTTGTTCATTGTAATGAACGAGATCAAACAAGGCTACGTCTGTAGTGCAAGGCACACCATTTTATTATCTGCTTACCTTGAATGTCATCCAAATTTTCAAACGCGCATCAGTGGCTCCGACTCCGAACCTTTGCTCCGAACTCTCTCTGAACTTTTCACACGCAACTGACGTATCAGGTGCAAGGTTTTCAGCGAATCAACAATCAGAGAATACTGCAGTGAGAATGTTGTAGGCAGATGTTACAGCTGTGTGCCTTAAACTCCTCTCCTGTCATTAATACGCTGTGGTCTAGTCATCAACAGAAAATTAACGGATTGAGAGGGGAGAAACATGGGATTTTGGCATGACATTCTCCTTCTGAGTGTCACGCCAGATGCGTGAGAGTTGGCAACCCTGCATTTGCTACGTAGTTTAAAAGCTATATTGGGGTTCTTATAGGTAATACTGTATGTATGGTTATGCTTGATGAGGATTTTTCATAGACATAATGATTTTTATACTGTACAAACTGTATATTCTATCTTCTAACCCTAAACACAACCCTCACAGAAAACGTTCTGCATTTCTAAATAAAAAAAAAACGTTTTTTTCCCTCCATTGGGACCGTCTCGGTTACTAATGTAACCCTCGTTCCCTGAAGGAGGGAACGGGAGACATAATGTCGACGTGACAACGTAATTGGGATCACTTCAAGGAGCCCTATCAACTTCGAGTGTCTACAGAAAGAGCCAATGAACGTTGGCGTGCGTGAATCGTGTCACGCGCCCCCGCCCCGCAGCGCGGGTATAAACAGGAAGCGGGCGCATGCACACATTGTTTTTCGCTGAGGAGCCAAGATTTGTGACGGCCATGCAGCGATGGTCAGCAACGGTGGCGACGGGACGTTACGTCTCCTGTTCCCTCCTTCAGGGAACGAGGGTTACATTAGTAACCAAGACGTTCCCTTTCAGTCGCTCACGTTCGACGTAACGTCGACGTGGCGACGTAATTGGGATCCCATGGAAAACGCCACGGTTGCTGCCACATCCAGCGCCCTACGCAAGACTCTCAGACCCCCAACTGCTGGGGCGGAAGACCTGCGTAGAGGGAGTTCAACTGCTGTTCCATTATACCCCACACAGTGAAACTCTTGGATAACACTGGGAAAGCGTACCTTTCCAGGGGAAAGGATGCTGTGGAGCCACATCCTGCCCGAAGGGAGGTAACATGTGGAGAATACTCATATGGACTGGCCGAAGGGGTAGTGCAACATATGGAATGTCACTGGGGTGGCTCCACCCGAAGGGGGAGACTACACCGACAGTGACGGCAGAGCAGACTCTGCCGAGGGAAAGACACAGGCTCACTGCAGGGAGCTGGTCGTGGAAGAATACAAACATGGGATCGCCGCAGGGATCACCAAATATGGAACCCAGCCTAGCACAAGTTACACAAGCATACGAGCACTAGGCCTGGCGTCGGACGCTCCGCAACGTCCGACTGCCGAAGGGGTGCGGAGGAACTCACAGGGTTCACCAATTGGGGAACTCGACTGGAGCAAAAAGCGCACGTATCCGTTCCTAGGAAGGGAGTGGTGCAGCAAGCCGACACTAGAGCGGGAACTTCGGTGTTACCGGCTAGTTGGAGCAAACACACAGGAAGAAACCGGCTCAACACGTAGGCTATAAAACCTAGCGAACGTCTTAGGTGTCGTGGCATCCACTATCCAGTGGGCCATCCTCTGCTTGGAGACAGCTTTTCCCTTCTGCTGGCCTCCGTAACAGACGAAGAGCTGGTCTGAGGTCCTGAGGCTTTGCATTCTGTCCACGTAAAGACGCAGAGCGCGAACGGGACAGAGAAAAGCCAGGGCTGGGTCTGCCTCCTCCGAAGGCAGCGCTTGCAGGTTCATTACCTGGTCCCGGAAGGGAGTGGTAGGAACCTTGGGCACGTATCCGGGCTGGGGTCTCAGGATCACGTGAGAGTTATCCGGGCCGAATTCTAGGCACGATTCGTCGACTGAAAATGCATGCAGGTCCCCTACCCTCTTGATAGAGGCCAATGCAACCAGGAGTACTGTTTTACAGGACAGGACTTTTAACTCAGCTGATTGCAGAGGCTCAAAGGGTGGTCTCTGAAGAGCCGAAAGGACCAGAGACAAATCCCAAGAGGGTATAGAGAGTGGGCGAGGAGGATTCAGTCTCCTCGCTCCCCTCAGGAACCTGACGATCAGGTCGTGCTGAAGCACTTGCAGGTTCACTACCTGGTCCCGGAAGGGAGTGGTAGGAACCTCGGACACGTATCCGGGCCAGGGTCTCAGGATCACGTGAGAGTTATCCGGTCCGAATTCTAGGCACGATTCGTCGACCGAAAATGCATGCAGGTCCCCTACCCTCTTGATAGAGGCCAATGCAACCAGGAGTACTGTTTTACAGGACAGGATTTTTAACTCAGCTGATTGCAGAGGCTCAAAGAGTGGTCTCTGAAAAGCCGAAAGGACCAGAGACAAATCCCAAGAGGGTATAGAGAGTGGGCGAGGAGGATTCAGTCTCCTCGCTCCCCTCAGGAACCTGACGATCAGGTCATGCTTTCCCAAAGACTTACCATCAACAGCATCGTGATGTGTGGCAATAGCGCCAACATACACTTTAAGGGTGGAGGGAGACAGCCTTCGCTCCAGCCCTTCTTGCAGGAAGGAAAGCACGGCTCTGATCGAGCAAGATCGGGGGTTCTCCTCGTGAGAGGAGCACCAGTCAACGAACAGGTTCCACTTCAACGCATAGAGGCGCCTCGTAGAGGGGGCTCTAGCGGAAGTGATGGTGTCAACTTCCGCAGGGGTTAGGTCACCTAGAACCTCCGCGTCCCGTCCAGGGACCAGACATTGAGTTTCCAGAGGTCTGGACGCGGGTGCCATAGGGTGCCCCGTCTCTGAGAGAGCAGGTCCTCTCTCAGAGGGATGGGCCAGGGAGGGGCTGTCGCAAGGAGCACTAGTTCGGGTAACCAGGTCTGGTTGGGCCAATACGGCGCAACTAACAAGACCTGCTCCTCGTCCTCCCTGACTTTGCACAAGGTCTGTGCAAGAAGGCTCACTGGGGGAAACGCATACTTGCGAAGGCCCCGGGGCCATCTGTGTGCCAGAGCATCCGTGCCGAGGGTCCCCTCGGTCAGGGAATAGAACAACTGGCAGTGAGACGTGTCCGGGGCGGCAAACAGATCTACCTGTGCGGCCCCGAAGCGCCTGAAAATCAGCTGGACCACCTGGGGATGGAGTAGCCACTCTCCTGGTAGCACCTGCTGTCGTGAGAGCTCGTCGGCTGCACGGTTGAGAAGGCCCGGAATGTAAATGGCACGAAGCGACCTCAGATGCTTCTGACTCCAGAGGAGGAGATGGCGGGCGAGTTGTGACATGCGGCGGGAGCGTACGCAACAATGATCGAGCGGTTTATGTACGCAACGGTCGTAGTGCTGTCCGTACGGACAAGTACGTGCTTGCCTAGTAGCAATGTTTTGAAGCAGCTCAGTGCAAGACGTACTAACAACTCAAGGCAGTTGATGTGCCAATGCAGTTGAGGCCCCGTCCACAGACCTGAAGCTGCATGCCCGTTGTACGTGGCCCCCCAGCCAGTGGCAGAGGCATCCGTGGAGACCACAGAGTGCCTGGACACTTGTTCCAGGGGAACTCCTGCCCGCAGGAACGAAGGGTCCGACCACAAGCTGAGAGTTTGGCGACAGTGGCGACTCGATTGTGGAGCCAGTGTTGGAGCGGCCTCATGTGAAGCAATCCGAGCAGCGTAACCGCGGCTGCAGATGCCATATGCCCCATGAGCCTCTGAAAAAGTTTCAGTGGTGCCGCGGAAAGTTTCAGTGGTGTTTCTGCGTAAGCATCTTGAACGGTAGCATGAGAAGGGACCGGTTCAGGACGCGCAGGTCCAAGATTGGTCGTAACCCACCACCTTTCTTGTGTACAATGAAGTACGGGCTGTAGAAGCTGGTCTTCATATCGGCTGGAGGGACCGGCTCGATCGTGTCCTTCGCCAGTAGGACTGCGATCTCTGCCCTGAGCACAGGGGCATTGTCCGCCAGAACACGGGTGAACAGAATGCCCTTGAAAGCAGGGGGGCGCCGGGCGAACTGAATCGCATAGCCGAGTCTGATGGTACGGATGAGCCAGCGAGACGGGCTGGGAAGCGTTAACCAGGCTCCCAGAGACCGAGCAAGCGGGACCAACGGCACCACAGACGTACCCAGGGTGGGGCAGCGCAAAAACAAAAATTACTTTCTAAAGAAGAGAATACCAGGACCACACACACACGCATAAATACATGCATGCTCGCACACACACACACACACACACACACACACACACACACACACACACACGTTGTGTTTTCATGTTTTACACAACGAAAAAACAAATCCCAGGACAAAAGTTAAACCCTATAGTTTCCACATATTACAAGAGGATAAATCTTCAAGAAGAACTTGTCAACGAATCACAGCTTGAAGTCAAAGTTGATGACAAGAAATCTGCATTAATTTTCACCAAGAAGATTACATCCAGAGATGCCGCCTATTACCATTGTGGTGTGCAGTTGTATGAAGCATTGTAGGGGGATCTTATCTAACACTTAATGGTGAGTGGAAACCTGGAATGTGAGAATGTAGCCAAATTTGGAAATTCTAAGTTTGTTTTATTATTATTACTGCAAATACTAAAGAATTTTTATTTTATTTTTGAGATGCGAAGCCAATTAAAGTCATCCAGCCTCCCGTTTTGGACTCACATCATGTAGGAGTCTCTGTGACTCTTCATTGCTCAGTGTTTGGTGAGACTTGTTCAGGTGAGCAAAGCGTCTACTAGCTTAAATACGAACCAAGGGAGTCTCATTCAGGATTGATTTACAGTGAAGGAGACAGGAAAGATCAGTGTGAGAAGAGCTCTGTGTCTGGATCGATTGTACAGAACTGCGTGCACAAAGTCCCCAAAAGCCTCGCCAGTGATGAAACACTTACTTTTGCAGTGTGGTCACATGTGGAAAGCTATTCATTGGAAATGGAACGAAACTGAGAGCTGATGGTAAAACTTTTTTTATTGTTCACATACAGTATGTCCGTAATATCTTTTTTCATATTTTGGCAATATATTTCTTATATCAGTAATTAGTTTTCAGAGAATTCAATAATAGAAAGATTAGTTCAGATTTAGATGATAAAATGACATCTTATTTCTTAAAGGGGTCATGACATGTTTTTTTCTTTTCTTTTATTATGTTCCCTTAGGTGCAATTATAGTATTGCTATAGTTTTTTGTACAAAAAACGTTTAAAATTGAGTGATTTATGACCTTTTCCCACCCTGTTTCTCATGCTCTGATTCAAACAGTCTGTTTTGGGGGTGTTTCCCCTTTAAGAGTTCAGTGTTAACACCCACTGTTATGATTGGATAACGTCAGTGCCTATGCATCAATTGTTAATGCCCCCTTGTCAAAACGTGCGGATTTTGCGGAGCTGTGTTTAGCGTTACCATAGTAACGGGTGATGCGTGCGAGGCGATGGCGATTGCAATGATGTTTGAGTCGGAATCAGAGGAAATGAACCATCAACACAACTAAGAATGCATCAGCCCGTCCACATAGAAAGTGTGAAACTATTTTGTCAGTTTGACAGCCTACATCTTTTAATAGCCTACGGGGCATGAACATGACGGTCATGAAAATAATAAGTAGGCTAAACTAAGTAAAAACACGGTGATTATTCATAATGAATTAAACTGCAATTAACGTTTTAAAAAAGTTTTTTAAGTTTTAAATAGCCTACATTACTTACAGTTTGCGTCGTCGTTGTTGAGCCCAGAATAGTCCACATGGCCTTATCTTGTACAAAAGTTTTCTGGCAAAGCAAGCATCAAACTGCAATTGTTCTCAACTGTCACTCATCCTTGAAATGTGGAGAACACACACTTAAATTAACACTGCCGTGACTGGGACGTCCGCAAAAAATAAACTGCATCCATCTTCCCCTGACGTCTGGACGTCTGGTGGCGCTGCCAACAAAGCATCTAAAAGCTGTCACAAAGAACCGGCAAAAGTAATGATTATTAATATGTCAAATATAGCAAGGAGACATTTTAATTGTTTATTAATAAACAAGTGTTTTCTGTGTCGACTGCAAATATGAAGTTGACGATGTGTCGCAATCTTCTCAGAACGCGCCAGAGAGAAATGCACATTTCATAAGCAGAAAGCAGTCTGTTTTCCTTCGTTTTGAATTGTTCTGTTTAAAAGTAGGCTAGACATTTCAAGCTTTCTATATATTTCTCCGGTCTGTGAGGCAAGTAGCCTACCTTACGCTGAGTTTCGGTTCATTTATGAGACAAGAGTCCAGTTCACTCGCCCGCGCCTCTGTGTCATGATTATCTATTTTCTACTATATTTACTTCTTATTAATTAAATCCAGATGAAACATTGATTAAAATTAAGATACAATTAATAAAAAAACGAAATTCACTTTAAAGAAAGGCTTTGTGTTTTCTGTTTGAGGTCTCTGTGAAATTTTTAAAGTCGCTTTCAGAGCAGTCATGTCCGTAATGGAGAACTGTCACGCCCGTAACATTGTTTTTTTTTTTCACATAAATGCGAACACGAAAAAAATAAAATAATAATATTTTATGTTCTGTGGAGGCCGATCTTTATTCATCCAGTGGGTATATATCTTTTGGTTTGCACAGTGTAATTTATATAATTACTAAAAAATATTTTGCCACCTAAAAGTTAAAGATTTTTTGTGTCACGTCACATGTGTATTTCCCTCATATTAAATATAAAACTCATGTGTAGACTGATATTTTTCTAATGTCTTGACTCCTTTCAGACGTTTCAAAATATTGGTATTAAATGCATTTTCTGAGAATTTATATTTCAAGTTTTGACTGCAAATGTCACGTCCATAACACTGGAATTGCCCAATTTTAACGAATTAAACTAGTTTTTGTGGTGTAGGTCTATGTATTTTATTATGTTAACTTAAATAATACTAATAGTAATTTAAAGATGTGGTAGCCCTACATCTTACACATCGTGGAAACAAAATAAGAATGGAAACTAAAATATGGTAGTATCGCGCTACAGCGCACATTCTATCAGCTGCAGTTCTGGAACCTCAGTCCCTCGACGTACGTTCACATCACGTTAATGCAGCGGTAGAGTTACACTCACAGGACACTGTGCAGTTATTCACAATCACAAAAGTTCATTATTTGCTTGTGCTTTAAAGCTTTGCCGGGTAAACATTTCATTGGCGTTCTGTTCTGACATGATGCACTTTTTCTAAGCGCAAACTGAAGTGCGTGCGCACTGTCAAACAGCGCCAAACTGGATTTTTGTTGGGTCAGACCCATCTGATATCGAAGGGGGGCTGATAACGCGAGATCAACATGGAGCTAAATGGAAAAAATAGCACCAAACAAGCCACTTTGAAATGTTGCTGTTTTCATGAATATAAAAGTTGGGTGACCCTCCCCCTAGACTCAGAATAAAAAGACATGACCCTCCCCTATTTTCCTCCGGTGGCCCCTTCCATAAATACCGAACGGTCCCTTATTGAGCGTGGCTGCGGTTCGTCCAACAATCTCTGACTAAGGTAACTTTACATGGTATCTTATAGGCAATTCAGTGGGCAGTCCTTAAAGGTGCTTACCTTACACACAGCCTTAGGGAAGACCACTAAGTCTAATCATCTGAAGACAATAGAGGCAATTACCCCCAACTGAGATAATGGTACCCCCCAAATTGTATAAACAACACATGGTCACGAGAACTAAGACTAGTTCTACCAGAAAGACTCAGAGAATAAATACTGTGACAATTATCCATTTATTAACAACCAAGCAAGCAATAAGATTCTTTGGCGTAGGCCCCGTCCGTAGCTCGCAATCTGAGGGTCCGGACTCTGCATATCCTGCCTGAAGACCAAGGCAGGGGCGCAGCCGACCCCCTGTGAGGTATGGAAGGGACCATCCTGGTGGTGGTGGGGAGGATGGAGGGAAGGATTTGACTTGGAAGTGGTGGGGAGGATGATGGCGAATTGGAGCGTCAGCATCTGCGAACTCAAACATGAGTAAGTACCGATCTTTTATACCACAAGTGTTGGAATGTGATTGGATAGATAAAAGGTCAAGTGACGCACCAATTAAGTCTTCCTGGCAGAACTTTATGCTAAAGCTTTCATGTAAACATTCACACAGTTCAACTCTTAGTAGAAAGATCAAAGACTAACAAAACCCCTTCAAAGGAAACTGTTAAATCTAATCAGTAAATGGATGCCCTCATGTTCACCTTGAATGCCCAATACAGTATAGTTCACCTTAGTTTTTTATGTGATGTTATGTAAGGAAGTAGGATCAGCAGATCTTAAACATATTTGAAATCGATTCTTAAAATTTGTTATTCTTCAGTCCCCCGTTTGAGAGTTCTTAAAAACTCTCACCAAATACAAATTTAGACACTTAAAAGTTAATTCTTGTAACTTGAAAAAGTCACAGGCACATAGCAAGTTCATTCTTGTAACATGTGATAGTTACAGGCACATAGCATGATCTGTGTTGTTCATCTGTAATTGCATTCTGACACAGCAATTAGGGTCTGTGAAGTCCTTACGAGTAATAGTCTTTTCTAGTTGAAAACTGTTGTTTCCTTGTGCTGGACGTGGTTGACACATTTGATACTAACAGGTTTCCGAACCATGAAAAGTTATCTTCAGTCATCTGGTGTAGTTTTGTTGAAAGATCAATAATGTCTTGTTGTATTTTGTTCAACTGACTGAAATTCCCGTAGGTGAGTCTCTGCATTGTGTATTTTTTTCTTTTGTGATAGTTCGTTCAGCAGTTGTCGTCTTGAGGTTGTGGCTTCATATGCAGGTGAGACAGTCGTTACATATGGGTCCCGGGACAAGTGTTTATCTGCACAGAGTAAGAAAGAAAACAAGAGACGACAGAGCAGTATTTGTTCAAACACTAGGGTTGTAGCAGTATTTGTTTAAATACGGGTTGTATCATTTTCAGAGTCTGCTGTTGTTGTTTCATTCTTTCCCTATTTCTTAATTGATTTGACACTTATGGACCAGTGAGGTGGGGATAAGAGGGGGGATGAGGAAATCTTCACCACATGGCTGACCCCCGAAGCCTATTGCACTTTGGTTCTTCCATGGGGTCTGCACTGGTCTGTGTGTCCTATTCTGTCCCTGTGTTGTGTGCACACTGTACAGTGTGAGAAAAATTGACACATTTCCATTCTCCAGTGAAACATCAGTCATAATAGACATCATAATAGAGGATGTGGGTCTGACTGGAATATTTCTGAGGTATAACATTAACGGCTGTGACTCTACTTAACCAGGGTTCCCCAAAAGAAGGCTGAGACAGTCACGTTCTATTAAACAAAAATCTGACTTTTATCTTTGTTGTTGTTTCTGGGGAAATTAAGCACTCACAGCCTAAATGGTTAACATATTATCAAGTTGCCCCATGAGTTTAACGAGGAGGGAAGGGGCTGCTTCAGAGTATCAAGCAGGCTAAGCAGAAGCTGAGTAACCTTGTTAACTTCTTTAAAGTTCTTTTTGCTTTTCCTACACTCATTTATCCAATGCCCAGATTTACCACAGTAGTTACAGCTGCCCTCTCTCTTAGGACAAAGAGACAGCTGCCTCTCTCTCTCTCTCTTGCGTTTCTGTTGCTTCTCTGAGTTGACCTTAAAGGATGCTGCTGCAATTTTTACTCTTGCCTGGACATCAGAGTCTCTTTCCCAAGTAGCTAACCTGTCCAAGTTGTTTTGCAGGGTTCTACTGGACCATGTTAATTCTAAATAAGGCAATGCATTTTTATGTTCTGACAAAAGAACATTAAACCATGCACGAACTAGAGGACCATTATCATCTAACACCTTCTCTGAAGTGTCAGCAATCCCGCTGTAAGCTGCAGCGGTCTGGCAAAATCTTTCTGTGTACTCACAAACAGTTTCACCCTTCTTCTGTAAACAACTACTGAGCTTTGACCAGTCCACGTTTGGTCCAACAATGTTTTTTAAAACTTTCAGAACTCCCTCTCTCAATTAATCTTTTCTGCCATTTTGAAACTCAGAAATGTTTACAGCACTTTCAAAATCACTGAATTCTGACTCAGTCAAGATCTGTGATATTAGCTGGGTGACTTCAGCTAGAGACATATCGTAGAGCCACATCTTTTTGGACAACTCTCTCCTAAACTCAGAAAATTTTCTTTGCACTGATGGCAAACTTTCAGTAATTCTCTCAATATCTTTAGGACCTAAAGCTGTGTTGACTGCTTGTATGGGGGTTGCAGATGGCACTGGATTAACCCCTTTTCTCCTATTCTGAGCCTTTTGTCTTGCTCCACACACTTCAACTGCATTTACATCTTTCATCATTGCATTGACATTTTCCTCTATTCTATCAAAAGACTGTAAATCAGGATAGCTTTCATCTGACTGTTGGTTTTCTGAGTCACATTTGGTTGAGGCCTTGACGCCCACTGTTTTCTTGAGAGAGAACACTTGAGTGTGCAATTGTTTGTTCTGTTCTTTTAACTTAGCAATACACTGAGCTTGTTCTTGTGCAATGGATAAGCTAAATTCTCTGTGACAACAGATGATGGCTTTCACATTGTTCTTGTGAATACTTTGTCCTAGTATCTTTTTACAATCTTTAATTGACCATACTTTGTCTGGGTGAATGCCAAATTTCTTTGTTAAAATCAATCTGACTGACTCAGTCACTATATAGTCCATGTGCTGTCCTAACAATGACTTGAACTCACTGTTTGTCCATAAAGGAGTCGCAAGACCACCTTTCTCATTTGTTGGAATCAGCCTAGCATTCCTTCTAACCATTTTATGAGTGTCTTTGTTACCACACAAACACTAAAAACATTTTCTGATCAACAGAGGGTACACGTTAACACAGATCAACTATTGTTAACCTTCCTTGCCCAGAGCAAAGGATAACACAAATTACTAGCACTTTACGCTAATCTTCCCTGCCTGACAACAGAGGATAAATTTAATCTCTAAAAGACAACTTTAGAGGATAACTTAGTTAACAAAACCTTGCAGCTGTTTGTTAACCCCCTGGGGTTGGCGGTATACCAGCTCGCTTTTTTTTTATCAGTGTAAAAGAGACTCATAAATACTCTGTTGACTTTGATTTTCCATAGGAGTTTCATACATCAATCGATCCTGTTAAGTGTGTATTATTTTTGTGTATACTCACAATAAAAACAAAGTGTTGTGCTTTTTGCCAAATAAAGAAAAATAAACATGAAGCGAGTTCTGCTTTCTCTCTGTCAGTGTAGTCCATTCTGAAACGCGTCCGAAAATGAACCATAACTCAGCGAATACTCAGTCAATCAGTCACACAGGCATGAAGCTTGAATTCTCTTCTTTTAAATGAAGTAATTTTTATAAAAAACAAATATTCTCAGTTTATGTAATATGTATGTAAAGAGAGAGATGTCAGTCGTTCTCATCTCAGCTAATTATTTTTTATGTGACTCCGCCCACGGAGAGCGCGCGCTGTTCAAACGCAAATAATCTGAGGACGCAAACCTGTGAAACGCCCACATCAGCTGGATAACACACACCGCAAGTTCACTTTCAGTCTCATGTACTTTACAACGCTGTGAGAAATAAAACTATCTTGATAATAATCCTGGAAAACTTACCTCAGAAGTTCTGGAAGTTTCATTTCGAGGAGCAACAGATCCAGCTGAGGAATAGGTCAGTTATATGCTTTGTTCTAATCGCAAGTGTCTGTACACGCAAAAAGACTGTTTAAATATGAATTGCGTTTCTGCGTGTGAATGAATGAATGCACAGATGCGCGCTGTTGTGGAGCTACTACAGCTGGCACAAATACTGTTTCAAAATGAATCACGTTTCTGTGTGTGAATGAATGAACAGCTTGCTAGCCTACTAAGATGAGTAAAAATCGACTTCAAAAATCGGATAGATTATAAAGTTTTTACTGTAAAATACTACCACATCAAATAAGCTTATAATGTTGCCAATTTCTGCTCGTGTTAAATATATATAATGTTTTGTCAAAAAAAATCAACTAAGATGTTTGTTCCAATGTAGGCGATATTCAAACTAATGAATCCTTAACTTTGAAATACATATGATAAAATGTGTGTATATATATATATATATATATATATACATATATATATATATATATATATACATATATATATATATATATATATATATATATATATATATACATATAAATACATTTTATCATACGTATTTCAAAGTTAAGGATTCATTAGTTGTGGCTCAGTTCATTCATTCTTGTGGCTCAGTCAGTGTCACACCTGAATGAATGGCTCATTATGCAAGCATTTACGCATAATGGGTGGGACATTGTATTCTCAGGTGTAAACCACTCCTCGTTCACGCCCCCCTCGCATATTGGCTTTCCAAGCAAAACCTGTCTTACCCAATTTAAATCAATGTATTGTTTTATGTGAACGATAACGCAAGACTATTTTCACATAATTTTGAAGCCAGAACTCGAAGCGACAACATCCATTAGTCAAAAGTCTTGTGGACACATATTTAGTATGAGTTTTGTGGTCTTATTTCAGCAACTTTCATTTTTATTTTTTTTATTAACCACGCATAAACATTATTCTCTTAAAAATACAAACATCTACATACATGATGCTTACATATTATGGTAGCCCTGTTTGTGCTATATAGAGTGAATGTACACCTTTGCCATTAACCCTCTGGAGTCTGAGGGGTTTTCTGGGCCCTGGAGGTGTTCTGACATGCTCTGACATTTGTTTTTTTTCAGTTATTTATAAACATGTTAATGGCAAAGGTGTAAATTCACTCTATAAAGCACAAACAGGGCTACCATCATATCTGATCAACATGCTTGTAAATCTTTGTGTTTTTAAGAGAATAATGTTTATGCGTGGTTATTTGAAAAAAATAAAAATGAAAGTTGCTGAAATAAGACCACAAAACATATAGTAAATATGTGTCCACAAGACTTTTGACTAATGTAATGACTTTTGACTTTGTTGTCACTTTGAGTTCTGGCTTCAAAATGATGTGAAAATCATCCTGCCTAATCGTTCTCATAAAACAATACATTGATTTAAACCTTGTAAAACAGTTTTTTTGTCAGAAGAGGTTTATGCATGGGAGGGGTAATGGACCATCAATATTAATGAGATTCAGACCAGGGGTGTGACATACACTCCCCCAGTGGCTAATGGGCCATCAAGTGCCTGAACAAAGAAGAGGAGATTCAACGGTTTTGTTTTTCAATCTGTTTTATTGTAATTCCTCTATGTGGAGGAACTAAATGTTCTAAATTTGCAGGTATCTCACAGTAAATGCCTATGCCCCGTTGAATTAGTTGCATCACGTGGGCAATCCTTCCTGTTGTCCCTGTAAGTCCCACATGCACCAAACTTCATTGCAAACAGGTCTTTGAGGAGCTTTGGGCTTGTGTAGAAATTGTCCTTGTACACATGGTACCCAGAGCCTAAAACTTTACAGTCCAAAAGAGATGTTACAGCATCATGTGACAGTCCATGGCCTGTGGGAAAGTTGTTCATTTCTGTGTACACAGAAAAGTCATATCAATGTCATATCAACCATATCATTGTGAGTCTCTGTTTTCCCTGACAGAGTAGACTGCTTGTTGCTTGTCTGAATGTTTGTCTTGGCCCTCTTTGCAACAGGTGTCTGATGATCACCATCACCTTTATAGCTGTAAAACAAACAAACAACTGTGAGCATGTTTATTACACAAAATATAACAACTGCATTTCAATCATTAAAAGTAACATTGGCCAGATGCAAAGCCATACAGACACATAATGTTTGTATGGTCTATGTAAAACCAGAATATGTAAACAGAATTATACTAATATCTGAAAGAAAGGGAATAAGTGTACTTACTTTTCAGTTGTTCTCAAAACTGAACGACACCTGTCGCATGCCCTCCCAGTGCGAGTTGCAGGTGAGGCTGAGGGTGATGCTACCACATTCGTTCTACTTTTTACCACAAAAATAATAATATTAATATTAATTAAGGTTGAACAAAGTACTAAGTACACATGCATAACTGATGGACAGTCAGCATGTTGATAAAACAACATCAGGTCTAACATCTGTAAAATAGTGGGTAAATATGTACTTACTCTTTCTGATTTCTGTCTATGTTGCTGCGTGCCCTCTTAGTGCGAGTTGCAGAACCTACATCATTCCTTTCAAAAAAAGTTGAAAACTATTATTATCATATATTTTAGAGTACTATTCCAGCACATGCACAACTGATGGACTTTATAGCATGCTGATAAGATAACACAAAGAAAAAATATGTAACATTATCAACCAACCTCCAAAAATAAAGTCATACAGGCTCATATTGTAAAAAAAAATTGAACTAACATGGGTAAATATGTACTTACCCGTTCTGATGTTCGACTGTGTTGCTGCGCAATCCGAGTTGCAGATAAAGGTGATGCAGCTACATTCCTTTTTTAAAAAAAAGTTGAAAACTATTATAACATAAATATTTCAAAGTATATTACCATTAGTCTATATGAATAACTGATGCGAATAATTGTAGACACGTGCTGTAGGCATATATTGCGTGTCAATGGGCCATTATTGAGATAGCACAACGCAAACATTAACACATTTGCAATTCATCAGCTGGGCATATTTACACATTTCAGCACATACACACATTTGCAATAGATATTTGCAAGCACTCTTCGTTGATGATAATGAGGCAGCATAAACACTAGTCAAAATATAATCTAAACATACATAATATTTTCTAAATTAATTTCAAAATTCTAACTTTCATACAGGCCTATGATCTAAGATCATGCGCAATCGCGAGACAAATGGAGTGGGCAGAC